>NC_137261.1:57080850-57680850 GCF_053477335.1 Acartia tonsa
TTTTGGAATTTTGAAAAAAATATCAATTTATATTTTACACTGCTATGCATTGTTCTCGTTCTTGTTTATAATTAAAAAGAGAACTATTTAATGCTTCTATAGGTATGTTAATCATTTTTCTAGTCTAAATATAACTATAATTTCAGCATTTTTTAAACATCATTATATTCAAGTTATTGTAATTTTTAAATAAAATATCAATATCAAGAACTATTGGAACAATTTTATAATGCAAAACAAGGTGTTATAAAGTGTAGGATCCCTCACAATATCTATCTGTCTGTCTATAATGCATTACACATGTAATGCTAATAGAGAGGATGCTATAAGAGTGCTCTTATAATGTGAACTTCTCATAATTGAATGGGCTTCCTGAAACCAGAGACCATAAAGTTGGCCTAGTCACTACAAGGGGGAGTGCAGGAGTATCCAGGGGGAGGTGCTTGTAAAAGGGTATTTTTTTTTAGGGATAAGGGTAATCACCCCCCTTAATATATTATGGGGGGTATAAAACCAGCCTTTAAAATTTTTTTTTAAAAGGAGTAAAGAAAATCCTTAAAACTTACAAATCTAGGAATCAAACTAGCACCCCAACCAATAATCGGTTCCATGCCAAATGTAGGAGTGGAAAAACATTGGAGGGACAAATGCTTGAGTCCCAAACGTCAGAGTGGAAAAAACGCAGGAGTGGGACAAACGTTGGAGTGGACAAACGCAGGATTTTTGGGACAAACATCGGAGTGGACAAACACAGGAGTCCCAAACTTTTTTTTCAATTTTGAATTTTTTTTATACAAACACAGCCCCCCCTACCTTCGTCCCGTAACTTTTCTTAGTTAGGTTAGGTTAGGATATAGGCTAGGGGGCTGAGCGCTGCAGCCATAGTCATTATTTTGTAGACAAGGGTATAAAAAATTTCAAAATTGTAATATTATTAAAATAGTAGACACTCCTAGGTTTTATTTAAGCAATGTCCACTCCAATGTTTTCCACTCCAACGTTTGTCCACCTTGATGTTTGTCCACTCTGACGTTTGTCCCATTCTTACGTTTGTCCACTCCGATGTTTGGGACTCCTGCATTTGTCCACTCCGACATTTGGGACTCCTATGTTTGAGGTAGAACCCCAATAAGTAAATCTCAATAAAACTTGATAAAATTATGCAAAATATCAAAGTATTCAATCCCTGAAATTCAACCATCTAACTTGAATAGGAGTAGAGAAAATCATGAAAACTTGAAATGTAGGAATCGATATAGCCCACCCCAGTTTTTTGGCAAATCCTAATGAAACTTGATGAAAATATGGAGTATTAATAGAGTGAGAGAATATTCAATCCATGAAAATTTCAGCCTTCTATCTTTTATAGAAGCCGAGAAAATATTGTTTTCCCCTTTCTGTCTCAGACAGACAGACATACCAATGAACAGACATACAGATGAATGGACAGACAATGGACGGACAAATATTTTGAATTATAGAGTAGCTTCACTACTAAAAAACTAAATAGGATAATTGTTGTACACAAATTGATTTCAGTATGTTTTAAATGAGCTTACTTAATCAAGGACGTCCAAGCTTTTTGATTTGGGGGGAAGGGGGGGGGGAATTGAAATATCTAAATTTGGGCATCCCCATGTTCATTTTGTGGGGTAATCTTTATATAATAGAGGCAAGGACGTCAAAGCTTTTTATATTTTTTTTTTTTTGGGGGGGGGGGGGAAGGGGAAGATTAAAAATTATGGGGTTGCCCCAAATTAATTAAAGTGTTCACGAAGCTGGGAAAAAGTTGATATATGTCACTGATTAATGTTTTTTAAGAGTACTTTTTTGAGAATTAAGTCTTAAATACTTCCCATTTAAAAGTAAATCAAACTTTAAAAAAACGAATTTATTCCCTTGAAAACATCGTTGTATTTTGAGTTTTATTATACATATCTTAAAACCTATCAAAATCGACAAATAACAATCTTTTTGTTGAAGTTTACTTGCAAATTTAGAGTAGAATAAATTCTTTTGTTACATACATATTAAACTAACCAAAAAAGTTTGTAATTTCTTTTTACGGGGAGATTAAATGATTTTTACCGAAAATCGAAAAGATATTACCAAATATGGGTATAAGGTCAGCTGATTTATAGTTGTCGATTGTGTAACATAGCACCCTCATCCTATCTCAATATTTACTACTTGCTAAAAAAGCTTCAACATACTGCAGAGCTAAAAATACGATTAGGCCCCCACATAATTGGGGGATTTTACTATAGATTGAGAAAGTTTTTAGCTATTATGGTTTTTTTATTTTGGGGTAAAATTCTTGCTTAGATTATATTTGATTAATTAACTAAAATCTATAAAAGATATTTAAAAGAAACAATCTTTGAAACATGAATTAATTTGCTATAAGCGTTTTCTGAGTACAGCACAGCCAGGTTAAATCAAATACACACACACACAAACATACATAGGACTCCACAGAACTTGATTGTTTAATACTTCAAAACATGGAATAAGATAAAGAGACAACACAAATTATATTCTTTTAATATTAAGCTGTTATTCATGGATGTACATTAATTAAAGCAAGGCTTTTATCTTAATCCTAAACACAATGTAAAGATGGTTCCTGAGGTAATAAATCAAGTCAGTTACCAATAAACCTATACAAAAATTGAAATAAAATAACATGTTTTTTCAGTTATGGGAATAAAATTATTTACTTTTTATAGCTATTGAAATTTTCCCGTACTGGTCCAAACTTACAACTTAAAATACACTGAAGGGACTGCGACTTTTACAATATTTAGTAATGTTTGGTTTCTATACTTCAACTTAACAAAATCCGTTGGTACCATTTGTACCACAAAAGATAAGGAGGGGGACGGAGAATGGAAAAGGGAAACATGAATGCCCAAGGTAAGTGAATGAGTGTGTGTGTGTGTGTGTGTGTGTGTATAATGACAGATATATAATTAAATTCGACACATTACGAGATTATTTTACGATGATAAAATGCTTTTTTTTATGTAAATACTATAGAAAGACTGCTATATTTTATGCTGAATATGAGCAGCAAATGATATTTGTTTATTCTATTTAAACATTTTAATTCTTAAATATCATGCTTTCTACAGATTTAATCAATTTTTCTTTTGTCACTATACCTGCATAAACAAAGTGGTATTTGGTTAATGATTTTTTAAAATAAACCAAACTTTTTCATTACATTTTAGAGAAAGTTCAAAGATAAATATTAAAAGAGATATATTACAAAAATATTTTCTAAGTATCAATTTTTTTGTTTTTATCTGCAAGCGAAGAAATAACTTATTTTCTCTTAGTTTAATTGATGCTCAGATTTTAACATTATTTTCATGTGGAAACACTCTCCGCATTTTAAACTGATTTTTTTCTAACTTAACTGAACTTTTAAGGCATAATTCTTTGAAAATTACTTAAAATATAAAAAAAGGTAAACGAAAATGCATTTTGAAAAATTAAATTCGCGATCACTTTAATAACCCTTAACCCCCCCCCCCCCCACCGGGACATCCCTTTACATAAAGTAATGATTATAAAGTTGCTAAGTACCTTACTGCTACAAAAATCATCTTCCAATATTTAAGATTAATTCTAACACGCCTGAATTAACAAAAAGAGCTAACCATGGCGTGGATATACACATCCTAATTGTAAAAATGTTTTGCTTTTTAAAATTGTAAATCAATTATTCAGGAATCATTTTACTTTGATTATTTACTAGCAGCTGCGCTCCAAGCATCTAGGAGCTCTGTAATTAAAGGAGTAAGGAAATTAGTAAAATAGCCTTATACTTTACCAAAATCTTAAGCTACAGACAAAAAAGCTTTATATAATATGTATTAATTTGTAAATCTGCAAATGATAAAATATGACCTATTTTTTTCTCTTTAAGGATTCTCTTTAAACACCTCCCCCTTTTTATATAAAGATGCTAATTCCCCCCCAACCCTAAGAGGATATAAGCAGTAAAAAACGCCGCAGGGGGCACAATTTTCTAACACTTCTTTCTTATTTAGTCTTTTAAAAGGATTCAAAATGGATTGACATATATATATATTTTTTTTTCAACTCTTATTTTATACATCTTAATTGGAACTGATGATCTATTTTTATAGAGAAACATATGTATTCCATCAATAAAAAGTTAAAAAATTAAGTGTGTTTATACATATAATAATTACTATATATAATAGGATAATGAAATGCAGCTGTTTTAAGGTATGCCAGCTTAATAATACAGACCGATTCAATAATTGTGTTAATATGTTAAGATGTCAAACAGGGGGCGTCCAAGCTTTTTTTTTTGGGGGGGGTAAAAAATTTTAGGGGGGGGGGTAATTCGTGTTTGGGGTGGGTAAAATGGCGTGCGAAGCGCGCCAAAATTTTTTTTACCCCCCCCAAAATTTTTACCCCGGGGGTAAAATTTGATTGGGGGGGGTATTTACCCCCCCTAAAGTCTGTTGGGGGGGTAAATACTCCCCCCAAATCTGTTGGGGGGGGTAATTACCCCCCCCAAACTAATTTACCCCGGGGGTAAAATTTTTGGGGGGGGTAATTTAATTATGTAAAAAAAGCACCTACCTAATCTATTAAGTTAATAAGTACTATCCTATAACATAAAGTAGTAAGTAAGGTTTATTTGACTATAGCTTCAGATTTCATTACTTTTAATACTGAGTTCTCCTTTTTAGGAAAGCTTCACATAGATCCCATGATGGTTCCACACTATTATAGGTCAATCCTTTGAGTGGTTTTAGGCTATTTTTCTCCTCCCTTTTTACCCTTTAGAAAACACGAGTTCTTAGATGCTAAGGGCGCCACTACTATTCAAATATATAGTAGTATCTCATTCTTTAGAACATAAAAATACAATAATTAACTCACTAACCAATGAACTAATATGATTATACTTTAAAGTGAAGCGTCTTATAGGTCCTGGTAAGTTTTATAACTAGTTTTGAGACACCCTGACAAATTCCAAAAGAAATCGCCTATAGAAATTCTTTTTCATTATTTAATGAAATATTTAATTTAGTTAGGTATCTATTTTATGGAATCTTCAGTGCTTTACAATTACATCATAGATCCCCGGGATGGTTTTAGCCCTTATAAAGGCCCAAGCAAATAAAACATGATCAAACTATTAAATTTTTTGTTATCATGGTTAAGAACTGTTTTAACTGGTTGGACTATATTGGGGTATAGTCCCTTTTGTGGCAACGCTCTTTAAGGGGCGTTTCTTCGTTTTTTTCAAACAAGCTTCTCTCCTATTTCTAGCCCCTGCGGGGGGCCAATTGCTTAACCATGTGGGGCAATCACCTAAACCAATATAACCTATCCTAAAATAAACTATCAAAAGCCATTTAGGATATACTTTTCATTAACTATTAGGAGACCAAACGAGGAACATAAAATATATTACACCTCAAGGCTCGAGTCACACTATGACTTTTTTAGGGGGGGAGCGGGGATTACTCCCTCCCCCCCCAAAAAAAAATGTTCAGTAAAATTTTTTTTTAAGAACATTCAATTTGGGGGGGGGGTAAATACCCCCCCCCAAAAAAAAATTTTTAAAGAACATTTATTTTGGGGGGGGTAATTACCCCCCCCAAAATGGTTTGGGGGGGGGTAAATACCCCCCCCAAAATCGTTGGGGGTGCCTACGGCACCCCCTAGGTAGGGGTAATTTTTTTTTGGGGGGGGTATTGTTCACAAAATTTTGGGGTGCCAAATGGCCCATTACCCCCCCCCTTGGACGCCTATGATGTCTAACTTTAAAATGGTGTAATTATAGTTATATTTAGCCTAGAAAAATGATAAACATACCTATAGAAGCGTTAAATAATTCTCTTTTTTATAATATAAATTTTTTTAGAAACAAGAACAAGAACAATGCATAGCAGTGTAAAATATAAATTGATATTTTTTTTCCAAAATTCAATTCCCTCTGGTGATGTTATAAATAAAATATCAAAAGTCAAATTTAGGTGGATGTTATATGAATATATAAAGCTTCTTTACAGCCAAAAAAATTGGGAAAAAAATATCATTTATGGAGCAACAACAAAAGTAGGTTTATCACAAAACCTTGATTGTTTAGTCAGCTGTTCTATAAAAAACCAAGTCATTACCTGTATATTATAAAGCAATGCCAGGCGATTAAAATGAGGTATTAAGCACTTTCTAACTCCAAAAATTGATTCTTCTAGAGCAAAAATTAGTTTAGCATTTTTGGTGACTCAATTTTGAAATTTGATTTGAAGCAAGAGAAAAATATTAAAAACACATACTTTTTTCTATCTAAGAGGCAAATTAATGGTATCAATATATTCGCAAATGTCTTATATACAGTTTAATACACTTTTAAGTCCATTATTTTTGGGCTTTGAGTGAACGTCTAATAAGATTGATTTTATCTCTTTACATAATTCTTCCTAAAATTTTTTTATTAGCTTATGAAGCTTTTTATTATGCATAAAAAATGACTTCATACTGTCATACCATTGGTGAATTGAAATGTATTCTGGCCTACCATTGGTAATTTAGTCTGTGTATTTGTATACCATTATTAGTCATTTGTATTGTATGACGTAATTTTCTATTGACACTATACAGAGCTTCTTATCTTACTATTACATCGCCACAAATTGAAATTAATGTGTTTTTAAAAAATGATTATATCATTTATCTATAAAATGATAGATAGAACCTTGTTTATAAGTATATTGGGAATATGGAAAAAAACGAAGAAGCAGGTTTCGTCGTATTTTCAGGGTTAGAACATCCGCAGGGGCTAGAAATAGAAGAAAGGCTAATGTGAATTATGACGAAACCCGCTACTTCGTTTTCTTTCTTGTATATTATACAGTAAATGATAGGTTATCGTTTCAAAAACTAAAGATAACACTAACAGTACATAATGTATAAAGATAAACATCTGTCAATGGGTAGAATCTTAAATACCCAACTTTTGAGTAAGAATTGCCTTGAAGCAATTCAAATGTAATATCAAGGTGACCATAAACTTAGGAATAGGACAATGGGATTCATGTTGAGGTCTCGTAATAGTCAGGGATCTAAAGGGATAAGACAATGGTAGAAAAAGTGATGTACATCGTCAATGATGATACCAAAAGTATCCCCTCTGTAAATTACAATTTGTTGTTGAAACGTTTGGACAATCAACTTAACCCTTACAGATCGGGGGGGGGGGTCATATTGACCCCCCCCTCTATTTTTTCAATGTCATTTTTTTGTAGGGATGATAGAGAGTTGTGACTTCATGACTTTTTAAGTTTAGTAATTATACGTCGGCAAGAGTTGATTTTATTAGGATATCTGGTCTGTGTCGGTCGTGGTGTCCGGTCAAAGTCGGTTGGGTAGCACCAAAATTTAAAAAAAATTCTAAATAAATCTTAATTTCTACATTATGACTTTGTATAAAAGGTAGAAACCTAAAATTTTTTTGGTGAATACTGAGATATTAATGACCTTATGAGAAAAGTGGTGTTATGACCGTTTGACCGCACCCTGACCGACTTTATGACCGATTTTTGTCCGGCTTTTACTACAGACATATATCATGAATATCGTGGCTTCTATTACAGCTAGAGACCTATACATTTTTTTGGTAAATCCTTGAGCAATAATAAACAGATAAAAATATTAATTGGCGCCGCCAACCGCCGTTTTACCGCCGTAACCGCCGAAAATGGCGGTTTCCATTATTTGCCGTTTTTTGGCGATGATCAGAAAAAGTAATTTTTTTGTTATGAAAAATAAAATTTTTTCTTAAAATTTGGTCTTCCTAGCTGCAAAATTGGCCGCTCTACAGCAGTTTTAAAATTTAGCGGCTGGCCGCTAAAAAGCGGCTAAGGAGCGGCCTGGCCGCTATGACTAGAAAAAGTAATTTTCTCTAAAAATACACATGAACCACCAGAAAAAAATTTTACGTCTTTATCTGTAACAGAAGCCGAGATAGAGGGGGGGGGTCAATATGACCCCCCCCCCCCCGATCTATTAAGGTGGGAATAGGGGCCCGATCTGTAAGAGTTAATGAAAAAAACAATGCAAATTAAATGAAAGACCCCAAAATTGTTAAGTCAGCGAATGATAAAACGATTTTTAAAAAAAACTTTGTGGACTAGTGCAATAAATGGCCCAACTTTCCCTCCCTCCCTGCGTAATAGCAAGTACACTATAATTGCATATTTAGATTATTTATCTGTCATTGTTCTATCACTTTATCCCTGGAAACTGACCCTGAGTTAAATGGTTTCAAGGAGAGATTTTTAAGCTTTGATCTTTATAATCAGAGATATACGGGATAGGGAACAAGGATTGTTATTTATCTCTTCGTATTGTAGACAGCTTACCGCGGATATTAGAATATAAAAAAATATAATATTAAAACAAGTTTTGTTATCCACGAGGGGCCGAAGGCTCGGGCTAACAAAACTGATTTTTTATATTCGTGGAATATTTTCTGCAATATGATGCTATACATGATTTTTCAGTATGGCTGAGAACCGGTTATAATCCAGCGGATATTAATAGGTTTCGAAGCCATACTGGTATATTAATTAAATTGAATTGAATCTTTACTGGATAATCTTTAACTGCTATATCCCTTAAATTTCGTGGTTTATGAGATTTATATTTGTATCACTCAGATATTTGATTGTCATTATGTTCTTTTTAATTTTATCAAAGAAAATTATAATGGGGATCGTAAAAGATGGGCAATTTGTAGATTGATTCAATTGTCATTTTTTCCAGGGAAGGAGGGAACATTGGACTGTTTTATTATACTAGTCCTCACAGTTTTCAATAGCGTTTTCTTATTCGTTGGCTTAACAACATTGGGGACTTCCATTAAATTTGCATTAATTGGTTTAATTAGTTGAGTGTCCAAACGTTTCAACCAATGATTGTATTCTACAGAATTGGTGATTTTGTGTATCATTGAAGATGTGCATTAATATATTAGTCATTGTCTTATCCCTTTAGATCCCTGAATATTTTTAATTGATTCGAGGAGTGAAGCTATACTTGAAATGTGCTACAGTTGAGCAATTGGAGTATTTATCATTACTAGTAGCACAGATAATCTAATATTTGGATAGTTAATAACCAATGATCTAAAGAGATAAGATAATGGCTGGTAAATAAGTGTACATCCTTAATGATGTTACACAAATTATCCATTCTGTAGATTACAGTAAGTTAAACGTTTGGACACTCGACTTAATGAACCAACCAATCAAAATTCAATAGAAGGTTGTAAATTCTTCGAATAAGATACGTTATTATAAGACTTGGGGGACTAGTGTAATAAACAGTACAATTCCGCTTCCTTCCTGGATTGCAATTAAAACTTGCTTAGATGTATCTAATACTAACTCTACCTTTTTCAGGATTTAGATCTATTGATGAGGACCTAACTGGTGAAATAACCTCTCCTAGCCTGGGACTTATTGGAGGTGGCAGCCTTCTACCAAGCTATACCACTACAGGCATATACACAATTTATTAAACTCCAAAATGATATTTGAATCTTTATAATTATATAAAAGTAACAGGATCTGTGTGTTTCTGTCTGCACCGAAGGATCTCTCTAACCTCTTTGATACGGTTCTCCTTTTTTTAAAACTAAAATAAAAATTAAAGGGGGGGGGGGTAGAATTTCCCCCCCCCCCTTAATGGTGGTAAAGCTTGGACATTGCAAGTTTTAGAATCAAATCAAGATTTAACTCAAATCGAAAGATAGAACGTGTTTACATAAATTTGGGAAAAGCTGCAATTTTCATACCTATGTCCCCTCCTTTCCTGCCCATTTCCTAGTTTCAACTAGACTTATTTTTATTTACTTGTTTAAAAAAGTGCTCTTGTCATAATTGTAGTTCTTTAAAGTATGCCCATTTAAATTGAACAATTTACAATTTATAAATGATTTATGATGGTAGTTTTAGGCCTATAGAGTAAAGCATATATTAACTCTTTATTTTACCCATGGACCGTGATTCAGCAAAAAAAATTCTATTTAAAATTGCTGAAAATTTGGATATTTGTGTCGCGTATTGTTGGTTTAGACTAAAGCGTTGTGGGTAAAAGGGAGGGGGGAAAGGAAGTGGGTTGTTGGAGATTTTCGCTTAGAGTTGTTTGTCAGAATCCTGAGGTGGATTCTTAAAAAAAATTGCCCCACTAATCGCTTAGTGGGGCAAAATCCACCAAAATCACATTAAAAATCTTCAAAAATTAAACAAAATCATAGAAGGGTTATGAACATAAGATTTTATTTAATTTTTGTAGTTATTCTATGTGATTTTGGAGGATTTTTCACGAAAACAATTTTGCCCCACTAAGCGATTAGTGGGGCAATTTTTTTAAAGAATCCTCCTCTGGTGCCTCTGATTTTACCTAATGGCTAAAATAAAAAGGAATATTCTAAGAAACATTCAATTAAATCAATGCCATGCAAAGGGTTTTCCCAAGGGGTGTGAACCTTGAGAAAATGAATAAATGGAATTCACCACCCATTTACAATCCAATTCTAGTTTATATATATTTTTTGTTATATTGAAAACTTATTTCTTTCATTGCAAATTGTTTTAATTAATAAATGCAATTCTTTCTTTGCAAAAGGAATAAGTAATCCTCCACTTAAATCGATTAAGTGAGTTTTTGTCCATAGAACGTATAAGGAATTGTTTGTTAAACAAAATTACCCCTTAGAATTATTTTTGGAAAAGTTTTTACACTGCTAAGTTTTTAGCCAACAAAGGAGTCATTTGTCGATACCACAAAAGTACCAAGTTAAACTAGTGTATTTATTATTGCAGGGTGGGAAGGGACAATGGGCTTTTTAATTCCACTCCTCCCTAAAATTTTAAAATAACTTTTTCTTATTCGTTGGCTTACCAATTTTGGGGACTTTTATTGAAGTTTAACTTATTTTATTAAGTTGAGTGTTAAACTGTAATCTACATATGGGGTAATTTTGTGTATTATCAACTTATCGACCATTGTCTTATCCCTTTAGATCCCTGTTAATATTGTGTATATCTTCCTACAGGGTATGCTAATAACAACAACAAAGAAATATTCGCCGACATCCGGGTGGAGGCGGACAAGAAGAATCTTCTCACGCTGCCGACAGACCCGAACAAGATGTATATAAAGTCTGGGAGCTCGCGACCCTCTGCGGAGGTGATTGTGTACCCCATGGGCCAGCTTCTCAACCCACCACGTAGCCAGGGATGGATATTTTCTTAATTATATGTTATTTTGAAAAGGATTTACAATGTTTTTGAGAAGAAAAGAAAAAATTGAATCTTATTACAGTCAGCTTTCCGCGGTTATTAAAAGTGTATTAATGTTTTGATTTTAATATTGGAGTAAAATTGTCCGATGCATTACATGGGAAATTTTTTTATATTTAAATAAGTAAAAGTAAGAAGAGCCCCAAGGGTTAATTTACTGTAGCCCCTAGAGCTCATGCCCCGCTGTAGGATTAGTGAATTTGCTAAAAAATGAAGACAAATATTTAAGTATCCATCTCTGTTTAGACTGCCCAATTCCTAAATACTGGAACAGGAAGTGCAGAAATTATGTCAGTAGCTGGATCAGAGACAAGGAAATTTTCAATTTTTTAGTAGCGTAGCTAATAAAGGTATGAGTATAGATGTATACTCCAGACAACTGCCTGGCCAAGAAATGTTTTTTTTTCTAGCAATTTGTTTTCGATATTTTGTAACTTGACTTGGATGTATTTATGTATCCGACGCTATTGAAAGTTGGCATAAGGTCCCAATCCCCTCTATTTTTTTATTTTAAAGCGGAGCTTTTGTTTTATGGGGTTAAGTCATTGTCCCTGCGTCCAATCTTCTTTTTTCTTTTTGAATTTGCCTAAGTATTATACAGAAAAGCTCTTTAATTTAGGGAGGATGTGGACATTGGACTGTACATCATTCTGGTGCCCATTGGTCTTTAATAACGTTTATAACCACCATCTTAAATGTTTGCTCATAAACTTTAAGTACCTTTATTGAAATTGACTAGTACCTATTGTCCAAATCCTTTAACCAAAAATTATAATGTACCGAGAGGGTAATTTTGATTATTATCATTGAAAATGTATATCATTTTATCGTCCATTTTCTTATCCCTTTAGAGCCCTGGCTGTAAATGTAGACAACCAAATAGTTAAACCGTGCATACTAATTAATTGAATTATAATGGTTTACTAGAACTGCCAAATTACGAGACCAGGTGCCGGCTAACAAGCCTGGCAATTCGGGCGATGGCAGTAGCAGCCACCAGCAGCCTAAAGGAATCTTCCAAACTCTGATGAGAGGTGCTCATGATGATCTGAAAATTATGGGCAATGTTTTCAAGCATTTGACTGGTGCTTGAGTGATTGATTGATTGCAATTAATTAGATGATACCTGTTAATATTGGAAACAGTATGTTGACATTCAAGTTTAGTGGTTTATGTCGACATATGCTGATAGCAACATTAATTGTTAACAGGGAAACAAGCCATAAAAAGTTATTTTTTTTAATTAAACGGTTAATCTTGATTTTAAACAGTGATGAGTGATAAAGAAGGGCGTGCCTAAGAAAGGGGATGTCAGTCCTCCCTCCGCCCCTCAGGACAAATACCCAGCAAATCTCTGTTCACGCGCCTTGATGAGTGAAATATGCATTTATTCCATACATGGTCAAACATTCAGTGAAATTAAAAACAAATACTCGTATTTACATATTCATATGCAAGTCAAGTGTAAATTTTGTCAATATTTGCACATTTATTTTCTGCATATTTATCTTTGCAAAAAAGGACAGAATTGTTGTATGTATGTATGAAAATAATACAAAATTTAAAGATCAAGGACTTAAAAAATATGAATTTTTATTATAATGGATGAATAACCACTAGTCATTCTAAAGTATTAGTTTATTGATGGAAAGTTATCTATCTATATATGGTGTATATAGGTTTTTAAAAAGGTTAATCTATGTGAAGATATGTTTATTTTACTAAAGATATTAATGAAACTGTTTTTAGATCCAATAATTTAGGTAAACCCCATAAAGTTTATTTTTTTCTAATGTAGCTAAACTTCAATGTTACTGTATTCAAAAGGATAAATAATGTCTCATGTGGTTTTTGAAACCATAACTAAAAGTAAAAGTAACTTAAATTAGGCAAATTGCACATCTGAAAGGCAACTGCCATGCCAAATTTTAGCGCTGTAACTCTTTTTTTTAATTGAGTTCCTTTTATTTTTAGTTTTGGTTTCAAAAAGTGTCACATCCGCCCCCTTCCCCTTTATTTATTGTAAAAATTGCACACACATACACACATAATTTTCAAATCTTAATCACACACAGAGAGTGCAAAGTAAGAATTTTTATTGCGAAATACATAATACACAATTTCATAGCGCCGCGCGTAAAATTAACAAGGACAATCATAGGTCAGTAATTAGCGAAGCAATAACAATTCTAAATTTTTTTTTATGACATTATAAGAGTAGACTCGAATAATTTTTGTTTATCGCATCGTATTATAAACAACTTTCTGATTAAATATTTTGTAGTAAAATTTAAAGAATAAAATTAGGTTTGTTAGCCCCTAGGGGCTGAAGGCCCGGGCTAACAAAACTGGTAATAATTTTAAGATTTTTTTATTATTCGTGAAAAATTGTCTGTAACACAATGCTATACATGATTTTTCAGTAAGGCAGCGAACAGGTTCTAATCAAACGGATATTAATCGTTTTGGAGGCTGTATTGGAAAAAGATTTTATTAAAGAAAAACTACCTAAGGACTCAGACTTTGTAGTAACAAAAAACTGCATGTATAGAAACATAGAAAGGTTTTGCTCCTAGAAATAAATCCATAAGACTGTAAAACTAACAATATGTAATTAAACGGTTAAAGTGGTAGAATAATGTAACGCAAGTATGTAATAGAGAGTTCACAGAAAACAACAATTTTTTAAATATTTTTTTCATAAGTTTCTTAAAAAAAAATAATATTGGCACATTTCTCACTTTTGAGTAGCTTCGCCTGTAGCCTACAGGTTCCAATTCTGATAGAAAAATAGTCTAAAACTCTCCTATAGCTACAATAAAATTTATGAAAACTTCTGAACGTTATTTTGCAGTGTGATATGCATTTCATATAGGATTACAGATTTTTTTTACATCCGTATAATTCTTGTGTGTTTTGTTGTAATGTGCAATTAAATAAGTTTATGAATAGAGTAAACAAAAGTTTTAGGTCAACCTTAGTTAGATGCAGGGCTCGGCAGCCGCGCGTTAGCCGCAAATAAGCCTTAAATTTGGGTGTTTTGACATTTTTTTAAAGTCCAAATTTCGATCAGGTGTAGACTTCCAGATGATTTTTTAATTGTTAAAGGTTGATTTTCCTGAGGCTTACGGGCGACTGACGCGCAGCTGCATGCCGAGCCCTGGTTAGATGATACAGAATTAAAATCAAAATATGTTTCTTCCTTACTTTAGATAGGTTTCACGTATTGTTGTATATGTAGGGAAAGATATGTTATTTAAAGAAAACAATTTTCCTTCATCTTTTTTTGCAAGAAAAAAATTATTAGGTATACATTAATTAATATTTAATTGTTTTCTAACAAGTCAAGTAGCGTGTGCCAAAACAGGCTATTGGCATACTCAGCTTGACTTGATCCTAAAATTTTCTTCAAATGAAATATCCCTTCCTACATATTTTTGTTTTCTTATTTCTTGTAATTCCTATTATTGTTTTATAATTTACTTGGCTGCTATCATAGTTAAATTATCAAAATATTTGCAACCATAGACACTGTAAAATTCATTCAATAATATTTAATTGCGTCTATTGTAACACTTTAAGGGATATTTCCGTAACGAAAAAAGAAGTGTGTAGTTAGCTCTAGCCGCGCGTTTTTTCCGAAAAACTTTAATGATTCGTTTTCTATATGAAAGAATTACTTTGATTTTTATGGGGAATCATAATATTTTAACATATAGTTTCTATAGTTTTATTTTTTGTTTAATTGAAAAAATTAGCAAAATTAACCCACTTAACCTTGTCAGATGTTATTCATTAACATCCCATTTTCTTCATTGACATGAGGAGTTCTATATAAAAAAAATATTTTATGGTTTTCAACAAATTATGTCTTTAAAACAGGGGGTATTACAATGATAATTTAATAAAAAAAAGCATTGTATTGCTTGAAAGTTACTCATTTAGATTTAAACCTTTACATCAAAATCAAACTAATTTTAACCTACAATTAAACTCTAAAATCTCCCATAGTGGAACTAGTCCTTTAATTTAAAAATATTTAATTGTAACACTTTAATTTGGTTTTTGTCTTACACCACAGTGACATAATAAACAGGAATATGGAAAGACATTATGGAATTTAAATTATGCTTAGTTTTAAATTATGAATTTAGGAGTTTTAGTCAGCTTTCCGCGAATATTAAAATGATAGATTATAAGATCAAAACCTGCCCGGGCCAACAAAAATGGTATTCACTTTATGATACTTATTTTAATATTTGTGGAAAACTGTCTCTAATATGTTGCTAACCATGATTTTTCAGTATGGCCAAGAACCGGTTCTAATCTAGCGTACAGTAATCGGTTTCCTAATCCATACTGGAAATCTATTTCCATACTTAGATTTTAAAATCCTATTTTTATGAGGGACTTTTTTGATTGGTCAAAATATTTGCTTTTTCTCTTGTTTTTTTCTAAAATATCTTGAACTACATAAAAATAAATAGATACATGTAACTATCCTTAAAATAGGCTTACAAAACACAAATTATCTTTTTTTAGATATTATACCTAAAATTTAACTCAGTCATTATTTTCCCGATAACTGTTTTTACCAAAATAAATAGCCATGATTATTTACTTCCTAACATGGTCATATTACAGCTATTTTCATCCTTTTTTTTTATTAATGACGTTTTACATTGTTTTAGTTTTAAATTTTTGCCACAAAATATTTGATACAAATTTTGCAATTTTTTTTTATATAATATTAAGATAGATTGGGTTAAATTTTTTACTTAAATTGTATTATTTTTAAAAAATGGACTTAATACATTTAAAATTAACTGTTAAACTCCCGGAAATCATTGCTGCTTACAACTAGTTAATACAATACAAGTATACAGCAATAATTTCGTGGACTTTACTGCCAATAGGGTATTGGTAATTAACGTATTATAGACAGCTTTCTGCGGATATTAAAATGGAAAATAGTAAGATTAAAACCAGTTTTGTAACTGTTATTAATTTTATAGTTTTTGTTTTGTGGAAAATTGTCTGTAATACGATGCTATACATTATTTTTAAGTATGGCTTAGAACCGGTTCTATTTCAGCGGATTAATCGATTTGGAAGCCATACTAGAAGAACTGTTAAAAAATGTGAAGAAAAAAAAAACATATTCATATCAGTGCAATATAAAGTAACATTTGTGATTATAATTAATTTGTTTTTTTTTATTTTTATGTAAATATATTTTATGCTGATTTTACTTTTTTGTATTGCCTGTTTTTACCTTATCCACCAATTCAAATTTTGTAAAAAGGCTTTTTTGGCTATGCATTTGCATGACCTTAAAGGTTTCGAGATTATATTTTGAAAAGACTTATTACAAAACCAATAAAGTTAAGGACATTCAAGCTTCTTTTAGGGGAGTGTAAAAACAGAGGTTTCAGATTTGAGGAGCGGGGAATCTACTGTATTTACAAAAATATTGAGGGGGGTTATTAAGGGGGTTTTTAAGTTTAATGAGGGTAAAAAGATTGAGTAGGTTCCGTGAATTTTTTTAAAGAATAAAAAAATATTTATAGCCTCCAGGAGTTCTATAATACAAAGAAGAACGATGTCTGTCTGTCTGAAGCTTTGTTTGCTAATTACGAAAAATTACACAATTTTGGATAATTTTTTATCCTGAGCTCGATCTTTAAATCGTTTATAGGTGATTTAAACCAGGGCGATTCATTTGGCGCACCATCAAATTATTAATATCAATCTTTAAATCGAATTTGCATGGGTGATTTGAATCGGGCAGTGGCGCGGGCCCGGCGCGCCAATGCCACTCACCGAGTGGCATTGGCGGTTTAAATCGGGGTGATTTATTTAATAAATAAATATTTTTTTTTAATTACTTTAATATTTTATTGCAAAACTATCGTGAAAACATTTTTATAGTTATTTTTAAAATAAATTATATATTAATGTTTTATATAAAATACTATACTGACACGGTATTTTATATAAAATACCTTACTGACACTGCTTAAGTAATAAAGTTGTACTGGCGCGGATCGATATTTTAGTGAGTGCGCAAGCGATTTAACAACACCGCACCGAAAATCTTTTAAAAATCAGGTGCGCTGTGGCTTACCACCAGCGCGCCTACGGTTCACCACTGAATCGCCCCGATTCAGCGCGGCATAAAAACGATTTAAAGATCAAGCTCTGGTTTAAAGTTTGCCTTAGAGTAAATTTGATAGGAGAATTTTTTGATAATATCTTTGTAGCTATTTAGAAGAGGGATTTTCCATCACCTCTTGAGGCGAAGTCCCTAGAGGCTAGGGGCGATACCGCTAGTTTACTTCTATAGACTATAACCACCACCGATACAAAAAGCAGAATTTAATAGATTATATAGTTGTTGATGGATAGCTATATATCACTAAACCTTGGTTCAGGAAAAGTAGGCCTTTTACATTAAAAGTATAGTATAATTGGTCTGACAGTTAGCAAAATGGATGGATCGACATCGTAATACTTTGTAAAACCCCTTTAGCCCCTCTACAATACTTCTACTTGATGAACGAACTAACCAATAAATACGTTCCAACTTAGAAAGCTAAATTGACGACAAATATTCCCCTGTCAATTCATCCACGTAAATCATTTATCCATTTTTACTCGTTTATTGGTCAGTTCGTTTCTAGTAGAAGGAGAGGGAATGGGATTAGAGGGGAATTGCTAGCTGCAAGTTTCACTTTATTAGAAAACATGAAAATCATAGATACTCATGTAAAAACGACGACATTGTTGGTAGTCTTCAAAATCAAATATTGGAAGTATATGTGATTGTGATATTACAGATTATTATGTTTTATTATGCTATTATCGTTTTAACTATTGATGCTATATATCCTTATAGAGCATCAGGTTCGAGTTCTTTCAATGCAGTCCTTATTTTTCCGTTCTAGTTTTTAAACAAGAATTAAGGATATATGAGCTATATGAAACTCTGTCCACAAGGCGATGACCCTGTTTCTCTTTTTATTAGGTCTTTGTAATCCTAATAAGCTAACAGTGTTGTAAATATAAACACAGCCAAGTCCCACAAAAGAACAGAAAGCAATTTGCTAGCAGATAAGTAGGGTTTCTACCACTTTTGTTAGGATTATACATCTATACTTATACATTTATTGTCAGACCATTAGAGTAAAAAACTAGAGGCAGAAAGGGTTAAATAACTGTATCTCCCCATCGCAACCTTCTTGTGCAACTTTCTTATTGGGTCTTTGGAAATCAACCAATGGTATTGCTTATATTAACACAGCTAAGTAGCAGAAAATTTTTTAGAAGCAGACGAAAGAGGTCTTTGAAAATGAAGGGAGGTAGGTGTATGTTTATACATCTATACATATACATTTATTGTCAGACCAACCAACAGACAAACCTATAGTCACACTTGAATTATACAGTAATTTTGCTACAACAAAGTTTATTTTCTAAATATGACAAATTGATGTTTAATTGTAGAGTTTGTGCTTGTAGGGAGAATAAATTTTATATTTATTTATCTCAAGGGAGTTGATACTGTGTTGGGAATAAATCACAAATGGTTCCAAGGCTCATCTATACCTTAATGTTACAAATTAATGTGTACTGGTTACTGTGTGTAGATTAAGAACTCTACGACAAGGGTACATTAATACATTAATGTTAACATTATTATGTGGATTAGTGGCGTGCAAAGGATTTTGCCAGGAAGATTTGCATAGCCAACCGGAAATTTTAGAACCACATTTACGATTTGGACAACCCTCAATAACCAAAATTTTGGTGGCCACCTACTCACTTAAAAGTAAAAAAGTGTCCTTGAATAAGAATTGGCAAATCCAAACCCACTAATTTTGCAAGGTTGTTAAATAAATCTGCAAATCTCTGATATAGCTTTAAGATGCATAGTCAATTTTTTATTTATTTTTTGCTTTCTTGGATAAAGGTTAAAGGTCGCTCCCCCAAAAAAACTAATTCGAACCTGATTTCCTACATGAAACCTTAAAACTTGACCAAATGAAGATTCTTTGTTGATGTTATAATTATAAAGTAAACGAATAGAGGGGGCATGAGTAAGTTTTAACTCTACCCACACGTGGTGCAGATCCTGTGGTAACTTCCAATATGGCAATTGAAATTAGCTAACAGCGTCGGAAATATAAACACAGCCAACTCTCAACAAAATCGCAGAAAACAAGATCCCCGCCATTTGGAACAGATAGATGTCTGGATTATACATCTATACTGATAAATATATTGTTATTTAATATATACTATGGACTATGAAACACCTCTTAGCATTGCAGATGTATATATCACACAATGAATCGATATTCTGTACAGGTAAAGGTAAGTTATGACGCATGCTAGCAAACCTAAACAAGCTTTTAAATGGTTCTGATATATATCTTCTTATATTAAAGTACGTTTTTTTTGTCTAAAGCTTAAAATTTCAATAACTACTTAACCTAATGCTTTTATATTTTATTAAAGCTTTATATAGGTCTATGGTTATGTATAAAACCTAGGTATATCAATGGATTTATTATTACTTGGGTTTTACAAAAGATTAGCATGAACTCTGAAAAAGTGAAACTTACAGCTAGCTAAAATGACGATAGACACCATACGACCCATTATCTTAACCCCTCCTTCCTCATGGATAAACAAACTGACCAATGAACGAGATCCATATTAGCAACCTAACTTAACGACAAATATCCACGTATATCCTATAAATCTATTTTTGTGGCTGTATAACAAATAAAATTAACATTTTTTTGAATATTATATTTTAATAATAAATAGTAAAAAAATATATAAAAATAGATAAAAAGATCACAATAAATACAAATAAAGTAAAAGCATATTTACAATAAATAAAATAAATAACACTCAAAATTTATTTAAACTAAGGCACTCTAATATATTTAATCATTACTCATTTTTTCTGAAACATCCATACAAAATATAGCAACCTTTCGGAATAAAACAATTTTACAAAAAAATGTATTTAATTAAAAAAAAAACTGATAAATGTCCTAAATCCCATTTGGCAAAAACAAAAAAAAATATGTTTTTTACTATGAAAGTAATAATTTTGACTTGCTTGAAATAAAGAAAAATTTATTTAATTTTTAGTTTTGATACAATAAAAGCTCTTTTTTATTAAAAAATGAAGAAATGAAAAAAGTGCAAAATATGTTTATGAACTAATTTTTGATGTGGACAATTTGTAAAATTATTTTTATTTTTAAATGTAATTTACTTTTTAAATTGTGTGTCTAAAATGAAAACTGATATGTTCTGGGTTTGTACAGTACTATTCTTAAATTAAAAAAAAAAAATTGGCTTAAAAGTATTATAAATAAAAGTTTTAAAAAAGATTGTTTCTTTAATATAAAATGTTAATAGTAAAAATTTATGAAAGTTTCATAAAACTGTTTCAAAATTTTAAAAACAAACTATTAAAGAGAATATTTGTATATAAACTATCTATTCTTCAAGTTGAATATCCCTGGTCCCTGAACCAATAAGGCATGAAAGCATCATTTCTTTATTACGGTTTGTGGTCGAATTATAATAACTCAAACACAAGTTGAAATTCATCCAATTTTTTTGTTGTTTGCGTAAAATTAATAGGGCTCGGCAGCCGCGCATAAACCTAAATTTAAACATAAATGTGGGCAAAAAATCCAAAATATGGAGTGTCTCTTTAGGAAAAGCTAAATTTTAAAGTTAAAAAATGTGACGATTTCACTGAGGCTTACCCGCGGCTGCCGAGCCCTGTGTAAAATTAATGGTTGTGCCATGATTTAGAGCAAATAATTGAAAATAATCACAAGAGCAATTTATTTTGATTTTTTTTTCATTGTTTTCAATATTATAAATATATAAAATTAAAGTACATCATTAACCAAATAGTGTTTCTTAAAATTAAATATTACTCATTATTATATTATTTTTGTCATTTAGAGATTCTTATTAATAAGTTTCTTATTTCTACTTTTAAAAGCTCAAAATTAAATGGATTTTTTTTTGAAATTGATACTTAAAAACGTTGCATTTTAATATAATTTAAAAATACAAAAAAAAGATAATTATATAAATGTAAAAGGCACAGAAAAGGTAAATTTATTGTTCATCTAAAAACGGTAAAACGTCTTCGCTATTATTAGAATTAGATTCTGAAATTTCGGAAGCCGACAATTTTAAAATTTCTGTCTCACTAGTCTCGCTTTCTGCCCCCTCCATGTCCAGCTTCCTTGACCGTCGGCTGAATAATTTACTCAACAGACCGCCTTGGCCTAGGATACTACGTGACTGCTGTTGGCCGACGCCAGGCTTAAGGCCGCGTGGCTGTTGCTGTGGCACTTTGCGCATGCTGAATCTAGGTCTTGTACTGCCCGAGGAGGGTGGGGGAGGCGCGGCAGCTGGGTTGTCTCGCCGTCTTTGTGGCTGTGATAGGAATGGTTTACTGCGCTTAACTTCTTGTGAGCTTTGTTTTACATTCTGTTCAATTTCTTTGAAATTGGGAAATCTATTGTTCTTTGAAACTTGTGTTTTTCTGGGTGCAGGTTTATTATTTTCGTTGTGATGATTTCTGGAGGGGGTGGGCCTAGACTTGCTCTTGGTTAGTCTCATTCTTATTGTGGATTTGTCCTCACCACTACTGCTGCTGTGTGACTTCATTCTGTTGGGAGGTATGCGCAGTCGCTTCTTTGGCTCAGCCTATAACAAAATTATTGAATAGTTATTTATCGCACGGCTTTCCCCGGATTTTTAAAATGAAAAATGAACCATTTTGTTAACCCCAGGCCTAAAACCTGGGCTAAAAAAACTGGTATTAATTAGATGATTTTTATTTTAGTATTCGTGGAAAATTGTCTATAATACGATACTGTAAATAATTTTTCAGTATGACTGAGAACCGGTTATAATCCAGGAGATATTAATTGATTTTGAAGCCATACTGCAAAAATATTTTTTTTTTAAATCTGACTTTAATATTTTATATTGGTATTGTTGAAATAATTAACTTTTACGCAAGAAAAGCATATTATATATGTACTAGCGGCTACGCCCCTAGAAGCCTCTAGGGGCAATGCACACTGGTAGGAGAAGGAAAAGTCGACCTCATCCTATTTTAAAATTTAGTTTCAAAAGAGTTATAAAAATCTTTTTTGGGGGAGAGGGGGGTGAAGACACCCTTTCGAAAAATAGTTTAAAACCTTCCCAGGATCTATAAAATGCTTCACTGTAAAGGAGAACAATATCGGGTTAGCGGTTTGCGAGATCCTTCGAGACAGATAAAAAACGCTCACTACTTTATATAATAGGATAGCCTAAGAACAAGCAAGAAGACTCAATTGATAAATACTCATTTCTTTAATACCCACGGTAAATTATTGAGTCTTATAAAATTTGTATTCTATTATCTGACATTGATATCCCTCCCCCCTTGAATAAAATTCTTGAACTAATGTGAATTAACTAAAGGATTACCTTTTCAGAACTTTCAGTTGACTTTTCCATCTGACTAGAATGTTGTAGATCCTTGTGTTGGTCAACAAAAGATTTGATTGTAGTTCTGACTGATGACACTAGAGGGGGTAATTGTTCTGTGCTAGTGGGGACTATACTCTTTCCTTCAAGCTTGGGTATGTCCACTGGATCGGGTAATACAGCATCACTAAAAATAATTGAATAAATTGAGTGACAGAAATTTAGATAAAAAGTCACGAAACCTAACACTAGCTTCAAATAACAAAAGAAAAAAATGATGTCGTCTGTAGAACTTAACTTTTTAACATTAGATTTAATAAACTATTGTTATTTTTATATTTTTATATTGAGGAGGGGAGAGTTGAATTTGATCGGTTCAGCGGTTAGCGAGATCCTTCGGTACAAACACACAGACGCACAAACACACAGACAAATAGACATCCTGTCTATCAGTATAAAGATAGTTCTTAAAGATTTATATTATACAGGGTTTCTGCAATTCCTGACAAAGGTAGTTGTTTAAATTGTCATTTTATCCTCCCTCAATAGTATATGTAAAATATACTTAAGTATTAAAACATAACTATAAAATTGTTGAAGCTAGTACAGAAACAAATTAACCAATGAGAGGCCAGTATACACTGTAATTGACCAATGGTAAAATTTATACTGCCTTTCATTGAATAATTTTTTTTGACGTCATAATCTGTGCCGCCACATTTACTAGCTTCAAATTATTTTAAGAAAATGAATATATCATTATTAAGTAAAACTTTTAGCTGGCTAAAATAACAATACTAGGGTTGGGCCGGATACTTTTTTTGCCGGATACCGGATACCGGATATCCGGATGATTTCAAATGCCGGATATCCGGTAACCGGCCGGATATCCGGCCAACGCCGGATATCCGGCAAATATCCGGTTATCCGGCCAAATTACCGGATATCCGGCCGGATAACCGGCCAAATTACCAGATATTAAATTAGTAAAAAAAATTTCTTCAGAAATCTTATATGAATTTACATAAAGTTAAACTTATTCAGAAAAAATGTTCTTCTAGCTTCAATAATAAGAAAATTATAGTCATTTAAGATTTTAAAAAGCAGAGATTTTTGGTGTAAAGTATAAAAAATTATAGAGCCGGATATCCGGCCGGATAGTTTCAATATCCGGTATCCGGCCGGATATTGAAAATGGCCGGATATCCGGCCGGATATCCGGAAACACCGGATATCCGGCCCAACCCTAAACAATACCCCCATCCACCTTCTTTACCCATCCCCTCCCCTCCTACTGGATGATCAAACTGACCAATAAATTATGTCCATGTTAGCAAACTAAATTTCCCCCCTGTCATAAAATTATCCATAAATATTCTACATCCATTACTATTTTTAAAATTATGGTTTACTTACCTGGACCTATGTTTAAACTTGTTTTCATACATGCCATCATTATCATCAAACTGTTCCTGAGATAGGAATGTGAGTGCTGGTTGGTATGGCTTCTTTATGGCCACCTGGCTGTCATCCACTCCAGACCTGTGATACCAATACTTAAATTCATGTTTGGTTTTAACTCTTGTGCCAACCATTAAATACAAAAAGTAACAAAACAAAAATTAGTAATCCAAAGGATGATACCTGGACCCCAATTCCAAGGGATCTCAAGGAATATACAATGCATGATAAATTGATATATACATTTTGGGCCAACGAATAAGAAAAAGCAGTTAAAAACCGGTTCAATATATGATATTTAAGTATCCGTTCCTGGCATACATGTCCTCTGCAGGAGCCTGTCTGTTGGAGGCAGAGAAAAAGCTGGGAAATCCTGCTCCAAACCCAATATCCTCTGCGTTGAAACCCTGGAAGTTACTGCTGTCAGAGAAGAAATCATTTTTGCTGGGCTGATCACGTCTGGAGCTGATAACATACGGGTTGTCTGCTGGGTAGGAGTTTGGTGCAACTGTTACTTGTGATGAAACCTGTTTGCTTCCTAAAAATTTGTTGCTGGACCAGTCGTTGCCGGAATTATAAGTTCTGGGCGAGGGTGACCCACCGGAGTAGTAATTGCCAAAGTAAGACGTAGGGGGTGTTGTTGAGCCGGAGAAGTAACTTTTAGGTGTTGGAGAGGCAAACAGCGCCTTCTTGGGTGCAGGAGTTCCGGCAAAGAAGTTGTCACTCTTGGACATGTAGTCGTTTTTGGGAGTTGGGGATCCACCAAAGTAGTAATTATTCCTAGGAGTGGGTGAACCGCCGGAGTAATAGTCACTCTTTGGGGTCGGGGAGCCACCAGCATAGTAATTATTATATGGTGTTGGGCTAGCAGGGATGTAATCAATGCTAGGTTTTGGTGAAGTTTGAGCATAGTTATTCAATGGCTTGGAAGTTCCTGTAAGATAATTGGGGGTAGGGGATCCTCCAAAGTATTGACCACCATTTACTGATGAAGGGGTGGGGCTGCCGCCAAAGTATTCAGGCTTAGCAGTTGTAGCATAATTTATATTTCTCTTTATTCCCTTATTTTGATCTTCTTGGGGTTTGTAATAAGAAGGTTGAGGGGTGGTGATAGGATCTCTGTATGATAGCTGAGGCTGTGGAGAGGTGCCAAACCCGACTAGGTTAGCAGCATTGTTCTGATAAGATCCTGGGGTTGGGGTTCCAAAATAATTTCTTTGTGGTTCAGGGGTGCCAAAGAAATTTTTGGGAGCTTCTGGCATGTCATAACCCACCAGTGGGGAGTTATTGTTTAGTACGAATGGATTTGGACGTTCTGTAGTTGTTGTAGTAGCGGCTTCAGTGGTAGGTACTGGATTGTAGGGACTTTTAGTAGCAGAATAGAAGTCATTCTTGGATTGATCAATAAAATCTTTGTCATAAACATGATATGATCTCTCATTATGATTAAAAGAAGGGGTAGATTGAGAGAAATAACTATAAGCAGCAGTTGGAGATGTTTTTGGGGTTGTTGTAGTGACAGCTGCCGGTCTAGCGGTTGGGCCATAGTTTAGAGGATTGAAAACATTATATTGACCAGGTACTACTCTACGCTTATCAACAAATTTCTGTTCAAATTTCTCATAAACAGCGGGAGCATTGGTTGTCGTGACTATTGGTCTTGGTGTTGTGTATATAGGCTGTGGCTGAGGTTGGCGTTGTACTGGTTGCTGTGGTTGTGGCTGACGTTGTAAAGATTGCTGTTGTTGAGGTTGGCTTTCCTTAGAAATATCTTTGTCGGTAATCTTTTGTCCCCAGTCAGAAAACATATCCATAGCTTCATCAAAGAAGGGATTATCAGCAATTCCACCACCCACGGGGAAGCTTGAAAAGTCAGCTGGGGGTGAAGTAAATCCTTTAAGATCATAATTATTCTGCTTTGGAAGAATAGAATCTTTGACCAAATCCTTTTGATAGGGAGCTTGATAATTGTTTTGGGAAGCTGCATAATTACTTGATCTTGCCTTTTCTGTATGAGTATCTCTATTATAACCTCCAAAATTAGTAGCAGTATTATCAAAGAAAGAATCATAGCTTGAGGATTGGGAACGTCTTGAAGCTCCATAATTATTAGTATTATATTTATCAACAGCTTTAGAAGTAACATAATCATTATTGCTGTAATCAGAGAATGTGTCTGGGAGGCTTCGACGTTCAGATTTTAAATCTTCAGTTGCACCAGTAGTTGAAGCGGGGATAGCATCCAGTTTAGGGATATCATAGGAGTCAACTCCATTGCCGCTTAGGGCAGGAAAATGTGGGAATTTCTTGTCTAAATCTTCTTTGTTATCAGAGAAATAGCCTGTCTGGGGTTCACTTTCAACAGGCTTTGTTTTAATCTCCTGGTTGCTGCGCCTTCTTGGATATTCTGGTTGTTGTTTTTGCGATTCCTGCCAACGAGGTTCTTGAGGAATTGCTATGGATTTCTCTGTATAGCTGGGTTGATTAGCGGCAGGTGAATAGCTGGTAGGGTTGACCACACCCCGCTCTGTATAACTAGAAGATCCTCGTTCAGATCTGGGGGCTGACCAGAAGTCTGCACCAGGAGCAGCAGCATCCTGCCAGGTTGTCTGTTGGGTGGTTGTGGTGCTGGGTGTGGCTGGAGACTGGGCGTATCCGTACATATCCTGCTTGCTATAGTCAGAGCTTTCATAGGGATACATGGGCTGGAATCCAGAGGTTGGCCTACTAGGATATGGTTATGTTACATTTTTATAGCAAAATTCTAGATTTATTCTAACTTATATATAAAGAAATCTATGTAGTAACTAATTAATTAGATCTTATTCATAGAATCTAAATTCGGTAATGCAAATTAAACATTAATTTGAAATTTCTTATTTAGTAAAAAATACCATTATATGCAATTTGGCAAAAATAATATTTACTGCTGCTTTGTCTGGCACGTGAAATCAATAGTGAGACTAAGGGAAATGCTAAGACTTCCAGACTAACATCGTGCAATAAAATGGTTGTTAGTTGGGTGATAGATTTAATACCCTTGGTGCTAGATATAGGGGAAATCTTATTGACTTTTAACTTGTAACATAAACAAACCTTAATTCAGTATCCTGTTTCTTAAACCTTTGATGGTCTTGGCTAGGTACCTGAGGTCCTCCATAATTGTCATAATTATAGCTACCATAGTCATAGTTGTCCTGGTAGTCTTGGTAATCATGCATGTAGCTGCGCTCATACTGCTTGTCATCAAACTTGTTAACTTGTTGTAGGGGGTTAAGTTGAGGTTGTTGCGGGGGGTAGACTACAGATGCTGGGGTTGTCACCCAAGAGCTTTCCTAAATAAGGAATAGTAATTTATCGCATAGTATCATAGACAGCTTTCTGCGGACATTAAAATGAAAAAAATACAAGATTAAACCAGTTTTGTTAGCCCCAAGAGGGCGAATGGTCTACATGAAAAATGCAAAAAGTTTTTTTTTATGAATCCTACTTAACTAATACTTTTATAATTAGAAAATTCCATAAATCTTATTTTGTTGACCAACAAAAGCATTCTATTAAAAACTTTAAGTTCTTTTATTAAATCTTGATTTTGTTTAAAATTTAATCTTAATTTAATAAAACATGCTTCAAATATATTTTAACAGTGTGCAAGTAAACTTCAGTTATAGATGTAATATAGTTACCAAAAATATTACCTGAGCCATGTTATTCATGAATGGCAGCACATTATTAGGAGCTGCAGCTTCTTTGCTCTCAACCTTATCAACTCCTTGACCAATTATATAATCATAATTATATGCTTTGTCCTTAGATATATCATCATTGTACATTGCCGGCTGCTGCGGCTGCTTATTGTACGGCTGGTACGCAGAGTAGGCGATGGTTGAGGCGCTAGTCTGGACATGGGGGAAGGGTGTAGGCCCGGCTGGGAATTGGGTCTGAACGGCGGCAGAGTTGTGGTAGGGGGTGGAGTCGTGGCTTGGAGGCGGGGTTGGGCCCTGTAGAATTTTTAAGATAATCTTTAAAAGTAGCATTATATAGTTATTATTATCAATTTAGTGTATTTATGGTAAATTACATTTTAAAAACCTTATTATAAAGTAAAAGGATATCTGTATGTGTTTGTGTAATGTGTACTGAAGGATCTCACTATCCACTAAACTGATATGGTTCTCCTTTACAATGAAGCTTCTCATATGTCCTTGTTTATGACTATTTTTTGAAGAGGGTATCACCACCCTCCCATGAGAAATCCGCCCCTAGATCTGGATCTTAGGTACAAGGGTTCCAAAACTTTTTCTTTCTAAAACTGCAATTGAAAGTAGTGTCCTTAAGTGACAATGTTAATTGTTTATCTTTATTTCCTGAACGGGATAAGGTATGGATGGTTGTCCAGGATTAGGGTAAGGTGTTGGCAGCACTCGGTGGTTTCTGTGGTCCATCATCTCTTGCCTTTTCTTCTCTCGGCTGTTTCCTACAAAAATTTGTTATTAGAAATGTTTTAAATGTACCTACTGACTTTCTGTAAATAATTATAGAGTTGCTACGCTACTACTATGTATATATGTCCAGTTTACAAAGTATTATATAAGCTTTGTTCAGACATATAGACATCCTACTACTATGTATATATGTCTAGTTTACATAGGATTATATAAGCCTTGTTCAGACATACAGACATCCTACTACTATGTATATATGTCTAGTTTACAAAGTATTATATAAGCTTTGTTCAGACATACAGACATCCTACTACTATGTATATATGTCTAGTTTACAAAGTATTATATAAGCTTTGTTCAGACATACAGACATCCTACTACTATGTATATATGTCTAGTTTACAAAGGATTATATAAGCTTTGTTCAGACATACAGACATCCTACTACTATGTATATATGTCTAGTTTACAAAGTATTATATAAGCTTTGTTCAGACATACAGACATCCTACTACTATGTATATATGTCTAGTTTACAAAGTATTATATAAGCTTTGTTCAGACATACAGACATCCTACTACTATGTATATATGTCTAGTTTACAAAGGATTATATAAGCTTTGTTCAGACATACAGACATCCTACTACTATGTATATATGTCTAGTTTACAAAGGATTATATAAGCTTTGTGCAGACATACAAACATCCTACTACTATTTGTATATGTCTAGTTTACAAAGGATTATAAAAGCTTTGTTCAGACATACAGACATCCTACTACTATGTATAAATGTCTAGTTTACAAAGGATTATATAAGCTTTGTTTAGACATACATATATCCTACTACTATGTATGTATATCACTGTGAGCTACAATTGAATCAAGACAAAAGTAAGTGCCGAGCCCTGGGACCTATGTAGGGTGAAAATAGACATAAATCCTTGATGATTCCAGGTGGAGACAAAATATTTCAGCGGGGTCTTTTGGTTTTTTTTCAATTTTAAGTTCTGAAAAAAAATTGAAAAAAATATGAAAATCTCTAATAAAAAACAAACAAAAAATAATTTTCAATATTTTTTTTTTATTAAAAGATACAAACAACTTATATAAATACTATAAGCTTTAAAAAAATCACAATTTTTAAATTTAGACCTTCAATATAAAGATTTTTAGAAAAAACCTAACAACAAAATCTAACATATTTCTGATCAACATAGCAATAAAACGTCTTTTGAAAAATCTTTATCATCAAAAATAAATAGCACTTACTAAAGGTTTTTTTCCATTTAAACTTATACTTATCACATTAATTAACTTTAAAGATTGATTTTTTTAAAAGAAAGGTTGCGTGATTTTTTTCTTCATATTTAATTGCCTAATTTTAAGATTCAGACAAAAAACCTTACTACTTTATATTAAGGGATAATCTACTAGCAGCGGCTACACCTCTAGAGGCGTATGAGGCCCTTGGGTTGGGGGGGGAAGTCGAACCCCCCTTACAATTACAGTTTTTTTTTTAATGAAAAAGTTAAAAACATTTATTTTGGAGAGTTAATTCTCTTGGGATAGTGGTGGTACCCTTCCCAAAATAGTTATAAACCTTACCAGGACATATGAGAAGCTACCATGTAAAGGAGAACCATATCGTTTCAGTGGTTAGTGAGATCCCTTGGTGCACAAAGACTCACATAGAACCTGTTACTTTATTATAAAGATACATATATACACAGAAACTCTACAATCAGAGTATGTCTGTTTGTTCATCCGTCTGTATAAAAACAATACAGAATATATTTATTTGGTACTAGCAGCTACGCCCATAGAGGCCTTTAGGGGCACTTAAGAGGGGAAGAAGGGATTGAATTCAACAACTATATTTTTATAAAAGTTAAAAAGAAAAAGTTTTTTTTATGTGTTGTGGTGTCCTTTTTTAAGGGGCGATTTCTCTTAGGGAGGTAGAGGTACCATCCCAAAAGAAGTTATAAACCTTCCAAGGACCAATGAGAAGCTACATAGTAAAGTAAAAAAGAACCATATCAGTTCTTAAGCGTCAGAAAGATGGACAAACAGACATCAATATATTCTGTATCATAAATAGTGCTTTAAAGCAGGGAAAGAAATATCATCTAAAAAAAAATTTTTGCTATTGTTTAAAAGTTATATCCCTGTATAAAAAAGATAGGATGTCCATGTGTTTTTTTCTGTCTGTGCCTAAAGTTCTTGCTAACCGCTGGACCAATTTGATTCTTCTTTATTGACCTATCTTTTAGACTGATAATAGGATCAACATATAAAGGAGTAGTTTAGTGTCTATTAATCCTTATATAAAAATAACAGTTTCTGTGTCTGTCTGTTTGTGTGTATATGTGTGTGGGTGTCTGTCGGTACCGAAAATTCTTTATAACCGCTTAACTTTTGGTTCCAGCTTTTCATGGTCCTGAGAAATTTTGAGTTTAGAAAAAAAATGAGTTCCTACCAACATTTTAAAAAAACTTTTTCTTTTACATACTACAACTGAAAGTAGGGGAGGGGTCAACCCCCCCCCCCCTTATCAAAGGCCCCTAGATGCCTCTAGGGGCAAAACCGCTAGTGATAAAATAATTTTTATCTTCAATTATGATTAAGTGTTCTTTTTCCATTTTATAAAACATAATTGTAATTAGAACACAGTAATAGTGTCTGAGTGATTATGACATAACAAAAAAAATTAGCCAATGAGAGGCCACTATAAATTTTACCATTGGTCAATAATGGCCTCTCATTGGCTAATTTTTTTTGTTACGTCATAATCAGTCAGACACTATTACGGTGTTCTTGTAATTATCAACCTCAAAAGAATACACAAAAAGAAAATAGCAAGTGTAACATACAGATGCAAAGATATATTAATCAAAGCAAGATGGGACAATGGGCTGTTTATTAGACTAGTTCCCATAGTTTAATATAGCAATTTGTTATTCGTTGGCTTAACTACTTAGGGGACTTGTTGCGATTTTTGTTTGGTTGGTTCATTAAATTAAGTGCCCAACATTTCAACCATTAACTGAAACATAAAGAAGGGTTATCCATGTATCATATTTGGGAATGTAAATCAATTTAGCGGTCATTGTCTTATCCCTTTAGATCCCTGAATAGTATGTAACAATGATCAATGGTTCTTTTTTTCTATGTAGCTTCTCATTGGTCCTTGGAAGGATTATAACTTTTTTAGGAGGATACCTCCACCATCCTAGGAGAAATCAACCCCTAAAAAAGGACCCCATTACACACACAAAAATAACTTTTTCTTTTTAAGCCCAAAATAAAAATCTCAAGTGCCCCTAAAGGCCTCTAGGGGCGTAGCCACTAGTACCAAATAAATATATTCTGTATTGTTTTTATACAGACTGATGTACAAACAGACATACTCTGATTGTAGAGCTTCTGTGTATATATGTATCTTTATAATAAAGTAACATGTTCTATGTGAGTCTTTGTGCACCAAGGGATCTCACTAACCACTGAAACGCTATGGTTCTCCTTTACATGGTAGCTTCTCATATGTCCTGGTAAGGTTTATAACTATTTTAGGGAAGGTTACCATCACCATCCCAAGAGAATTAACTCTCCAAAATAAATATTTTTAACTTTTTCTTTAAAAAAACTGTAATTGTAAGGGGGGTTCGACTTCCCCCCCAACCCAAGGGCCCCTATATGCCTCTAGAGGCATAGCCGCTGCTAGTAGAGTATCACCTAATATAAAGCAGTAAGGTTTTTTGTCTGAATCTCAAAATTGGGCAATGAATTATAAATAAAAAATCACGCAACCTTTCTTTTTAAAAAAATCAATCTTTATAGTTGATTAATGCAAAAAGTATAAGTTTAAATGAAAAAAAGTCTTTGGTAAGTGCTATTTATTTTTGATGATAAAAATTTTGCAAAAGACGTTTTATTGCTATGTTGATCAGAAATATGTTAGAATTTATTGTTAGGTTTTTTCTAAAAATCTTTATATTGAAGGTTTAAATTTGAAAATTATGAATTTTTTAAAGCTTATAGTATGTATTTAAGTTGTTTGTATCTTTTAATAAAAAAAAATATTAAAAATTATTTTTTGTTTGTTTTTTATTAGAGATTTTCATATTTTTTTCAATTTTTTTTCAGAACTTAAAATTGAAAAAAAAGCAAAAGACCCCGCTGAAATATTTTGTCTCCACCTGGAATCATCAAGGATTTATGTCTATTTTCACCCTACATAGGTCCCAGGGCTCGGCACTTACTTTTGTCTTGATTCAATTGTAGCTCACAGTGATATATGTCTAGTTTACAAAGTATTATATAAGCTTTGTTTAGATATACAGACATCCTACTACTATGTATATATGTCTAGTTTACAAAGGATTATATAAGCTTTGTTCAGACATACAGACATCCTACTACTATGTATATATGTCTAGTCTACAAAGTATTATATAAGCTTTGTTCAGACATATAGACATCCTACTACTATGTATATATGTCTAGTTTACAAAGTATTATATAAGCATTGTTCAGACATACAGACATCCTACTACTATGTATATATGTCTAGTCTACAAAGTATTATATAAGCTTTGTTCAGACATACAGACATCCTACTACTATGTATATGTCTAGTCTACAAAGTATTATATAAGCTTTGTTCAGACATACAGACATCCTACTACTATGTATATATGTATAGTTTACAAAGTATTATATAAGCTTTGTGCAGAATTTAAAATTTATACTTGTTTATAAAAGTGCAGGGTTTAATCACGTGAAAATTCTCAGTAGGTGGACTGGTTTTAGTCTATTCTTTTAAGGTTTTAATTTTATATAATAAAACAAAATCTCAGAATATAATTTCTTTAGGTTCCTTTAGATAAAAAAAAAATTTGATTAAAATCTGTTTTTCCCGTGGGTGCGAAGACTGGGCTAAAAAATTCGTGGAAAATTGTCTGTAATATGATGCTATACATGATAATTCTGGAGGGCTGAGAACCGGATCTAATCCTGCGGATATTAATCAGTTTCACAGCCATACTGGAATATGCTTCAGCAACCATTTTGCTCCTTTGATCTTTTACCTCTAATGACAGTGAGTGAAAATAGATTGATACAAATTGAAACCTATTTCTATGCATTCTCATATTGAAACTTAAATGGTTCGATAGCCGCAGTCGCACAAAAAGTTACTAAACAATATTAGGGAGGGAGTAGACATTGGGCTGATTATAAAACTAGTCCCCAAAGTTTTTTTTTAAAATTGTTTTCTTAATCGTTGGCTTAACAACATTGGGGAATCTTATTGAATTCTGACTCGTTGATTTCTTAATTTTATTTTTTTTTAAATCAGGGATAGTCAGCTGTTTCTTCTAAAAATAGCCTTTTTTGCCTTTGCAAGAACAAAATGTTTAGGAATAAAAATACTGATAAACAATCGCATTTATCGCATCGTATTATAGACACCTTTCTGCGGTTATTAAAATTGGTATTTATTTTATGATTTGTATTTCAATATGTATGGAAAATTGTCTGTAATACGATGTTATACATAATTTTTTCAGTTTGGCTGATTTTTTACGTGGACGGCTGCTTGTCCCTTTTCAAAACTTTTAGGACTTGGATTTAATGCATTTTCATAGCAATATTTATACGGAGAAACGGTGAAAGCAAGAATTAAACAAAGGAATCTTTATAACAAAATAAAAGGATCTATGTCTGTGTGTACAGAAGGATCTTGCAAACCACTCAACTGATATGGTTGTTCTTTATAGGGAAAATTTTTAACTATTTTTAAGAAAATATCTATGACGGTCAGACTGTCTTTCAGCAGCTTTTTGGCTAGTTTTTCTTATTTTTACTTGTTTTCCCATATCTTTGGTGTTTTGGGTCCGATTTTCAAAAACTTTTTAAAATGTCAGTTCCAAATATTTTTTTCTAGTGTTCTGAGCTTCCAGTAAGTAATTTATTTTGACCGTCGGTCTATCAGTCATCATAGAAATCAAATCGAGGTTTCGTGTTTATTTTCTCCAACAAATCTATTATAGATTTTAACAAACAATCTTTAAATCTACTTATACACATTTTATCCACGATTTATTTATGCTAAGCTACTTATGGATGTTGTCATCCTTGTTTTCGTGTATTTATGCTTTCATCCGAAAAGTATGAAAACGTATGTAAATACCTAATATGCTGTGTTTATTATGGATTTTTCACATGGTTCTGATTTATCATAATATAAATTGTACATTTGAATTGTACAAGTGAATTTACAAAAAGTTTTCCTAATTTTCTGTGGAAATTTTCCCCCTGAAGAATCTTTAATCTAACTTTTAATAGGAAAATTTCTTTAATTAGATTTATATTTCTACATTCTTGCTTCCCCTGTTGAACACGGGTGGTTTGCATTGACATGATGGATATTAAACATACGTTGATATTTTGACAGGGGAAAAGGAGTGGATAAGGGGATCGTTATTTTAGCCAGCAACAAGTTCCATCCTATTAGAATAAATGCTAATCTGGTATAATATTCAAGTAATAATAAATCCATTATTATCATAAATATTGTGTCAAATCTAAAAAACGTGATTCCCTCAAGGGGGTAAAGAGGGTGGAAGCGGAGTAATCGTTATTTTTTAGCCCACTGAGTTGTTTTACTTTATTGGAGAACATAATAATCTGGTGTAAGATCCAAGTAATAATAAATCAATTTGTTGACTATTGTTAATATTAATAACAGCAGGAAAGTTTAACAAGGTATCTGTTTACAAAAATTATCTTTATATAGGTTTTTAATTTGTTTTCTCGTATTGATTCGAATCCGGTGGATAGGAACCGGTTCTCATCCATCCATGTCTAGCATCGTATTATATCCAGTTTTCTACGAATATAAAAATGTACAATCATAAGATTAAAACTAGTTTTTTTAGCCGGTGCCTTCGGCACCACGGGGCTAAAAAAACTAGTTTTAATCTTATAATTGTACATTCTATATCCGCGGAAAGCCGTTTATAATACGATACGAGAAATAACTATTCCTATTCTGTTAGCGCAGCTATTGAATAATTAAGTTGTTTTTGAGAAGGGATATATTATTACTTGGATGTTACACCAGATTATTATTTTCTCGGATAAAGTTAAATGCGCAATGGGCTAAAATAACGATACCACTTCCTTTACACCTACCCTCGCTTCCTATTGGCTGAACGAACTGACCAATTAATTGGGTACATGTTAGCAACTTTTCTAAGTAATAATATATATTCTTTTGAAATATATTTGCCCCTTTTGCTTCAATTAAAGCAATTGGACCTATCTTTTTTTTACAATATGATAAATAGACATTTGATTAGTTGAAAAATATATTTCTATCTGTTTGTTTAATTTCATATCATGATAACCAGTGAGGCATTAATCTTATAAATGGATATATTATTACTTGGATCTTACACCAGATTTTCATGTTCTCTAATAAAGTGAAACTTGTAGCGGGCTAAAATAACGATACCAATATCAACCCTTTTTACCCCGTCCCTTCTCCTCCTACTCGATGAACGAACTGACCATAAAGAGAGTTCAATGTTAGCAACCTAAATTAACTATCATTTTCCCCTTGTCATAATATCCATGTATATTGTACATCATTTATCTTATTTATAGATTAATATATAAATGTTATAATTTACTGCACGCATAGTTGTTCTGTAAGGTGTTGATTCCCTAACTATGTCATTTGTCTGTATAAGTTTTACTTTCTTACAAAGTGGCGGTTGGGCACTGGTTTTAATAATGGTTCCTTCTACTGCTATGTTAGGCGCACAACATTCACAGAAATAGATAGAATAGGGGAAATGCATTGGCCCAAAACAGGCACAACTGAGTATCTTGCACAGATAGGACCGTTAAGACAAGGGTTGGTTGACTGAAGATTATATAACCAAAAAACAGGCACAGTATTAAGCAGAATTTGTTTCAGAGATACACTAAAAATAGGAACTTGTGGTGTATTCAATCCTCAAGACTATCCGAGGCTAAAGAAATCCTATTTTGTTTATCGTAACTATTGAAATGTTAATTTACACTTTAATATCTATGGAAGAATGTATTCTTGTTATTGTGATAAACGTTATTTTTCCGGCTTATGGAGCTAAAACAGGAACAAAAGTCCCCATACTTTAATTGGCAATTTCCCTTAAAAATGAAATTGAACCTCTTTTTTGTAACAAACTTTTAGAAAAATGAACGTTTTAGGTTAGGCTGGTTTAAGTAAATGATATAACCCCTAGGGTTTCAGTTCTCTAAAAGGTTAGAAAAAAATGACGCGTCCATCGAAATCTGGATGGGGAGGGGGTAATCAACCCTATAGAGATGTTTACCCCCCCCCCCCCCAAAAAAAAAGAAGGCTTGGACATCACTAGTTACAATCACAAATTAAAGATAACAGGGGGCCAGGAGGGAGGGCGCACGGTGTTTTTTTTCAAATATCGGTTCGAGATATTACACCCTTTAATTTCATTAAAGGGACTGTGAACGTAAATTTTTCTCATCTTAATATCAAATCTTAACATTATCTCATTCATAATATCTCACAGATAGAGCAAAACGCGCTTTTGTTTGCTTAAAAAACGGCTTTTTCCGACGATTTTTATAAGGTACGGGGAAAGGAAGAAATTTTCCGTATTATATAAAATGTGCATTAAATTGCTTTTTTCTCCCATTATAGCTAAAATTAAACTTTTTCACATAGTTCTAGATTTTTCCTAACAGTTAAGCTGACTTTTAACATTATCCTTGCTTTAATCCAATGTATAGTTACTTAGAAATTGATAAAATAAGCAATATTTTTTTATTGAAAACCAAATACAATAACAAAGCCAGAAACAGGTTTTTTATTAGTATCCAATTAACTTTAAATGGCCCATCTCTCGCCCACCTTTAATTACAAATTTGTAAATAATAAAGACGCAATATTTCTTTATAAACAGTCTGATAAAAGTGTAAACTAATTCTCCAAAGTGGGTTATTTATTGTTCAACACAATAAAAAAGGATATTATTATTTTATATGACCTATGGGATTCAACCCTTTGTAGACAGTGAGGTATTTTTTTGTCAATAATACGAATTTAAAATATGTCTTTATTACCTAATTACTACGTTATAAAAAAACGAATTGGCAATTTTATAGCATAAAATAAATCCTTAACAGTAAGTAAATTGTTTCAACTATATATGACAAGTTAAATATCCCTACAAACATTATAAGAAACAAAAACGTTCAGATTTTCCCTGTTTTTTTCCATTTTCCCTCTCAAAATACCATAAAATCAAGGCATTATTTCTGGATATTTTTGTGAATAGGACATTTTTGGTTGATCAGTGTAGTGAAATGTGCTTAGTAAATGTTAAGATTTGATAATCAGATGAGAAATTTTTACGTTCACACTCCCTTTAAACGGCAGTTACACATTATTTACTTTAGGTGAACTGAAATTAGTTTCCGAATGTGAACACATTTTCCTAGGTGTTTCCCAATCCTATCTCAATATTTGCTACTAGCTAAAAAACCTTCAAACTTCCAACAAAAAAAAATCAAAATTTGAAAAATTTAAACTTTGAATGTATAATGTATAAATTGTTAATACATTAAAATTTTGATTTTTTTTTGAAGTTTGAAGGTTTTTTAGCTAGTAGCAAATATTGAGATAGGATTGGGAAACACCTAGGAAAATGTGTTCACATTCGGAAACTAATTTCAGTTCATCTTACTTTAGGTATTCTATCACTTTCGCATGATGTTATAGCTAAACAGTATTTTTTGATCGGCAAAAGTCAATTGACAGCATCGTATTATAGACAGCTTTTCGAAGATATCAATTTTAAAAAAATATAATTGGAACCAGTTTTGTAAGCCCCCCAAGGGGCCGAAGGCCAGTGCTAACAAAACTTGTTTACATTTTTTTAATATTCGTGGAAAATTGTCTGCAACAGGATGTTATACATGTTTTTCAGCATGACTTAGAGCCGGTTCTAATCCAGCGGATATTAATTGGAAATATTATTGCGGTTCTGATTACTTGTTTGTATGATATACCTAGCGGAAGTGATTGTATATCTATTTACTTAAATGCAATAGATTACTTCCTTTTTTATATATCAGGATTTTCTAGTAATTGATGGATTTTAATGATTCTGTTTTTTTATAGTAGCAAAGATACTTTATACACAAGGGTAAGAGTAAACTCACATTTTCCAGTATATGGAAACAACCAGAAGGAGCATATTTTGACAACAGTGTTAGGTTTGCCTTTTTTTTTAAATTATAAAAATCACAATAAAGTTTTATCTATGAAATGATAATTTCTGGAGAGAAAAAAAATTTTAAAACCAGCCACAAATCAAGTTTATTAATACTTATCTTCGATATTTAAAACTAACACACGAGTAGCGGCATTCTGTGCGCTAGTACCCAAAGTCAGTCAGAAACTGCTAAATTCTTCCACATTCCCTTTAAGCCAGTACCCAAAGTCTGAGACTCCTAAAAAATGAATATTCGATCCATTGTCCCCTCCCTTACTCCATGTGAAAGTTACCTTATTTGACTTGACCTTTTATCGATCGAAAATAAGCCAAGTTTTATTTGATTAATATACTGCGAAAAATAAATAAAATTAGCGACCATTAGATTGATTTAACACATGAGTAACTATAAAAGTTAAGCAAAAAAAATTATTTGGGATAGAGAAATTTAAAATATTTAAAGTGCCCGTATCCCAGCTATATTCTTTAATTTAGTCATGTTAAAATTGACATATTGACCTTCAAAGTTTGCATAATGATTCCTGAAACAGTTAAGTACAATTAAGAAGCATAAATGCATTTTTACATAAAAAATCAGGTTTGAAAATTAAAATTATGCAATCTTTAATTATTTTGACTCTAAATTATCAAAAAGGTTCATTAAGTGAATTGTAATACATAATATGTAATGATAATTATGATAAAATTAAACCAGAACCAATTCTACAAATCATGTTATAGTATTACATATTATTAAAGTAAATAATCATGGCGAAACGTATGATATAATAGGTTAAATAGTTTCTAATTTTCAACTTCCTAAGATATCTGGTATGGACACTGCTAGCTTGAACCCACCAATTAAGATTTAATCAAACGGATCTAAAATTTTTAGCTTACGAATGGAAAGGCATAAAATTTACTGTTTGACACATAACTGAGAATTGAAATTTATTAATGTCTCCATCCTGGCGGGCACAGGATACTAGCAAACCTGACAGGGTCATCCAGGTAAAGAGCAAAATATGTTTTTGACTTTAAAAAAGCATTTTATGTAACCCAAACATTAAATTTTCCAAAAAAAATCCTAATATATTGAAAATAGGTATTCAAGTTTATTTCAGGTTCTAGGTTTTATTCTACAGGTATTAATCATCCATTTCTTCAGCAATCTTTAAATGGATTCAGTGAACTTAAATGGATTCAGTGACCTTAATTTTTTACTAAGAGGCTTCAAATTATAAAAATGACATAATAAAATTTAATTAAAATACCCGCCCGATAAAGGTCCGGAAAGGGACTGTTAAGAGTTAAAATATTATTTTAACAACCATTTTCCCATGAAAGGGCAGGACAACAATATAATAGTATAAAAAACCTACAGACCAAAACAACAACAATACAATATTGTAACCAACACTAACATTAATCCATCTATCCATTTCTATGAAAAGTGTGTCTATATGTGTCAGGAATAAATGGATAGATCCATTGGAAATAAATCAAAAAGCTAAGAATATTAGTGAAGAAAGGGGTGATGAATAATTTATTCGCTTTATTTAACTTCTCTGTGGTATAATCGTTTTCTTAACAAGTATTGGTTTAATGAAATTGGGAGAAAGCAATAGAATATAATGTTTGAGCTCATTCTCTGTGTTATTTTCAGGTATTGAAAGGACATTGGGCTGTTTATTACAGTAATACCCAACGTTTTATAAAACGTTTTCTTATTTGTTGGCTTAACAACTTTGGGGACATTTATTGAATTTTATTGGTTGGTACATTAAGTTGAGAGTCAAAAACATTTTAACCACTAACTGTAATCTACATAAGGGGTAATTTTTCTGTATCATCATTGGGGATGTACATCAATTCATCAGTCATTGTCTTTTCCCTTTAAATGCCTGAATATGAGTACAACATCTGCCAAATGTTTAGTCAACCGTGAGAGCATGGAGCATGGAAGGAAAAAAAAGGTGTAAGCCCTAAAATGGAACCAGTGAACCACTAAATTGCCCCTATCTTACTTTTTGGTCCAACAGTTGGATGAATCCCCCTTTCAAGGGTTATAACCCTGCGGTACAACAACGGAGGGCTCTACCCACGTCCCTAAGAAACCTACCATTTCTACATGAATATGTTTTTTAGGGTTGGGCCGAATATCCGACTTGGCCGGTTATCCGGCCGGATATCCGGTCATTTTCAATATCCGGCCGGATATCGGATATTAAAAATATTCGGTTACATGATATCCGGCTGATTTTTGACGCCGGATATCCGGTAATTTGCCTGATATCGAACGTTGGCCAGATATCCGGCCGGAACCGGATATCCGGTTTTAGACATCAGCCGGATATACGGTATCCGGTATCCGGCTGTTGTTAGTTTAATGCATTTTTTTTTTATTTGAGGGTGATAAAATAAGGAGTTTTAAAGTTTGAGGGAGGTAAAACCCCCTTAACCTTAACCTTCGGAAAGGTGGATATTAGTGGTTCACTAGAGATTACAGGGGTGTTCCCGAATAAGATAAAAAAAACTATCAAGGGTAAATGATGACCAACAATCCGTCATGTCACAGGTCATTTCATTCACTGGGATAGCCTGATATCTAGTTGCCGAATGTGTACGCAGTTTCCTGGGTGTTTCCTCATCCTCGCTCAATATTTACTACTAGCTACAAATCTTCAAACTTCCCTTAAAAAAATCAAAATTTGAATGTGTAAACGATTTATACAATATACATTATAAATTTGAATTTTTTAAATTTTGATTTTTTTTTTTTGAAGTTTGAAGCTTTTTTAGCTAGTAGTAAATATTGAGCTAGGATGAGGAAACACCCAGGAAACTGCGTACACATTCGGCAACTAGATATCAGGCTATCTTCACTGGCCATGCTTGGTCATCAAACATTCTAGCTAAAAAAATTTCGTGAAATCACAGCATGGCTCTAACAGATTTTATTGAAGACTATGTGTAGAATTTGTAGAATATGCACTAATAAAAAAAAGAATAATTCCATTTTCTCTGTGTTTTAGTCAGAAATATATTAAAATCAATTGCATGGTATTACTTAAATGATTGATATTTAGAAAACTTTTTCATTGATAGGGCTTAGAACTAAATTCCATGATGCTTTACCTTTAATATTTTTGTATGAAATAAACATTTAAAAATACTACAACTATTTGCTATTTTAATTATTTTTCATTATTGAAAGAACACTTTTCTGTCTGTTGTATATGTGTTGTACAATGTTGATTTAAATTTGACAGACACGCAAGCTTTCTCGTTGTTGGTATAATTGCATAAAATATTACACTTTCAAAATATTGCATTACAAAATAAAAAGGGTTATATTTTATCATTTTTTACTATGCTTAATATTGCAAGGATCTGTGCCTAATTATAAAAACTAGGTAAAATATTTACAGTATGGATGCGAAACAAATTTTTATCTGCTGGATTAGAACCGCTTCTCATCCATACTGAAAAATCATGTATAGAAACTTTTTGGTCTATAATACTATGCGATGAATATATATTATTAAAAGTCAGGCGATTTGGTCATTTCACACCGAAAATTTAGGTTTTACATTTTGCCCCCTCCCTCCAAATAAAAGCATTAACGTCCTTGTCTAAATTTGTCCTTTTAAACCCGTGTCTTTTATGAAAAACCTTCATTCTCTTTTCTATAAAATTCAAATCATAACCAGCCAATTACATAATATTGGAATAAATATGGTATCTTTTTTGTGAATTTGCATTCAAATATAAGAAACCCTAAAAGCAGAAATTTACGTTCAATATATAGTTGCTGTGAAAACGGAGATTTATTTCAAATGCTAATATAAGCCTCAAATTTAATGGTAAAAAACTGAATTATTTTATGTGTTTGCTTATATTGTTTGTAATAAGTTATAGAGGGGGAAATGTTTGGCCCTTAAACAGGCGCAACCATGCACAGTAAGGACTTCTCAGATAAAGGTTGTGCAATCAAGGGGTTGGTTGTCTGTTGGATGTTACTTAATTTAATATCCTTGGATGTCAAAGTATCGCATCCAATTACACGTGGATGATGCTATGGAATCTCTAGATGATTACCTAAAAATCGAATGAGAATCCTACCCTTTCGAGGTATGGTAATGTCGTTATTTTGGCCGAGATTCAAACTCATAACCTCACCGCAATAGACGACAAAATGCACATCGTGTTTAAGTACATTTGCGAATATGTTAAGAAACATTCATTTGATTTGCAAATATTAACAAAGCTTAAACTTTTAAAAGAATCAGGGTCAAATCACACAAACAAAGTTTTAATGTTTTTCTTAGAACTTAAAATTGTATGTCTTTAAATTAGTCAGCTAGATTTAAATATAAAACGACATTTGAAAGAAGCTCATTTTTTGTTTATTATATTTAAAATTTTGACTTTGGCCTAAACACTATAAAAGATTGCTTGGCATATCATTCTATAATATAAAGTAGTAAGGTTTTTTTTGCCTGAAGCTATCAGGAAATGCTGGTCAAAATGGGTTGTACTTTTTAGGGAAGCTTTACAAGTGGTATAGGGTGGTTTAAGGTAATATGAGAATTTTTCAGGTTTTCCTTTAAAATCGAAGTAATTATCAGAAGCAATAAGCTTGTATTGTCTGTAGAGAAGAATCTCGCTTACATCTGAACCTATATGGTTCTCCTTGACATTAAATATTTATATAGGTCCATGTAAGGTTTTTAACTATTATGGGAGAGGGTATATCCATCAACCGTCCCAATAAAATGACCCTTTTCAAAAAATATTTTTAATTTTGAAACTTAAATAAAAAAAGTTGGGGAGGGTGGAATTCAACCCACCACCACCTCAAGTGCCCCTACACAAGTCTAAAATCTATTTATAAATAAATCGATTAAGTTTAATACAATTTCTAAAGAGATTTGCTCTATATCCTTCACTAAGCACGTTATACCATTTAATTTTTTATACTTTTTTTACTTTTACTCTATAGCCGTTTTATCTAAAAAAAATCAATACAGTATAGCTAAATATGCTTAAAATGAAGTGTGATTCGTATGACCGAAAATGATTCATTAAATATTGACAAATGCCTTCCGACAACTAAAATAACAGTCAGGCATTTCATAAATTTCTTCTCCTTTAAGTAATGTAAGTTTACTATTTTACCATTAAAAGACAAGTTTATTAAGATATGATTAATTTCAGTTTAATTTGGCCCAAGGAGCCGAAAGCTCGGCCAGCAAATCCAGGATAACAAAATTAAAGCGCTGAAAAGTGTGATGTGAGACGTCATTCAAATATGTCTAAAAAGGAGAGATAAGAGGAAAAGTGGGAAAGTAAACCCCTAAAAAAGAGATGGATAATAGACGTATTTCTATGACGTCACACACTTTCAAGTGCTTCATCCATTTGATAAAGTTCATTTTATTATTCGTTGAAAATTCATAATAAAGCAGAGAACCAGTTTAAAACCAATGGAAACTAATTAGAAAATGTTGGGCAAAAAATACGGGAAATATTGAAGAAAAAAATCCGCAAAGAAATTGAAATAATATATAAGGAGATTATTTGCTTTCAACCTCCCAACTAGAAATAGATTTATGTTTCTGGTCATTACAATTACGAAACGCAAACAAAATATCCATTAAATAATAAAATTAACCAATATGAAATGACATTTAAAAATGAATTTATTTTGTTATTATACGGAAACTGTTATGTCTAAATAAATTGAACTACAACATTTTGTTTTACATAATCAGGATTGTAATGAATTTTTATTGCATCGTATCAAAGACATCTTTCTGTGAATATCAAAATGAAAATTATCATATTAGAACCAGTTTTGATAGAACCGAAAGGCCGAAGGCCTGGCCTAACAAAACTAATATTAATGATTTTTATTTTAATATTTGTGGAAAATTGTATGTAATAGGATGTTATACATAATATTTCAGTATGGCTGAGAACCGGTTCTAAACCAGCAGATATTAATCGGTTTAGAAGCCTTACTGGACATTATGTTGAAGGATAATAAGTAGTAAATTTGTAGGTTGAATTAGATGACAACCTATATAATAAATATTAGACTTAAATGAATATTCTTAAATCCTGAGTCATGATCATACAAGTAGCGAAGCTACTCTATAGTTAACTTTTTCTAATCGTGCAGTCTATCATTTTAAACTTTTTCCCCCACATTTAGAGTCAGTCCATTAAGTAGCCAATTTTCGTATGTTAAATAAATGTACTTTCGAATTTATACCTTTAAATATGACAATATTACATGTTGTTATTTGACTTTAGACAGAACTTCTATAAATAACATCATTCTTGTTTCTGTTTAATATGATCCTTTGTAATAAATTCCAATATGTTATATAAAACAATTTCTAAATTTCCATTTCCTTATCCATAATTTTTTCGGCCTTTTTTAACCATTCAGTTACGGGAAACATTAATCCCCTAATCTCTTAATAATTCTCATCTCCGCCCACTTTTAGGACATACATATATTTATATCAATAACAAGGATGACAACATCCAAGAAAGCGAAGCAAAAAAGCTCAAACCCACAGACAAACTAACTTAAACGTATTATAAACGTTAAATATGATATTAAAAGTTTAATTTATTTTGTTATTTATGTATAAAATTGTGTCTTTTGGTAAATAAATCGGAAAATATGTTCAATTCATCTTTTTTTTATATTTTTTTTTGTCATGCTGCTTTGTTTGATAAACTATTGGCATACTATGCTTTACTTGATGAAATATTGGCACACGCTACTTGACTTGGGGGAATATTGGCATACTCTACTTGACTAGGGGGAATATTGGCACGCTCTGTTTTACTTGTTGCCATTGGCACATTCAGCTTGACTTGATCCCTCTATTAATTGTTTTAGACAAAATATTATTTTAATTATTTTTTGTTCCTAACAACTTTGTTTTAACCTAAAACTGTGCTTTACATGATTTTATGACCTAAACAAAGCATTTGATGAATGCATGAAATGGATATAGAATATACGTGGATATATTGACATAGGAAAATTGTCGTTAATTTAACATGCACCTCATTTATTGGTCAATTCGTTCATCTATTAGGAAAGTAAAGGATGGGGTAAAGGGGAAGGATAAGGGTATTACTTTATCAGAGTACATGAAAATCTGGTGCAACATCTAAGTAATATTATATCCATTAGACTAAGTTACTTACCGATTGTGAAGTCATAATTGAGTAGATCTTGTTTGTACAGTTTGTTCGACTTGTCACCAATCTGCAATAATTTTAAAATAATTAAACAAAATTGGAAATGTCAAGACAGCCGAAGCCATCTTCAGCCACTCTCAGCATTAGCCATTGCATTTTAATTCAATCTCTGCATAAAGTTCAGTCGGACTAATATACAATAAGCATCAGCCACCTCAGCCGCGGAGCCCCGAGGTGGATTCTTTGAAAAAAATTAGGGTCGCTGTATTGCTGCCTTACCAAAATTGTTTTTTTGAAAAATCTTCCAAAATCACATCAAAAATCTACAAAATTAAATAAAATCTTATGTTTATAACCCTTCTATGATTTTATTACATTTTGTCGATTTTCTATGTGATTTTGGAGGATTTTTCACAAAAATAATTTTTGTGGGGCAGGGACCCTATTTAAAAAAGAAACTACCTGTGCTGTATAAGTTTAAATCCTATATTTGTTAAAATTTACAAGAGGAATAAATTAGAATAAGAAGAATAAAACAATTTTTAATGCTTCCTCTGCAAAAATATAATCTCTATTAATGAATAGAATAGTATTCTCAACCTGGGATCTAAAGGGATAAGACTTTGGCCGGTAAATTTATGTACATCCTAAATGATGATACACAGAATTAACCCTGTTGTAGATCACAATTAATTGTTGAAAAGATTGAACAATCAAGTTAATGAACCAACAAATCAAAATTGTCCCGAAAGTGGTTGAGCAAACGAATAAGAAAACGGTATTATAAAACTTTGGGGACAAGTTTAATAATGATCCAAATGTCCCCTCCCTACATGATTCGTAATCCTCTAAAGTTGAATATTCTAAACAAATTTCAAAAATAACAGGGGCATAATTTAATCAATTTAGATCTTGCAAGGTTTTTTTTGTGTATATAAAGATGTTAACCAATTTCCTTTAAATGCAATTTTATATTGAATCATTAAACTCCACTAGAAATAATCTATGTGGAAGGGACATTAAGCTGTTTATTATACTAAATCCCAAAGTATTATGAAAACGTTTTCTTATTCGTTATCGTTCCAACTTTGGGGACTTATTGAACTTTTATTGGTTGGTAAATTGAATTGAGTGTTCAAACGTTTCAACCACGTATTTATATTATATATTTATATTAGTGAATTAAAATGTATTATAAACACTGAATATCTGTCTGTATTCCTTAATCTTCTAACTTATGAACAATTTCATAATGATGGTAGCAGCGCTTTTAATGGCAGTAATTAACACTTAACTCCCCTTCTTATTTTGAAGTCCCCAAAGTTTTATAACAGGCTTTACACATTCGTTAGATCAACAACTTTGGGGACTTTTATTGAATTATGATTAATTGGGTCATTTAGTTGATTGTCTAAACGTTTCAACCACTAATTGTAATCTACATAAGAGGTAATTGCGTGTATAATTATTGGGGATATACATCAATTACCAACCATTGCCTTATTCCTTCAAATCACTGGTTTGTTGGTAATATTGCCTCGCAGTGACAGGAAACCGTAGGAATAGGTCCTGCAGGGTTAGGCTCCCCATCATTATTAGGGCACAAAAAATCATAGGGAGGGGGGGGGGGGATAGAGAACAACTTGCAATAATAGGATGATATCCCTAATGTCAAATTGAGCCCCAATTAGTAGGAGAAGTATGAATAGGATAAAAGGTTATTCAAGTGGTGGAGATCAAATTAAACAATTTAAGGAGAATTCCATTAGTTAACACCACTTCCCCCTCTCTCCGCTTAAAAAAACAAGGAAGACAACATACATAAAACAAAGCTCTGAACTGGTAGAACAAACGGACATTACCACTTAACGTGAGTGTCAGAACTGAATAAGTAGAAATGATTGTAGTCTAAACAAAATTGTTGCAAAATTACTTAAATACAGAAATAGTTAAAATATATACTAGCAATTTTAGGATTTGATTATATGCATGCCTCGCTTATAATATTGCACCTTGCTGTCATAGCAATTATTATACAAAGAACTAGATCAATAGGATAAATAAATAATACAAAAAGTTGTCAAAATAGCAAAAAAATCAGCAAGTTTGAATAGGAGAAGGGGGGTCGTGTTATTCTATGGGTTTTAAAGGAATATTACCCTCTTTTAAATTATGCTAATTGGGAAATTTTATTTTAACTTTTATTTTAGATTAAATATGAATAATTGGCACCGTATTTGACTTTAAACTTAATATTAAACAAAATCAAAATCCTGGCATTATTGAAGATATCTTACAAAATCTAAAGAATAACAGAGGACGGACAGACAACCCTTTGATTGCACAACCTATGTCTGGAAGTCCTAACTATGCATGGTAATGAGTTGGGTCCAATTATAGGCCAAGGCATTCCCCATACTCTAACCTTGGATCAAGTCATGCAGAGTGTGCCAATTCCCTGTTTTGGCACACTCTGCTTTGCTTGGGTTAATATTGGCATGCTTTGCTTTACTTGGGGGAATATTGGCACACTCTGCTTTACTTTAATGTAACATGCCTGACAAAGGAACATTAGGTATCATTTTAACGTCTCTATTATGACTAGACTCGAACCTGACATCCCCCTGAGAGCAAGCAGGCACGTTACAAATTTACGCTACTGCCGCAGGTGTGTGTAAATTTACCTTATTCATATAGTTGGATGGTATAAATACATCGCTGGGATCATCATAGCTTGTATAGCCGGTCATCTCATCCTCATATCCGCGATACTGCGCATTCTGCGGAGGTCATGCTTTCAAAACCTATACATTGTTTTACATGACAAAGTAGTTTGATAACTATTCAATTTAATCTAGAAAAAAAATGGTCAGAATAAGATTTGCTTTGGCTTTTTTTTTTCATAAAATAGTGTATATTTGTTTAATAAAATTCATTTTTTTCCCTTTATATATTGATAGAGCCTGCGCCCATAGATTCTCTAAGGGGGGGGGGGGGGGGTGGACCCTCACCAGTTTTACTCACAGTTAGACACACAGACATACATCCTTTTGCTTTGGTATATAAAAAAAGCTATATTTTGTTTTAAAGTGTATTTGTTAAACTTATACCTTAATGCGCAGATTTTAAATTTTGAATGAAAAAACAAACTTGAAAGAGTTTGATGAGTTCAAAAGAAAGTAATTGTAGATTTTTCCACAGAATCATTCAAAGAAAACTTATTTATTTCGTTTTCAAAGCATCAAATTTATTAAAAGAAACTTATATGTGCGTCTGACAACTTAAAAAATTATATTTATGAAAGAAACTAAATTTCTAGAGAAATGAAGATATAATCCATCAAATTGGCAGTGGAATATAAAAAAATTAACCCCTCCTTATTTTGTTAGGAAAGCTTCCATGTCAGCATCTTATTTAATGTTTTTTTTTTTTAGTAAATATAAGTATTCACAAAAGTGGTCTTGGATGACATTGAACAGACATGCCGTTATTTTGATTTCATCTATATCTAACGTTAAAAAAGACATAAATGACAAACCATTTATATAACTTTTTCCTTATGATCTTATTATGATTAGTTCTAAAAATGTTGACATAAAAACAGTACAATTTTTTAAAATTTTAAATGGATAGTGGTCAACTAGAGATTGGAGGAGTCATTCCTTAGAAAATTAATCTTTTAATTACGTTCCTAATTCATTTTCCATTACATACAATTATTGGAGAGAGAAATACTAGGATTTCAGGGATGAGACAATTGGAGAAAATTCAGGGCTAAGGATTTTTGTTTTAGAACCTTTTGGATATGGCAGCATTGTGTAGGGGAAATTGAGGTATGTGGCGGGGGTGGGGGGGGGGAGTGAACCACATCCCCCACTTTCAATTTTTTAAAGTAAAAACGTTTTTCGGTGGGGTCACTTTTTATGGGCTATTTTTCTTGAGAGGGTGGTGGTAACCTTACCCAAAGTAGTTATAGGTTTTCCCTGGACCTATGAGAAGCTACATTGTAAAGATGAGATCCTACGGTACAGACAGACAGACACAGAGACTGACATCCTGTTACTTTTATACATATAAAGATGGAAACATTTATTTTAAATAGAAATTCAAGAACAATTAATCTAATGGTTTAATTCAACAAAAATGATATAAAAATAGTTTCTAAAGAACAATTAAATAGTCTATAAAATAATCAATTAAAAAGATTAAAGTCAACTTGTTGTATTGACGTAAAATTATGGATAAATTTGGTTAAGGAACTCTTAATTTCTTCATCTTTTTTTACAATTTATAATTGACTTGTTAGTTTTTTTCTTCCGTATTATACACTAGTAGCTACGCCCCTAGAGGCCTCTGATTTTTTTAATATGTAGGTAACCTTGTAAAAATCATACAATTTTCCTAATCTTAGCAAAGCATTTAATTAAAGAACTTAAATATAGATCCTTAAAAAAATAATTATAGATGCATGTGTCCAGTTTTTGTCTTGTAAAAATCTTTTGAATGTATTGAGGCAAGGCATTAGTATAAGTATATCTTTGATATACTTAAGTATCCTAATCTACTATATAGATCAAAATAATTTGGCTTTCAAAAATTTGCTGCAAAATTTTCATAGTCATATTTATATCAGTATTATTATTGCTGAAATAATTTGTAATTGCTGCGTTATAAATATTCTTACTAGTCCTTGTTATAATTAGTTTTTGAAAAGCATTCCTGTTCGATATCATTATAGTTAACATCCTCATAATCTGTTGGCATGCCTCCAATATAACCATCATAACCATGAACAGGTAACACAGGTTCAAGTCCAGAATATTCCTTGGGCAGGGCCGCCTGCAGGCCTTTATATCCCGGCGGTAATAAATCCTCCAGGGATGATTCAATGCCCAGGCTTTTCAGGGAGGCCAGGCTTACGTGGTCAGCGTCAAGGCCTTCTTCACCGCCATCCCTGTTAAAATCGCCACCGTTATTGTCGCGATTGCCGCCGACTAGTATGTCGGGTAACTGAGCCCAGTTGGTTTGCGGGGTAACGGCCTCAAAGTTATCCTAATGAATAAGAAAATCTTATCATATCTTTCTTACACTTTTTTGGGTGGGGGGGTGATTTAGATAACCTTTACGTTAGAAAATTAGCTAATGACTAATTAAAGCATTTCTGTAGGAAAGGTCTTATGTTTCACAGGGAAAATCCAGCAAAAGTGATTGGGTTTCCGTAGCCTTACACAGATTTTGCCCTCACTGTTAAACGGATAGAAATACAGACAGATACCAAAATGTAGAGATCTAAAGGGTTATGATACTTGTACATATCAATAATTATGCACAAAATTATCCCTTCTATAGATTACAAATAGTGGTTGAAACGTTTAGACACTCAGCTTAAAGAACCAACCAATTAAAATTTAGTAAAAGTCTGCAACGTTGTTGAGACAACTAATAAGATAACGTTATTATAAAACTTTGGGGACAGATCAATGTCCCATCCTACCCTGATAAAAACGTGTTAATTTTAGATTTTCTTTTCCTGTTGTTTTTCATTATTATTGTTATTATTCTGTCTCCAGGAGTCTGTAGTCTCATAGGTTAAACTCTTGGGTTCCAGGCGTGGTTTCTCATCTGTCTCTTCTTTTTCATCCCTAGAATTATTATTATTATTATTATTCTGTCTCCAGGAGTCTGTAGTTTTTAGGTTAAACTCTTGGGTTCCAGGCGTGTCTTCTCCTCTGTCTCTTCTTTTTCATCCCTAGAATTATTATTATTATTATTATTCTGTCTCCAGGAGTCTGTAGTCTCATAGGTTAAACTCTTGGGTTCCAGGCGTGTCTTCTCATTTGTCTCTTCTTTTTCATCCCTAGAATTATTATTATTATTATTCTGTCTCCAGGATTCTGTAGTCTCATAGGTTAAACTCTTGGGTTCCAGGCGTGTCTTCTCCTCTGTCTCTTCTTTTTCATCCCTAGAATTATTATTATTATTATTCTGTCTCCAGGAGTCTGTAGTCTCATAGGTTAAACTCTTGGGTTCCAGGCGTGGTTTCTCATCTGTCTCTTCTTTTTCATCCCTAGAATTATTATTATTATTATTATTCTGTCTCCAGGAGTCTGTAGTCTCATAGGTTAAACTCTTGGGTTCTAGGCGTGTCTTCTCCTTTGTCTCTTCTTTTTCATTCCTAGAATTATTATTATTATTATATTGTCTCCAGGAGTCTGTAGTCTCATATGTTAAACTCTTGGGTTCTAGGCGTGTCTTCTCTTCTGTTTCTTCTTTTTCATCCCTAGAATTATTATTATTATTATTCTGTCTCCAGGAGTCTCTAGTCTCTTAGGTTAAACTCTTGGGTTCCAGGCGTGTCTTCTCATCTGTTTCTTCTTTTTCATCCCTAGAATTATTATTATTATTATTATTCTGTCTCCAGGAGTCTGTAGTCTTATAGGTTAAACTCTTGGGTTCCAGGCGTGTCTTCTCCTCTGTCTCTTCTTTTTCATCCCTAGAATTATTATTATTATTATTCTGTCTCCAGGAGTCTGTAGTCTCATAGGTTAAACTCTTTGGTTCCAGGCTTGTCTTCTCCTCTGTCTCTTCTTTGTCATCCCTAGAATTATTATTATTATTATTATTATTATTCTGTCTCCAGGAGTCTGTAGTCTCATAGGTTAAACTCTTGGGTTCCAGGCGTGGTTTCTCATCGGTCTCTTCTTTTTCATCCCTAGAATTATTATTATTATTCTGTCTCCAGGAGTCTGTAGTCTCATAGGTTAAACTCTTGGGTTCTAGGCGTGTCTTCTCCTCTGTCTCTTCTTTTTCATCCCTAGAATTATTATTATTATTATTATTCTGTCTCCAGGAGTCTGTAGTCTCATAGGTTAAACTCTTGGGTTCCAGGCGTGTCTTCTCATCTGTCTCTTCTTTTTCATCCCTAGAATTATTATTATTATTATTATTATTCTGTCTCTAGGAGTCTGTAGTCTCATAGGTTAAACTCTTGGGTTCCAGGCGTGTCTTCTCATCTGTCTCTTCTTTTTCACCCCTAGAATTATTATTATTATTATTATTTTTCTGTCTCCAGGAGTCTGTAGTCTCATAGGTTAAACTCTTGGGTTCTAGGCGTGTCCTCTCATCTGTCTCTTCTTTTTCATCCCTAGAATTATTATTATTATTATTCTGTCTCCAGGAGTCTGTAGTCTTAAAGGTTAAACTCTTGGGTTCCAGGCGTGTCTTCTCATCTGTTTCTTCTTTTTCATCCCTAGAATTATTATTATAATTATTATTCTGTCTCCAGGAGTCTGTAGTCTCAAAGGTTAAACTCTTGGGTTCCAGGCGTGTCTTCTCCTCTGTCTCTTCTTTTTCATCCCTAGAATAAATATATTTATTTAATAGCGACGAAAATAGAAACATAGCCAAGTCGCTGTAAAAGAGCAGAAAGCAATTTGCTAGCATAAGAAAAAAAGTCCCCAAACACTAGGGCCAGATAGTTGTCTGGGTCATACATTTATTATTTCTATAGATTTGATGTTCATTTACCAATTAGAATAGTACATATTTTGTATATATGGGTTTCATATAAAAAAAAGGTTTTTTTACTAAAATTAATAAAATAAAAATATTTTTAAAATCTGATTGTTCAATTTATAACCAAAAAACTATTATGTTGTATATTCTAATTTATATGACAAAATTTTGCTACCACAATTTAAAAGATTGGGTAAACTTTGTAAAAAGATTTTATATTAAAATTTGTGATATTCTACAAATTAAATAAGATAGGTTCAAACTATTCAAGATTAAAAAAACTTTTCTGTAATAAATGAGGGGAGAATTTTTAGTATCGTAGCTTCTCTTTAACAATCGATGTTGTATCCACCAACTTCTCTCCTACTGGATGAACGAACTGCCTAATAAATACGGTCCATATTATCCAGCTAAATTGACAACAAATTTCCTCTGTCATTATATCCAAGTATATCTTAATCCATTCTCATTCTATTTCATCAAAAATGTGTTATGAACATTATTATCCTTGTTATATTTGTTATTTAATAAAAGAAAAGATATAAATTGTTAAACATCTATGTAGTGAATGTAGATTGAAAATTTTACAATATACAAATAAACACGGTGTGCATTCTTTTCCGTAGCACATTAATAAATCAGCAGAACCAACTAATATTACAACATCATTACAGTAAAAGAATAGAGGGGGCACGAGCTATGTGGACTTTAATTGGAGCGTTAAATATCAGCCAATAGCATCAGAAATATAAACACAGCCAAGTCGCTTCAAAACAACAGAAAGCAATTTGATAGCAGACGAAAAAAGTCCCTACCACTTGGGCCAGGTAGTTGTCTGGATAATACATCTATACTTATACATTTATTAGGCAAATTACCTCTTCTCTACATCAAATTTATTGTTGACACTGCTAGCTTGAACCCACCAATCAAGATTGAATGAAAAACTACTCAATTATTTAACATTCGCTCTGCTTTCTTTGCTATTTTGTCTTTGTGCAATTATTAATGAGAGATTACACGGTGGGGAATGTGCACCAAATACTCAAATACAATCAACTACACAAAACTTTTCTACAATTTACCTTGAAATCAAAATGGTTCCACATACACCCCCCTTCCCCCCACCCTCCGTCAAGTATGTTTTAACAAGAATGACAAAATTAATAACTTAATAACTCACAAACAGACAAAGGAAAACAACAAGAGTAGCAACGCTTAATGTTAGACCCATAAAATGTCAATAGCGAATTGAAATTTGCCAAAATCCAAAAAGATGATTAAAGTCCCTCAACAGATTATGACGTCATACGATAGAATAGCCAATGAGAGGCCAGTATAAACTGTAATTGAACAATGGTAAAATTTATGCTGGCCTCTCATTGGTTACTTTATCGTATGACGTCATAATCTGTTGAGGGATTTTAATCTTCAAATTGAACATAGTTTTTGATTGACATACTGACAATAATACAAGAGTTGCTATGCATTTTTACATTACTTATACGGAAATTATACCAGGTTAGTACAATTAAAAATTATGTGAACCATAATTTCCAAAAATCTTCTTTTAAAATCTTTAATTTTTTTTAGACCATGTAACATCTGAGAGAGCTTTTAATCTAGCTAGGTCTACGTTTTTTTTAAGAATTAAAAAGAGTGTGGGGGAGGTATAAGTGAAGCATAAAATATTAATGGGATTGAACCCAGGGAGGAAGGGCACATTGGGTTGTTTATTACAATAGTCCCCAAACTTTTAAAATAGCGTTTTCTTATCCGTTTGCTTAAAAACTTAGGGAACTTTTGTTAAATTTTGATTAGTTGGCTCATTCAGTTGAGTGTCAAACATTATAACCACTAATTATAATCTAAAGATTTATAATTTTCAGTATCATCATTGGGGATGTACATCAATTTGTCAGCCATTATCTTATCCCTTTAGATTCCTGGATAGAACCAAGTTTTTCCATGTGAATGGTGTAATAAATGTCAATAAGAGAAATTTTGCATTCCCTTCCAAATTAAATTACGAGCCTCTCAATTTTTCTTTTCTCTCTCTGTTTCTTCTTTCAGGATAATTCAGTTGGGTAGTGGAATATATCTCTCCTTACTTAAAACGACAATAATTAAATATATATATCGATATTATGACAGGGAAAAATTTTCGTCAATCTGGTCTGCTGACATGAACTTCATTTATTGGTCAGTTCCTCAAGTAGAAGGGGAAGGGATGCAGTAAAAGGTATGGATGGAGGATAATCTTGTGTAAGATCCAAGTAATAATAAATACATTGTTATTTTATTCCTTTCAAACATTTTTTTCTGTAACAGAGTTTAAATTAAGACAATTACCCTTTAATATTATTAATAAACTGGTATAATTTCTTAATATTATTAAATCTATAAATCATATCATTAGGTTAGTTTTTTTGGTAGATATATGTTTCTTGTATCAATTTTACTACATAAAGCTGAGTGGGCATTGTGACAGAACGTAGATTGATTATAAGTCAACAATTATATTTAAAACAAAAATGAACATATTTTCAGCCTATTAATTCCATTTGAAATTGCCGAAAATTTAATATTTTTCTGGTGCAGAGTTGGCGTAAAACTTGTGTTTGATGTAGCTGTAGGAAGTTGGTGAGAAAGGAAGAAATAAGGGAAAAGGGTTGAAGGTTTTCAATTAGAACTGTTTGTTTGGATCACATTCCCTAGTTCCTGGGTATTATCTAAGATTATTTAAGGGATGAAGGAGTAGTTAACCTCCCAACTCTGATAGAACACACTATCAAACAATAACTTACTCGAAAGCTCACACACACATTTCAGGGGGGGGGGGGTTGAGGGACGTTAATCTTTTTATTACACCAGTCCCCAAAGTTTTATAATAAAAATCTCTTGTTCGTTGGATGAAAACTTTGGGGAGTTTTATTGCATTCTGATCAGTTTGTTCAACAAGTTCAGTATCCAAACGTTTAATCCACTAATTATAATTTACAAAAGGGGTAATTTTGTGTAGCATAATTGGGAAAGTACATCAATTCAGTCGGCCATTGTCTTATCCCTTTAGATCCCTGCACACACACATACATTTCCAGATAAAAGTAAATATTTATCTAATTCTTTCTATATACAGTGTGAACAGAAGTACTCTAAGTATAATACATTGACACATATAAAACTTTTAGTTACCAAGAGTGCGTTTTAGCTTTTTTTAGAAATTTGATTTGAATTCTCAGTTTTCTTCTTTATGTCTTACTAAAGGTTAAGCGCCGAGCATCTGGGAGCTTTGTATTCTAAAGAATAAGGAAAGTAGGAAAACAGCGTAAAATCAAACTTAGGGATAAAAAAATATAACCTAAAACCATCTATGCACCTTCCATAAAATAAATAACTCAATCGGTTAAGTAATTATCAAAATCCTAAGCACACAAACACACCTTACTACTGAATATACTAGATAAGCCTTTTTTATGAGGAGACCAACTTCATAATTTTATTAAGCTTACTAAACATCTTGAGACATCTTAGCTTTTCCTTTACTTTAAAATAAAAATTTGTGTGTTTGTGTGCAATTAGATCTTGGAAACCACGGAACAATCAGTTTGTAATGAAAGCTATGTATTGACTCTGGTTAGATCTATTTAAAAGGTAGGATGGTGGAGAAAGGGGGTTGCTGCCAGGGTGACGAAAATGGTTAAAAAACATCACCAACCCAAATTTTTTGTAAAAACCTGTTTACATTTCATTTATTTTGCATAAAATAAATCTTATTTTATTTCATAAAGTATTTAAAAGTAAGGGGAGGTTTCTATAAGATAGGAAGGCAACAAAAATTGCAAAAAATGTGTTAAAATTACAAAGAAAATCTGTCATTTATTTTGTAAAGAAATTATTTGAGAAAATTATAAAAAAAACCTCCCTAAAAACAATCAAGATAAGTTGATGTGTCATCAAACGAGAGTAATGGAGAATCAAATCTCTCAAAAAATAGGATTATGATAAAATATTAAGATTTATACAAGGTGAGGTTTTAGGCTATTTTAATCGAATTGGAAGTCAACTTAAATTTTAAAAAATATAGGTATAGGGCAAAAGATAATAAATTCATCTTTCTCTTCAATAATGGATATTATAATATAAGTGGATATTATGACAGGGGAATTTTTGTCGTTAATTTTGATTGCTAACTCAGTTCTTGCCCTCCCTGGCGAATATAAATGTGATGAAGTAATACTCGCAGCTGACTACATAACTTTTGCCCCCATTCCCACCACTTTACCCCCTCCCCTCCTACCGGATGAAGGAACTGACCAATAAATGATGTCCATGTTAGAAATCTAAATTAAAGACGAATTTCCTTATTCTTATATCCATTTATTAAAAAAACACGTACTCTTGCGGATTGGATGTCAGCGTAATGGTCAAGGCTGTTGGAAATATTATTTGAAAAGAGAACAATAATAAACAAACAGATGAGAACAAAATAATAGACAAGGACACTTTTGTTACTAGGAAGCGCAGCAACAAGCCAAAATCATTTTCCAGTATGGCGTAGAAACCGATTAATATCCGCTGGATTAGAACCGGTGGTCAGTTATACTAAAAAAAATCGTGTATAGTACGTAGTACAGACAATGTTCCTCCAATATTAAAATAAAAATCAGAAAACTAACAACACTGCACTGGTTTTAATCTTATAATTTTTCATCTTATTATCCACGGAAATTGTCTAAAATACGATGCTATAAATAACTATTAAACACTTTATGAAAATTCTATGTGTTAATAAATCAATTCAATACATTTTTACTTGAAATTTAATAGACTATTTGATTCTTTAAGATTCAGCATTCTTTTGAACAACATGTTGTGTTGTGGTCTTTGGCCATACGAAAAGATTGACAAGCTCCATGTATAGAGTAATTGCGCTCCTCAAGAACAGATGATGCCAATAACATTCAACAAAACAATTTTATAACTAAGCCATTACAAATTTTAACCCCAGGAATGAGGAGACATGGAAAATTAGTAAAGAAACTATAGAAATCCTTATATAAATGAAACAGGATGTGTCTGTCTGTACCGAAGTATCTCGCTAACCGCTGAACCGATATGGTTCTCTTTTATAGTGTAGCTTCTCATTTTGAAGAGAAAAATTACTTTTTAAATAAAATTAAAAGTGCAGTGGGTGTACTCCCCCCTCAAGTGCCACTAGAGGCCTGTAAGGGGCATAGCCGCTAGTATCTAAATAAAGCAACCTAAATTATTATTATTTTCATAATTTTTTTTTATAGAAATATTATAGACAAAAAATATACAATTTATTAATATCGAATAATTTTAATCCCTGCGATAAAATAATTTCACATACAACATATAATTATCAATATAGCAAGGAAAATTGACAATAAATTATTAGTTTTTTCTTATAATTTCTCAACAAAATTGTAGGTTGTCTGATTGATATTTCTATTTGGTAAATATATGTTAGAGAACAGAAAAGTTTTATCGGAAAATAGTTATTTATCGCATCGTATTATAGACAGCTCCTGCAGATATTCAAAGAAAAAATTATAAGATTACAACCAGTTTTGTTAGCCCCGACTCCGAGGGGCCAATTGACCGGACTAAAAAACCGGTATTAATTTTATGATTTTTAATTCAATATTATTTAGTGGAAAATTGTCTGTGATACGATACTATGCGTGATTTTTCAGTAAGCTTAGAAGAGTGGATCCAGTGGATATCAATCGGTTTCAAAGCCATACTGGAAATAAATATTTTGGAAGCAATGATAAAATGTTTCATATTTGTTGTTATTTATAAAACCTTGAAGGGGCTTAGTATCCCACTTTTCAAAAAAAAGAGCTTAATATATGCGAGTAGATATTATGACAGGGGTAATTTTGTGGTCAATTTATGTTGTTACATTAAACTTCATTTATTGGTCAGTTCTTTCATCATATAGGAAAAAAGGGGATGAGTAAAAGGTGGTGGATGGTGGGTATCGTTATTTTAGCCAGCTGCTAGCATCACGTTATCAGAGAACATGAAAATCTGGTGTAAGATTCAAGTAATAATATCCATTGCCACGTGTATGCTTCTGTTTTTATACCTGTTTGGAACTCTGAGAACAGTTTTCTTTCTCTTGAGTACCTTGGCCCTCCCCCGACTCTGGGCATTTGTTACATCATCAGTATATTGTTGTCTGAAATTAAAATAAAATATTAATGAAAACAAATATATCTTATTATATGTATAAAGTAGGTTTTGTTGTCTGTAGGTTAATATTTTGATAAAAAAAAAACAATTCAATTCTCCATTTTGCTACACTCAATCTAACAATCTAATGTACTGGTTTCACCTTTATGTGTAGCTGCTTCTCGGTAAAACGAATTTTCCAACCGTATTTATAAAAATCATGCGATTGACAAGTAAAATGACTGTTTACCTCATTCTAACTCTATTGACAATCTCGAGGTCTTCTTTATCTTTATTTAAATTTGCAGGTACCCTAAAACATGCGAAATTCAAGTGAAAAAAAGTGTAGAAGAGTGAAAAAAAGGAGAAAAAATGTTAAAAAGTGAGTAGAAAATGAATGATTTTATTTTATTAGTTCTGTCAAGGAACGAATTTGATATAAAATTTAAAAAGCTATATTTAATTTAGGAACCCTAAAAGAATTGCTAACGTAAAGATACTAAGCTTCCAAAACCTTGTATCTGATGTTTAAATAAAGTTCTGAAAGGAATAAATTGATAATAGAAAAAGCGTTACAGCCATGCATACAGGCAGAGTGATGAGGATGGCTAAGAAGTTCATATTTTAAGTGATTAACATGTTGTTTTTCTTTAATACACAATGATTCATTATTTAATTTAAAAAATCATCCATTGGTTTATATTAAAAAAGCAGAAATATGTATTTTTTCGCATGTTGAGGGAAAGAAAGAAGTGAAGGGTGATTTTTAAATAGGAAGAGAAAAGGGGGTAAGGTTTTAAAATCAAAATAGACGAAGCCTAAAATACATAACTTTTTCACCACGTCGTCTTCCTATGGCGTCATATTCTCCATCTCTTTTTAAAGGGATTTTTTTTCTCACTTCTCCTCTCATCTCCTTCATTTTATGACGTCACAGGAAGACGACGTGATGCAAAATTTATGTATTTTGGGGCTTCGTCTCAAAATAGCAAGACTCACCTTTTAAATTGTCCAGTTTCTGAGTCGAAGAACATGTGTGCGCCACTTGGCTCTCGTTGTTTACTTGTTCTACGGATACCATTGTCAAACTTAAACTCTGGACTACCCTGCAATAATGGATATATAATATACGTGGATATATTGACAGTACTCTGGAGTACCCTACAATAATGGATATATAACATAAATGGATATATTGATAGTACTCTGGAATACCCTACAATAATAGATATATAATATGAATGGATATATTGACAGTACTCTGGAGTACCCTACAATAATGGATATGTAATATAAATGGATATATTGATAGTACTCTGGAGTACCCTACAATAATGGATATATAATATAAATGGATATATTGAGAGTACTCTGGAGTACCCTACAATAATGGATATATAATATAAATGGATATATTGACAGTACTCTGGAGTACCCTACAATAATGGATATATAATATAAATGGATATATTGACAGTACTCTGAAGTACCCTGCAATAATGGATATATAATATAAATGGATATATTGACAGTACTCTGGAGTACCCTACAATAATGGATATATAATATAAATGGATATATTGACAGTACTCTGGAGTACCCTACAATAATGGATATATAATATAAATGGATATATTGTCAGTACTCTGAAGTACCCTGCAATAATGGATATATAATATACATGGATATATTGACAGCACTCTGGAGTACCCTACAATAATGGATATATAATATACGTGGATATATTGACAGTACTCTGGAGTACCCTACAATAATGGATATATAATATACGTGGATATATTGACAGCACTCTGGAGTTCCCTGCAATAATGGATATATAATATACGTGGATATATTGACAGTACTCTGGAGTACCCTACAATAATGGATATATAATATACGTGGATATATTGACAGTACTCTGGAGTACCCTGCAATAATGGATATATAATATACATGGATATATTGACAGTACTCTGGAGTACCCTGCAATAATGGATATATAATATACGTGGATATATTGACAGTACTCTGGAGTACCCTGTAATAATGGATATATAATATACGTGGATATATTGACAGTACTCTGGAGTACCCTGCAATAATGGATATATAATATACATGGATATATTGACAGTACTCTGGAGTACCCTGCAATAATGGATATATAATATACGTGGATATATTGACAGTACTCTGGAGTACCCTGCAATAATGGATATATAATATACATGGATATATTGAGAGTACTCTGGAGTACCCTGCAATAATGGATATATAATATACGTGGATATATTGACAGTACTCTGGAGTACTCTACAATAATGGATTTATAATATACGTGGATATATTGACAGTACTCTGGAGTACCCTACAATAATGGATATATAATATACGTGGATATATTGACAGTACTCTGGAGTACCCTACAATAATGGATATATAATATACGTGGATATATTGACAGCACTCTAGAGTACCCTGCAATAATGGATATATAATATACGTGGATATATTGACAGTACTCTGGAGTACCCTACAATAATGGATATATAATATACGTGGATATATTGACAGTACTCTGGAGTACCCTACAATAATGGATATATAATATACGTGGATATATTGACAGCACTCTAGAGTACCCTGCAATAATGGATATATAATATACATGTATATATTGACAACAGAAAATTTGTTAACTTGTTCTTTGGATGCAATTGCCAAACTTAAACTCTGGAGTACCCTACAATCTTATTTAGAATTTTATAATCAGGTCAATTTAAGAATAACAGGATGCTAATGTCTGTCTGTCTATCTGTTCCGAAAGATCTCGCTAATCATTGAACCGATATGGTTATCCTTTACAGTGTAGTTTCTCAGGTCCTGGAAATTTTTAATAATTATTTTGCAGGATGGTACCCATGGTCCCATACCCTTCCAAGAAATTTCGCCTCTAGAAAAAAATACCCAATCCCCCCTTTAAAAAATATATCAAAGTTGGGGAAAGGACCGACTCGATATGAATATATTCTAATAAACTTAGGACAGACTATTATTACAAACCGACCGATCGACAGACTCAAACAATTATAAAGTAAACTCTCTCCTTAAAAAGATAGCATTTAATTAAAGCTAAAACATGTTGTAAACTGTATAAAACTAAACTTAATCAATCAGATATTTCTATTTTCTACATAAAATAGATGAAACATTATGCCAAAATTTGGCAGCATATGGCAAAGAAAATGATTATTTTTATAGTATATGTGCATAAAATTTTTTCACTTCCTCATGACCTTTATATATAGTAGCAAAACTACTATATATTTAATTCAATTAGTTTGTTAGTCCGTCCGTTTATCAGTCCGTAACGCTATGGGGTAAATTTAATTCTTTCGGCTGATATTTAGACATATTTTATGTATCAACTTTCTTCTTTTCAAAGAGCTTTTTTTAGTCCTTTGTCCATCCTTGTTTTTTTGTGCTTCGCTACTTATGAATATTTTCATCCTTGTTTGTTTTTATTTTAATTATAACAATAAAATATTTTTCTCTACTAATTTCAACTTTTCATTAAAAAAGATCATTCGGTAATTTCCCTTAAACTAAAAGAGGACCTCAAAATATCTTACAACGTATTTTAAAGCTAGAGTTGGGGTAGGTTTATCAAGGTTCATGAAAGCCCTTCAGGGTAAAATAAATTTGTGTGGGTGTGGGTGTAGGTGGGTGTATGGTATCTCATAGAATCAGGATAGATTTAGTTTTTGAGTGCTACTACCCTCTAAAAAGAAATTGTCCCTTAAAAAAACCATTCCTACCAATTACCGAAAAAAATAATATTAATTGATTTTACTTTTTCTTTTTCAAATTGAAAAGGGGGGGGAGGGTTCGATTGCTCTACCCCCCCCCCCTCTCTTTACTCAAGTGCCAAGGATAACTCAGTTTAATAAATATAATACTAAATTTAATTATACCATATCAATAAAAAAAAATAAAAATATTGTATTACCTGTCCATTGTGAATGGCCAATAAGATGGTGGCCAGGACCAAGCCCCGCATGTTGCTAGGTCTCTAGGTCTCCCCTCCTTCCACCAGCTACTCAAATCTGAAAAAAAAAATATTTTTTAAAAATCTATAGTTACAAATATTTTTACAAGATTTAATTAACGTTTCTTTAATTCTAGCAATCAGAAAATTATAAAGTTAGAAATCTTTAACTTCCATTCATTTACAATAATGTTAAACTTTAATAATATATATCAATATAAGTATCCATATTTATCTTATAGCCAGGCTGCTGGACGGTCAGACAAACGGACAGTTTCTTTTCATAGAAGGTTCTAGAACACAGTAAAAGTGTCTGACTGATTATTGTGGTAATACGGCAGCATACGGACGGGCATTCTACAGAGTTGCTACGCAATGGCTTATCAAGTCAAGCCTTCTGCACTAATCCTATTATCACCATTCACCTCATGACCGCGGATGACCCCACCGGCAGCGTTCAGATTGGACTGGCTAAATGGGGAAGGGACACGGCCACTTAGCAACCCCGCGCCCCTCAGGCAACTATCCTACCGGGAGGTGGTGCCTTCCCCTTTACTGCAGCTTACCCCACAGATGCCTACCGTCGCGGGCTACGCCCTTGTCTCCCCACACCCCCTTCAAACCTAACTTATTGTTATCATCTATTTTTGTATATATAGTAATCACCCATTGTAAATGTATTCAGTTTAAATATAATTTCTGTATGAGTAAATCCTGCTAGTTTGTTATTGGTAGAATTCTTCAAGGCTAGGGGCTCGTTGGATTCGAACTCGCAACCGGTAAGCTGAACGCTTCGGCTTACCACATTATGACGTAAAACAAAAATTAGGCCACTATTGACCAATGGTAAAATTTATAATGGCCTCTCATTGACTAATTTTTTACGTCATAATCAGTCAGACACTTTTATTGTGTTTAAGGTTCTACTCACAAGTAGTAAAGTAAGTACATTAATAAATGAAATAAATTTCATACAAAGATTTCTTAAAAATTACAAAGAGTTTTTTTTTCCATAACAATTACACATTTATTTAATTCTATACCATTATTCAAAATTGTAAACAGCTTTATATTTTGATGGGAATTTGTTATAATTAGAATCAATAAATTAAGTAAATTTCATACAAAGAGTTTTTTTCCATAAAAATTACACATTAATTCTATACTATTATTTTTAAACAACTTTAAATATGTTTGTATGTGAATTTTGTTATAATTAGAATCAGTGGCGTGCAGAGGGTTTTGCTAGGAGAGTGCGTGAAGCGCAACTGAAAAATTGAACACCTTACTTACGATTTTAGACAACCCCTTAACTTAATATGAAAGGGGGTGTAGGCCAAATTTTGTACACCCCCCCCCCCCTAAAGATGGTGTCACTTATTTACTTGAAACCCCCCTTGGCTAAATTAGAGGTTATCCAACACCTGAATTTTGTCAGCCCCTAAAACAACCTTTGCACGCCTCTGATTATAATGAAAATTAATTTGAAACCATGACCATATAAACTATGGTGTGCTAAGAACTCCGCACATAAATTACATGGTACAGTTGACAAAATCTTATTAATAACAATTAGTATAGCACATCGTTATATGTACTTTTAAAAAATCATAAATATTAAAGGATACGACAATTGACAATAAATAAATGTAAACTTAAATCTTTATAATGAATAGATTCAAATTAATTGTGAGAGGGAATTGAAAACTGCGAGTTTGAACAACTAACTTAAGGTTCATGGTATAAACCCCTAAAGTTTTAAAGCCTATGAACGAATGTATAAAACATTGGGGGTCAACATAATTCGAAATCCTAAGTCAATCCTCAAATAGCGCCACATATAAAGTTAAAATTATTTGGATTAAGAAAAATTTAATTCGGCTTCTTTGCTGTTGAGACATTTTGCGTACATTAAAAATTCTTATATCAACAATCTAATGATTTGCGGTAATATCAATATGCGTTGTTGGTATTTCGGCGGAAATCATAGAATACATTAAACTATGAAATCAAAGAAACGTAAAATCAAATCGAAGAATACCTAATTATGCCATTAGAACAATAGGCAAATTTTACAAGAAAAACAGTAAAATTATTTCAAAGAAAAATTTGACTTTTTTCGATTTTTCCTTTAAAAAAAGAACTTGCTTTAATGAAAACGAAATATTTTTCCCTTCAATGATAAATTTCATTATAAAGTTTATGACAATCATACATATTAAAAGCTAAGCTTTTCTATAATATGGGTCGGTCCGTCCGTACGTCCGTCACAGAGAGTAAACTCTTTTCGTTAATTTAAACAGGTTAGAATTGTCCTATCGTGTCCAAACTTTGCATGATGATTCCTTTAGTATTTAGGTACAATTTAGAAAGCGTAGCAATTCTATAAACAATACCAGAATGTCCGTACGTCCATTTTAAACATGTCGATTTTTAACTTTTTTGACAACAAATTTTTGTATGTTAAAATTATCCGATTCTTCTGATTTTTTGAAAACTGATTCCTATTACAACAAGGTACAATGTTATAAGCGAAGCATCTCTATAAACAAGTCCCAAAATGTAAGTATGTCCTTAAACAGTATCATCTATTTTGCAACAAATTTTCTTAAAATATTGTTTGTACTGATGCATTAATATTCTGCTAATTCAGTTCTGACAATCTACAAGTGGTAATGTTCGTTTGTCCTTCCATTTTAGAGCTTCGCTTTTATAGATGTTGTCATCCTTGTTTATTGTGAAGGTCCTATGTGAGTGTAGGCTGTGAGTAAGTTGGTCTGCTGTGCTTTTTGAACGCATTCCAATCCGGTGTAAGTATGTCTGTTAGTTTATTTTCAAATCAAGTAAACTCATGAGAAAATTATTTATTATAGTCACCAAAGTTTTATAATAACGTTTTCTTAACAACTTTGGGGACTTTTATTGGATATTTTGTTTGACAGGTTCATTAAGCTGAGTGGCCAAACGTTTCAACCATTATTTTGTTTCTACAGAAGGTGTAACATCAATTGGGATATACATCATTTTTTTGGTTATTGTCTTATCCCTTTAGATCCCTGCATTTTCTATGTAAATTTCGCTACTACCATTGCATTGGATGTTATCATCCTTGATTTTATATTAATAATATCATCCTAATGTCCATTCTTGTGGATGTGATTTAGAGAAATATAAAAGAATTTTGTCTTACATTTTTACTAAACAGAAAATTCTCAGAACTGATAAAATTATTGCAGTGCAATCAGGATTCTAAAGGGATAAGACAAAGACTGATAAATCAATGTACATCTCCAATGATGATACACAAAATTAACCCATCTGTAGATTTCACTTAATCTAATGAACCAACCAATAAAAATTTATTTAAAACAAGTCCTTGCAGTTGTTAAGCTGACGAATAAGAAAACGTTATTATAAAACTTTGGGGACTAGTTTCATAAAAAGCCTAATGTCCCCACCCTCCCTGAGTGCTCTGCAGTTTGTGTGTCCCTACAAAACTTTTATGCTGCCATTATATCGACCTTTATGCAAGATATGTAGATGCTATCATCACTGACGATACTTATATATTGTCGACACTAATAATGTCATTTTCCAACATATAGTGTCAATAGTCTAAAAGAATGGATAATAGAACATACTTGGATATTATGACATGGGAAAGTTTTTGTCAATTTAGGTTGCTAACATGGACAACATTTATTTGTCATTTTATTCATAAAGTATGAAGGGAGGGGTTGGGGTATATGAGGTGGGTTTATCGTTATTTAAGCACGCTGATAGTTTCACTTTATTGGAGAACATGATAATTTGGTGTAACATCCAAGTAATAATATATCCATTATTATCGACACTTTGATGTCAGTTTCCAACATAATAGTCTAATAGTCATGAACTCTTTATGTAATGCCGCCAAGTATAAATCGTATGTCAACAAATGCTTCTTGGTTTAACAGGGGTGATTTTGTTTGTTTGTGTGTGTATGTGTGTGTGTGTGTGTGTGTGTGTTTACTATAGAATTAAATCTCTGTATAATGCAAGCAGAGAAAATAACTGTATTTGCTTTTAGAATAATGTCCAGCTATTTACAGTTATGCAGATCATCATTTTTTAAATCAATTTTCAATAGTAGCGCAGCTACTGTATACAATAGTTTAGACTGTACATATGGACCTTTACAGACTGTTAATAAATGAGCAAAGTGGTCATATACAGTTATACTTAACATTGCAAACGATTTTCTAAAAGTATTAAGAGTTTACTTTTCATTAATCATGAAAGACAAAACTGTCCTTGTTAAGACGAAGCTTTTTTATAATTGGGGTTGGTCTGTCCGTAACGGTTAGCTCTTTTGGTTAATTTAGACATGTTTGTTATATGATGCATGAATTTGCATGACCATTTCTTTAACAATTAAGAACGAGTTCAGACGCGTAGCAACTCTATAATTGTTACCAGAAAGTCCGTTTATTTATGATCCAATAATATTCTTTTCATCTTATTTTTGGAATCATGATTCCTAGGACGACCAAGTAAAATATTATAAGCGAGGCATCTCTAATATCAATGCAAGAAATGTTAGTTTGTACTTCCTACTGATTTTAGAGCTTTACTTTTATGGATGTTGTTATCCTTGATAATAAAGAATTCACTAAATAAATACAGGAAATTGCCATTTAATTTGTAGCAGCCAAATATAGATTATTTTAATCATTTAATATTATAGGAAGTGTACACTTTATTAAAATTAGAAGATCTAATCACTTATAAAACTTTTCAATTATTTTGAAATTAGTCCCTGGCATTAAATCATCTAAAATCTATCCTTTTTATAAAGTAGTAAGGTTTTTTTTTCTGCAGCTTAAGTTTTAATTACTTTTGAAAAGATTGGGTTCTCCATTTCCGGTAGGCTTCACATACATTTAAGCTATTTTATTCATAAATTTGTGACTTAGGATGGTTTAAAGCCATTGTTTTGTAGGGCTTACAACAGATCTATAGTATAGGTGTATATACAGACTACTACCTCCCTTTCTTTTTCAATGACCTCTTTCGTCTGCTTCTAAATATTTTTCTGCTACTTGACTGTGTTGATATAAGCGACACTATTGGTTGATTTTTAATGACCCAATAGAAAGGTTGCACAAGACGTTTGCTATGGGGAGACAAGGATTACCAAAGCTATAAATAGTGTTTGCTTTATAATATTTTCTTATGTTTGAACTATTTTAAATTGTAAAAAAATGTCAATTTACAAAATGAAGGAAACACAACAAAGTATTTGTTTTTAAAAAATGAAAATAATAATTCCATGTAAATACCTATAAAGCCTAATTTAATAATTTGTTGGTTGCCGACAAAGATAAATTTGATTAATTTTGTGTACAATGTTCTAATAATTTCTCAGAAAAGTTCTCTTTGAAGTGGCTGTTCAGTATTTTCCAAAAATATTTCGTTTGGACTAATATCAATCCTGTAATACAAAGTAGAACAATGTCTGTCCGACCGTCTGACTGTCTATCTGAAGCTCAAGATCTCGGTAACCGCTCAACCGAATGTGCTATACTTTTCAGAGAGTATTTCTACTGGTGGTTTTCAGTTTTTGTCTTGGGTGATTGAAATGTGCCCCCTTGCAAAATTTTGGCCAGTGAGCAACTTTGATAAGAACATTTTTTTGATAATATCTCTATAGCTTTTGGAAGAAGGACTTTACGTCACTGCATGAGGCAATACCCCTAGAGGCTAGGGAAGAAGCCAATGGTAATAATTATAAAGTATCAAAGCCATGAAAAAGAAGAAAATTATTAAAGCAAGAACAGACAATTAGAAAAAAATAATAACAGAGTAAATAAATATGAAAATTAACAAAAAATCATATCAGCCGATTAAATCACACTTCCTCCCACTTTCACTCAGATATTAAAGATATGGGGACATAAGCAGTTTATATATTAAGAAATATGATTGATTCAGTCTTCTCTCCACAAGAGGGGTTATATCAAACTTGCCAGATTAAATAAAATGGAAAACACTGCGGTGGTATTTCCTTGAAGAAATACCTCTTATAGTTAATTCTAGCTTTCATATTAATCTCTTTAGGAACAATGGATGTAGAATATACGTGGATATTATGACAGGGAAACTTTGTCGTCCATTTATCTTTCTAACATGGAACTTATTTATTGGTCAGTTCGTTTTTCCAATAGGAGGGTAGGCAATGGGGTAAAGGGGGAAAATAGTAATTTAGCCCGCTGCGTGTTTCACTGAATAGAGACCATGGAAATTTGATGTAAGATCAAGAGTTCTCCTACAATGCACTGGGTTTTGCTCGGGGAGTTTGCGGAGTGCACTAATTAATTTTGACACCCATCGTACATTTTTTAAAAACCCACCTAAACCAAAATCGAAGACGGTGTGAGATTTAAAGGGGTGTATTATTATTATTTCTAGTATTAGGGCGTGTATTCACCCCCCTAATTGTCTACTCCTAGAGGGTTGTATCAACCACCCTTTACTTTTAAATTATTATAAAATTTAATAATTTACTGATTTTACACTTTTTATAAACACATAATCATCACAATAATTATAAATAATTGCTACGTGTTCAGCTTCAGTAGTTAGACTTAAAAATATTCATATCATTTATTTATCTAAAATAACTGCTTCTCACATAACAAATTATTGCTTTTCAAATTACATTTATTTTAAATTTAAATTCGATCTTTTGATATCATAATTTAAAAATTATAATACAACAAGCACAATCATCTACATTTTAAAATTCCATACTCTGTAAAATCAGGAAATGATAGAATTTCTTATTCGTTGGCTATACAACTTTGGGGACTTTTATTGAATTTTAATTGGTTGGTTAATTATGTTAAGCGTCCAAACGTTTCCTATGCTAATTGTAAACTACAGAAGGGATAATTTTGTGTATCATATCATTTGGAATGTACATCAATTTATCAGCCATTGTCTTATCCCTTTAGATTCCTGATGTCATATCCTTGCGCTCCATATATCAGGGATTAGGTTGAACGAACCTTGCAAAACTTCCCTGAAAGGCTTTCAATGCGTTACCGTAAAAATGAAATCTAAAGCAGAAGGACAATCAAATTGTTTATTATTATTGAGGTTACTTTTCTTTATGGGTCTATTAAAATTTTACAATTTAACTTTCTTTGTGCCATTGGCATTAAGAAAAGGGACACATATTCAAAGATTTCAATCCATTTAAATCTTGCGTTTTGGTGTTATTAAGATTAAAGAATGTTAGAAATATGATTATTATGTATTTCTCTTTTTAGGAAGCGTAGCAACTCTATAATTGTTGCCAGAAAGTCCGTGCGTCCATTTAAAGCATGCTGATTCTTTAACTTTTTTGACAACAACTTTTTGTATGATATACCTGTCTTATTCATCTGTTTTTGAAATAATTTTTCCTATAACAACAAAGTAAAATATCATAAGCGAGGACATAAGCGAGGAATCTATATAATTAAATCCTAAATAAGGAAAGTATGTCTTTTAAGTTATCCTGTAATTACTCAATTTTGCAACACAGTTAAGTACAATTTTGTTTAGACTTCCACATTACTGTTCTGCTTATCAAAATATGACACTCTACCAGAGTTATTGTTTGTTTGTATTTCATTGTGATTTCAGAGCTTCGCTTTTATGGATGTTGTCATCCTTGTTTTTAATACGTATGTAAACAAAAATCACATTTATATGATCGTAATATCCGAGGATATTTTTGGAATTTTATCAAAATCGCATAGAATTTTCACATTATTTAAGAGTCAGTTCTGCAAATAAAACGTAAATATTGGATGTCTAACTAGCTGTAGTTTAGAATTTTGTAAACCGCTGGACATCAAGTTTGTTAGACAGACATTATTATATACACCTTTAGTTATATGATAAGAAAGCTAATTTTTCTGCATATTTGTTTAAACACTTTAAAAGATCTTAATGATAAAATAATTAATGCTCCAGGCCATTAGAAATTTCACAGGAATATAGAGAATGAAAATTGAAATATTCAATTATCTAATTGCCTAGGGCAACTTGAAGGGAAGGTGATAGGTTTGAATCTCGGCCCGACACCGAGTGATAACTAAAGACGTTAAAAGTCATTCCTACTGTTGCTATATCAGGTGCGCGACATAAATAGTAGGAACTTCCAGATAAAGGTTGCACAATAAAAGTATGGAAGTTTAAAGGAAGTGTACAACATATATTTTAGCTAATTTTTTTTAACTTGTGGGGGGGGGGGGGGGTTAAATAAACACTAGAGGGAGAAAGGGTTAACTAACTGTATATCCCCATCGCAACCGTCTTGTGCAACCTTTCTATTGGGTCATTGAAAACCAACCAATGGTGTCGCATATTTAACCACTGCCAAGTAGCTGAAAATAATTTAGAGGCAGTCGAAAGAGGTCTTTGAAAAAGAAAGGAAGGTAGTTGTCTGTATATACATCTATACTATAGATCTGTTACATAAAGAATAGAAAAAAATAATTAAGTATTTATCCATATATTCCGTGTAAACTCAAACATTATGTAACAATCAAATAATATCGTATTGTTAGATATATTTCAACAGAATAATTAGGTACTATTCAAAAATAAAGTTGAAAGAAAACAATTAAAAAATTTTATTTTTTATTTGGAAAAGGCAGAGATAGAAAGATAGATTGACGATGATTTCAATATAATACTTAGTTACTACTTTTAAGTATAGAGATATTCAAGGGATATGAAAGGGCAGAAAAATAGCATAAAACCATACAACGACGTTTTTTTATATATATAAATTGTCTAAACCAACCATCCCAGAACCTTTTAACACATTTTGGTATTTCTGAGGCATCAATGAAAAATAAAATAATTTACATTATCAAAATTGATTAAAATTGCCAATAAAGATATCAATTGATTCAATATACGTGGACAATATGACAGGGGAAATTTTGTCGTCAATTTAGGTTGCTTCTGTAGTCCTTATTTATTGGTCAGTTATTTACTCCACGAAAAGGGTAATGTATGGGATAAAAAGGGTGGTGTAGAGTTGGCACAAATATGGTGCAACATCCAAGTAATTATATATGGACTAAGATACCCAACTGTTGTCAATAACCCTAAACTTAAAGATGTCAACTAAGAAAAAAGAATTGTTATTTCCCAATCACGACAGCAACTGTTACAATATTTCAATATGATTTCTTAATTACAACTACTGCACCAGATTGATGATCTATAAAGATATGTCATTAAAATAGATTCTATCACTTCATATTTTTGGTCAAGGTCTCAATTTTTATCAATCACCACCTGGTACGCCCCTGACTTTTTATTTGAAAGGAGAGAAAAATAGCTTAAAACAATTCCAAGATTTAAATTTGAAATTAGAATGGCGTAAAACCATCAAAGTACCTAAATGAAAGAGAAAGCTCAATCGGTTCAGTAGTTATTTAGATCCTAATCTTTAGACAAAAAACCTTACTACTTGTTATATAGTAGGATAGTATATCTTAAATTAATGATGTTGTTAATGTAATTTAAGTTTTATATCCAAGGTTTAGTTATAAATTATTTAATTATAGCAAATGTTATCAATTAAAATCATAAAAAAATGCAAGGAAGCTTTTTTCAAAAGAAATAGATTCTTTTTATAGTCTACACATTTGTGTAGTTGCTTAAACAAAAATTTCAAATTTCACGAGCAATAAGTACCTCTAACCAAGGGTTGGGGGGCCCTGTGCCGACTTTCAATTGGGTCTTTAAATATCAGCCAATAGCGTCGGAATCATAAACACAGTCAAGTCAATACAAAAGAGCAAAAAGCAATTGACTAGCAAACGATAAGGCCCCCACCACCTGGGCAAGGAACTTGTCTGGGTTATACATCTATACATTTATTGAATAAGCCACCTGACCTTTCAAACCTATGAATATTAACTTTTTGAACCAATTGCATAAAAATATATATTGTAAAATTATGTCTAATAAATAAATAGATAAATTAGTCAAGTAAGAGAAATTATTTGTAAAAACAATAAAAAAAAGTGCCATGGTTCATAAATTATACCAGAAAAATGGCGTAAAAAGCTAACTTCAAGAAATAGAGTGTTTATACATTAATGTAAAGACTTTTTGTTGCAACAAAAAATGTGGCAAAAGTTATCGATATGTTGCTAAAGGATACTTTCCAGTGTGGTGTATCCCCTGGAAAGAATCGGTTTTCAGCCGTTCTGAAAAATCACGAATAGCAACGTATTCACAAACAATTTTCCACGAATATTAAAATAAAATCATAGAATTAATACTAGTTTTGATAGTTCGGTCATTTGGCCCCTCGCAGCTAACAAAACTGTTTTTAATCTTATAAGTTTTCTTTTTGATATCCACATAAAGTTGTCCATAACGATACGATAAATAACTTTTATGATTATAATGTATATCAGTTTATGATGTGAATGCAAAAGATTATCATATTTTTAAAAACCTAAAATTATAATAAATTGTATTTTTATATTAGTATGGATTTAGTTTTGCTCCAAATAAAGAAAAATAAGTTTTCTTCTTAATGGCTATTTTCATAACCAGACATTTACAGTATTGTTAAAACAGATTTTTAAAAATTCGACTGCATATAAATTATACATTGGATATCAGGGAGGGAACATGTTGATTAATTTACAACCCTTTTTTCTCCCTAAAGATTTCAGCTATCGAGGAAGAATAACACACATAAGACTATGAGGGGAAAAGTGTTATTCGTTCATTGTCTAGTCCCTGACTCCTTGGTTGAATATTCAATTTTGCCCAGTTAATGTTTGTCTTTAATAGTAATAAATTTCAAGGATAATGTCATATCTCAGGAATTTGAGGGAATATGGACACCCCCCCCCCCAAAAAAAAAGCTTATAAAATCAAATAAATTACACCAAAATTCTTTATATTCCAAATGAACTGTATTCATATGTATTGGCAAAAAAGCTTTACTAAATAGTAGAGGTTTTCATGTATTCTGATAAAGTGATGCTCGCAGCTGGTTGAAACAACGATACCTCCCATTGTACCTCTTAACCCAATCCCCTTCCCTCCTACTTGTTGTAGAAACAAAACAATAAATAAGGTCCATGTTAGGAACTAAAGACAAATTTTCTGCTGCCAATATCCAATTTTCCACATATTTCCTATATCCATCATCATCCCTTTGCTGCCTGATATAACCTACACATAAGGAACTATTATAATTGGATTTTTAAGTGTTAAAATAGTTTTTTTTTGCATCATTTTCATGTAAATTTAAACTTCAAATTAAAGTGCCTGTCCATAGAAATATGGAAAAAGCTGCAGCTGAATCGTGTGTCCCTTAACATTTACATCAAACGGGCGAGGCCTCTGTCCATGACACTAAATGTCAGGTCCAACCACCAAGGATAACACCCGGGTTAACCCTTAGCAAAAAGAACGTACCTTAAATTTACAAAAACAATATTAATAAGTCATTTGTACTAGAAATGTTACAGGTTTCTTGTAACAATATAATTTTATAATCACGTACAGAGTTTTAACTTTAAAATATAAGGAACATACCATTGTCCTTGTACAAAAATAACAGAATGTCTGTTAGTCTGTGTCTTTTTTCACCAAATAACCTCGCTAACCGCTTCATCTATATGGTTCTTCTTAACAAGAAGGGTTCTTATAGGTCCTGGAAAGGCTATATCTAATTTTGGTAAGAATGCATCCACTATGCAAAGAGAAATCACCACAAAGTTTTTAAATAACGTTTTCTTATTCGTTGTCCTAACCTTAATTAAAGTTTAATTGGTTGGTTAATTAAATTAAATATTAAAACTTTTCAACCACTAATCGTAATCTACAGAAGACATAATTTTGTGTATCATCATAGGGGATGTATATTAATTCATTAGATATTGTCTTTCCCATATAGATTCCTAGGTGTAGCAGCTTGAAATAAAGCAACATTATAAGAAATAAACAGACTAAAACGATGTTAAGTCACTAATTTAATGTTTTAAGAAAAAAATCTTAACAATGACGTTTAATTAACTTGTATTTGCCAAATAGTGCATTAAAAAGGAAAGATTGGAATAGATATTTTGGAAGAAAAATTAAAAATATTGTCTAATCTTTAGGAGCCATTTTGATAAGCTTTATCCTTATATAAAAGTAACAGGATATTTGTCTGTTTGTACAGAAGGATCTCGTTAACCGCTGGACCTATTTGGTTCTACTTTCCAATGTAGTGTCTCTAAAACCTGGGAAGGTTTCTAACTATTTTTCAAAGTGAATAAAATCTTTTGAGCTAAAATATTTTTAAATTTTACAAATTACTTTTTTTTATTTTCTTCGCGGAATAATTTTCACTGTGATAATGCTATACTCTACAGTGTGTTATCATTTCAATGTTAAGGCCTCAAACAATAAGTAAAAATTTCCCACCCTTCAGCAAAAAATTTTCACAGTGGTTTCCAGTTTTAATTACACATTTAACACTTGTTTTTAGCAGTGCAGCTACTACACAAATAAAAATTTATTGTGGCTGACAAAATATCAGTGTTGGGCAGCTGCGCCTCAGCCGCGCATAATCCTTAAATTCAAACCAGCTGTTGTTCATAACAAAAAAACTCTGAAATTATGGATGGATTATCTGTATGAGAACATGTTTAGACATCCAGCTGAATTTTAAGGTTATAATATGACGATTCCATCAAGGCTTACACGCGGCTTACGCGCGGCTACCGATCCTTGCATAATATTGACATGCTGTTTTAAAAATTTTTTTTTGACAGTATCTAATAATATCAATTTATCAAAAAAAGGATAATGAATAAGGAAATATGCATACATATAAAACAATGGTGACACCATCGAGAAAAGCGAAGCCCTGCAATCAAACAGTATGGGGATGGATTTATTTTTACTTAGATCTTTCACCAGATTATCTTGTACTCTGATGAAGTCAAAAGTGTAAAGGGCTAAAATTAAGATACCCCCATCCATGGGCGACTATTTCCCCCCTGTATTAATATCCGCTGTTAAAACTTAATAATAGGCAGAACAATCTTTAATATTAAAATAATTGAATGTATGAACAGACGTAGAGACCTAATAATAGAAAAGCTTCGCTTGCAAAAATAATGTATGAAAGTTTAACATGAATAAACCTCTAAGATTATCTCCTAATCTTTTTTTGACTCAACTTTTCTTGTTCTATAAAAAGTTTCCATAAATCCCTTCTTTTCTATCCAGGGATCTAAAGGGATAAGACAATGGCCGATAAATTGTTGCACATCCCCAATGATAACAAACAAAATTAGTTGTTTGAAATGTTTTGACACCCAACTGCATGAACAAACCATTCAAAATAAAAAAGTCCCCAAAATTGTTAAGCTAACGAATAATAAAAAAGTTATTATAAAGCTTTGGGGATTAGAGTAATAAACAGCTTAATGTGCCCTACCTCGCTGATCTTGATCTTGTATAAAATGAAAATGGAAGTTGTCAACCTTGTTTTTCCTAAGTTAATTTTCTTTTCCTTATTATCAATGTTTATTGAGCCATATGTTGGAGTAATCTGCATATTCAAAAGTAGGGAACATGCGTTGAAATTAGTTTACTCATGCTGGAAAATATGGATATAAGACATACGTGGATATATTGACAGGGGGAAATTTGTAGCCAAATTAGTTTGCTAATATTAGGCTCAATTATTGGTCAGTTCGTTCATCAAGTAGGAGGTAAATGGATGGGGTAGATTGATGGTATAGCTATTTTAGCCAACTGCTACTGTCACTTTATCAGGGTACACGAAAATCTGGTGCAACATTCAAGTTTTAATATATCGATTGTTTAATCCTTACAGATCGGGCCCCAATTCCCACCTTAATTACTAAACTTAAAAAGTCATGAAGTCAAAAGTCTCCATCTTATTTACAAAACAAATTTTATTGAAAAAACTATAAGGGGGGGGGGTCAATATGCCCCCCCCCCCCACCCGATCTGTAAGGGTTAAGCTAATGAATCCAAGAATAAAATTCTCTTTAATTGTTGAAACATTTTTTCCCCCTTTCACTTAAATTCTTCACTGTTCTCGTGGCATTCTTTGCATTATAATTTTCACATAAATAAGGAAATTAACAGAAACCAAATTTGTTGAACAAGGAATAGAAAACGAATAATACATAAGGGCTCGGCAGCTGCGCGTCAGCCCCATGTAAGTTTCAGGGTATAAACCTTCTACAACCTTCAAATATGACAATCCCACTATTTTAAAATGCATTAAAAAGCGTTTACATTTGAGGCTTCGGCTCGACTGACGCGCGGCTGTCGAGCCCTAGAATATATCAAGTCGAAAATACAAAGGGATGGAGTAAAAGAGACGAGTGTGGGGTATTGTTATTTTAGCCAGCTGCAATAATCACTTTATCAGTGTACATGAAAATCTGGTCTATCCAAATAATAATATATGGATTCCTGAAACCCTGTGTGCAATTCTAAAATTGGTTAAAATCGTGTATGATTTATGTCATGATATGCTTACACAAAAATTTTATAGAAAATATCATCAATCGATTTATTAAGACTTGGATGTTTCACCAGACTTTCATGTACTCTGATATAGTGGTGCTCGCAGCTGGCAAAAATATCGATATCCACTTTATTCCATACCCTCCCCTTCTACAGGATGAACGAACTGACCAATAAATGAGCAAGCAAAATTGACGAAAAATTTTCCCCTGTCATAATATCCACGTATATCCTACATCCATTATATCATCATTTGAGATCAGGTATAGGACAATGAACGAAATATTATAATACTTCCTACAATTATGACGAACACGATTCTGTCATAGGTAGATCAAAATTGGCGTGCAGTAAGTTAGGGAAACAATATCTTGTGTGTTTTAGATCTTTGCATGTGCTCAGAGAAAGGGAGAAAGAGATTAGTTTATCGTCTATTGTTCTATGTGTGAACCCCTGTCCAATCAGTACAATGGATATAGGATATACGTGGATATATTGACAGTGGAAACTTTGTCGTAAATTTAGCTTGTTGATGTAGACCTTATTTATTGGTCAGTTTGTTTATTCAGTAGGAGGGGAGGGGATGAAATAAGGGATCGTTATTTGAGCCAGCTGTGAGCATCAATTTATCAGGATACATGAAAATCTGGTGCAACATCCAAGTAATGATATATCGAATATCAGTACAAATTCGTGCAATCAAATAAAATGTTTCAATGCAGAAATGTTATATTAAAAAAATAAATTATGCTTATGAAAAATATTTGTTTTAGGCTATTTATCCCTTGCAAATACATATCCCCACATTATATAGCAGCATCGCTATCTAAAAATCAAATGAATCTAAATTTGAAACTGAAATTTTAGAATCATTTATAATTTAACATTTTTTTCCTTCAAAATCCAGGTCAAAAAAGGTCCTTTCAGCTATTATTAGAACACATTTTTACTTTTAATCTTAAAATAATCTTGATTTCTAGACTTGTGTTTTTAGTAGCGAAGCTACTCTATAATTCACTTTGTCCGTCCGTCCGTCCGTCCGTCAGTCCGTCCGTCCGTCCGTCAGTCCGTCAGTCCGTCCGTCAGTCCGTAACGCTATGGGGGAAATGGGATTTACTCAGCTACTATAAAAGATAGAATGCTGAAATTTTTTGACAACATTCTCATCATTAAGGGGCACAATTAAGTATAAAACATCGATGGCGATAGGACCGCTTTTTAGCAGGTTTTAGGCTATTTTTGTATTTTTCACATTTTTTTCCATATCTTTAGTGTTTATGGTGCGATTTTCAAAATTTTTTCAGTTATAGATATCTAAATTAAATTTCCTGTCGTTTAAAGAAAACAACTATGACGGTCAGACTGCCTTCAAGCAGGTTTTAGGCTATTTTTGTATTTTTCACATTTTTCTCCATATCTTTGGTGTTTATGGTCCGATTTTCAAAAAAATTTTAGTTATAGATATCAAAATTAAATTTCCTGTCCTTTAAAGAAAACAACTATGATGGTCAGACTGCCTTTCAGCAGGTTTTAGGTTATTTTTGTTTTTTTTTCACATTTTTTCTCCATATCTTTGGTGTTTATGGTACAATTTCCAATTTTTTTGCAGTTATACATATCAAAATTAAATTTCCTGTTTAAAGAAAACAACCATGACAGTCAGACTTCCTTTTTGCAGGTTTTTGGCTATTTTTATATTTTTACATTTTCCCCCATATCTTTGGTGTTTTTGGTCCAATTTTAAAACTTTTTTGGGATATCATTATCAAAATAATTTTTCCCATTGTTATGAGCATCTTTTATGTAATTTACTTTGACCGTCAACATTATACAAATAAAACAGGGTTTTGTGTTTATTTTCTCCAATAAATCAATTAATAAATACACTTCAAATCTACTTGTACATATTACCATCCATGATTTTATTTTTTATGCTTCGCTACTTATGGATGTTGTCATCCTTGTTGTTATTTAATTTAGTTAAACAATAGACTGATAGATTATAGAATAATCAAGAATTCACAACCTATTACTATGAGGCAACGCATAGACTTACAATAACATTGCTGTACATCGACAATAAATGTATAAATGTATATATGCATAACCAAGACAACCACCTGACCCTAAGATACAAGAAAAATTTATCATAAAAGTCTTTAAATTTAAATCGATGAAACAATAAAAAGACACAGAGTAGCCTTACTTCTGTAAATCTGTTATCAAAATACTTTAAGATGAGAAAATAAATCAATTAATACATGAGAAAATCAACACTCAAATTATAAAATCAATTTTGACATAGAGAAATTTATGTGTTAAAATATTAGATATAGGATATACGTGGATATATTGACAAAGGAAATTTATCGTTCAATTTAGGTTGCTTACATATAACACATTTAATGGTCAGTTTGTTCATCCAGTTGGTGGGGAGAGGATGGGTAAAGGGAATGGATGTGGGTATCAATATTTAAGCCAGCTGCATACATTACTTTATCAGACAATATAAAAATTTGGTGCAACATCCAAGAAATAATATATCCATTGACGTAGAGAAATTAATGTGTTAAGATGACCTTAGATATTAAATTGGTTGTCCATATTAATTTCATATTTTTCACACAGCTGTAATCAATATATAATTACTTGGATGTTGCACCTTAATTTCATGTACTCTGATGAAGTAATGCTCGCAGGTGGCTAAAATAAAGCTTTTACCTCAGGGGCGTCCAAGCTTTTTTTTTGGGGGGGGTTAAAAATTTTTGAAGGGGGGGGTAATTCGTTTATGGGGGGGGGGTAAAATGGCGCGCGGCACCCCCAAAATCGTTTGAGGGGGGTAATCGCCCCATTACCCCCCTCCCTTGCACGTCTATGTTTTACCTACAATATCCATATTAGTAACCGAAATTGACGATAGAATTTCCCCTTAATTATATCCATTACAGTTGTTGATATGGGGATAGGTCGATGAGATATATGGATTTATTTTAATGGATGGGGCTATAAGAATGAATGTATTATTACTGGGATGATACACCTGATTTCCATGTTTTATAATAAATTGAAACTACCCTTAAATATACCTTTACCCTATTCCCGGCCCTCCTATTGGATGAACGAACGGAATAAGAAATGAAAATGTTTGGCTTTATCGACAATATAAATAATATGCTAGATGTATTTTTGCCAAATCTTTCATTGACCTATACATGCATCCATGTATTGAGAACTCGATGTCTCTATGGCTGCACTTTGCATTGAAATTTATAATTGATTTTGATTAAATTTCCCACTAGAGAAGAAATAAATATTTTGCAATAAAATTATACTGTCACAATTTTAATTAGGAGTATTTCGTGTTCTATGTACCAATTTTAATGCTTAATAAGTATCTTCTATATTAAAAGTTAAACACATCCTATCATATATAGTAGTAAGATTTTCTCTGTCTAAACCTTAAAATTTCAAAAAAGCACCAAACTGATTAAATTCTTCTTTTTAAGAAATATTCATACTTCCTAATTAAGCATTGTGATTGATTCTTACAAATATTATATAAAGCCTCTAGATGCTATTGTAAAGACAATTGTGCATCTTGGGTTATACTTATGCTTGTTATTCACCAAAGAAAGGCAGCTTTTATTTCGAAATTTGTAATATGTTACAAAATTAGTTAAGAATATTGTTATAAAATTATGCTTGGATAGGTAATAGTAATATGGAAGACAAATAGTATTGCATGTACGTAAAAAAACTTCTTCCTCTTTTCTTATTTTTTATCTTTTTTTATTTTAGATATAAGAGTTTAACTTTACAAAGTGTCCCAAAAATCAGCCATGTGACGTCATAAAAATGAGGGATTATCTATATCTTTGTTAGGGGTTTTCTTTCCCACTTCTCCTCTCATCCCTCATTTTTATTACGTCACAAGGCTGGTTTTTAAAACACTTTGTAAACTTACTATAAAAAAAATGTTTCATCTGATTTTTGCAGATAACTTTAACTTTTGGTCAAATCGCTATTATCACAATCAAAGAAGATAAAGTATGAATTACTGCCACCTTAAAATTTTTCACTAGAAAAGAAAAGAAAAAGTTTTGTTTTGCTTATTTTTCTGTATCTCAAACTTGTTTGTTTACCAATTTTATGTTTATATTAATTTTCTGGTTTTGCAGCCAGGAACCACATTACACATTAGAAATGTAAAAATAGCTGCAGGAAATAATCTTAATTACACTTTACAAATTCAAATATTACTACAAACAATAGATTTATCATTACTTATGGATCTTACACCAGATTATCATGTACTATAATAAATTGAAACTTGTAGCTGGCTAAAATAATTTTAAATGAGAATCTTATATCTTTTTAATGCAGCATAATATCTTAGTTGAATGGCGAATACTTTGAAGTATAGATTGGTTAATGAATATGCTAATATAATATGCGTGCATAGGAAAGGGATCAAGTCTGTTATATGTCAACAAATCATATTAATAGTCGGATCCTTTTACTTTATTTGACAGTCCTAGAATCGAATTAGCAGGCAGACAGACTTCCTACCTGTTTCATGATAAAACGATAAAAAGTTTTGCACCTGTTGAAAATAAATAACTTTTCTATGTCATTTTTGACTAGCACATAAGTTACAAAATAGCTTTTATTGAGAATTCTAGGTCCTCCTTTACAAAAATGCACTGCTGTTTCAGAACTAATAGATATGTTCATAGACGTCCAAGCATTTTTTTTAATTTGAGGATGGTAAAATAAGGATTTTCAAAGACTGAGGGGAGTAAACATCCCTTTACCCCCAACTTTGGACGTATATAACTGCTGTTTCAGAACTGGCAGCTCTGGTATATTACTTACAAGATCCCTATATTTTATAGCAGAGACTAGGAGAGTTTAAACTTTGAAATGGCAACATTTCCTTCCCTTATGCATCGATCACTCAGAAAGGAACACTTTTTCTCGTATTCATTCGAATCCGGAGGATAGGAACCGGTTCTCATCCATACGAAAAAACTATGTCTATCATCGTATTATATCCAACTTTCTACGAATATAAAAATGTACAATCATAAAATTAAAACAAGTCTTTTTAGCCCGTGCCTTCGGCACCTCGGGGCTAAAAAAACTTGTTTTAATCTTATAATTGTACATTCTATATCCGCGGAAAGCCGTCTATAATACGATGAAAGAAAAATAACTATTCCAGTATGGCTTTCATACCGATTAATATCCACAGGATTTTAACTGGTTCTTAGTCATGCTGAAAAATCATGTATATCATAGTAATACAGACAATTTTTCACGAACATACAAATAAAAATCATAAGTTTAATACAAGTTTTGTTAGGCTAAGTCTTTATTTTAATATCCGCGGAGAGCTGTTTATAATACAATGTGGTAAATAATTTTTCTTTTGTTGAAAAATAACAGTTGCCATTAGATATTATATTATTTTCTTAATTGATAATAATTAAAACCTTATATACAAAAAATAAGAAGCAAAGATAAATATATTTTGTTTCATTTGATGATTTTAGTATAGAAAATTTAAAATAAAGATATATATTCTCTTTTATACTATACTAGCGGCTACGCCCATAGAGGCCTCTAGTGGCACTTTAAATGTTTTTGTTTGTTAAAGTCTCTACGATAATACTTTATTTTACGATACCTCTTTATGTTACATTGGCGTCTCTTTTGTCATTTCTATTGGGAGGGTGGTGGTAGCCTCCCCCAAAATTGTTATAAACCTTCCTGGGACCCATGAGAATCTACCCTGTTAAGGAGAACCCGATCGGTTCAGCGGTTAGAGAGATCCTTAGGTATAGACACACAGACATCCTGTTACTATAGTATAAGGATAAGCAACATATAAAATCAAAGTCAGAGCGATTGAAATATCTGAACATTTATCTCTGTTCTTTCATGATCAGGACTTTTTAGTAATTGCACTCTATACATACATTACATTTAATTTTCCAAGAAGTTAATGTATGTATAATAATTTTTTTTTAAATTATAAAGCCTACAGTATTAACAAAAAAAAATATTATTTAAAAATCAAGTCATCTTTATTGTTACTTCCTCTTTCAGACTTCCAAAAAGAGATTTTTGAATATAAAGTATTTGACATAAAATTAATTTTTGATTTCTCTCTTTATTGTAAGAGAATGTTATTCCTATTCTTAGTAGGTCCATGTTAGTTTGGTCATGATCATGGACAAATATTCATTTATTTTAACTAAAGAATAGATTCACTAGAGTGAAAAAAGTCTCAATTATCACTTTTATGATTTGAAACTATTGGTTTTATTATAACGTTTTCTTATTGGTTGGCTGACCAACTTTGTACGCTATTGGTGAATTTTCATTGGTTGGTTCATTAAGTTTAGAGTCTAAACTTTTCCAGAAGGTGTTATTTTGTGTATCATTATTTGGGAAGTACCTCAATTTATCGGCCATCGTCTTATCCCTTTAGATCCCTGTTCCATGTCCCAGGTTGTGCTTAGGTTGCAAATCTTGTTAAAACTTTTCTGAAGGGTCTTTTCACTGCGCAAACTTAGTCAGGGACAAGGGGATAGGCCAATGGAAGTTAAATATAATCTTTCACACATCTCGTAGTTGTTAAATTTGGTTTGATGGCTTTTAAATATCGGGGGAAGATTAAGATGCAGATAAATTTTAGGTAAGTTTTTCCTTACTCCCTGAAACTATGGACAAACTTTTGTAAAATTTTATGATTCAGAAAACAATGGTTATTTTTATAGTCCTCTTCATAAAATAATAGTTTTTCAATCTATTGAATTATAAATTTTTCCATTAAAAATATTAGTTAATAAGTTTCTTTCTGTAATCTTTATTTTTTGTTTCCTAAAATATCGAATTTAAAAAATGCTTAGAAAAAGTAAAAAATATTAATTTTTTTCAGTATGGCTGTCGATTAGAAATGGTTCTCAGCCAAACTGAAAAATCATGTGCAGCATGGTATTACAGACACTTTGACAAAACCAAAACAAAAAATCATAAAATCTATACCAGATTTGTTAGCTCGGGCTTTTAGCCTCTCGGGGTTAACAAAATTGGTTTTAATCTTATAATTTTTCATTTAATATTCACAGAAAGCCGTCTATAATACGATGCACTAACTAACTAATACTGCTCAAAAAATAACAAGACATTATAAATTGTTTAAAAAATGACTAAGCTTAAGCACTTAACATTACAAAATAGCGGATAAATAGCAGAGACATTAGGTTTTCTATTGTCCCATTGACGCAAAAATACCAACTATAGACGCAAAAATAACCACTATTGACGCAAAAATACCCATTATTGACGCAAAAATACCGACTATTGACGCAAAAATACCAACTATTGATGCAAAAAAAAACATATTATCAGACAGATTATATTTGTTAGACATAATTGGTTAACATATGTGTCACTTTTAAAAGCAGGAATAAAGGGATAAGTCAATTAAATTCAAATTAAGTAAATTAAAAAGATTTTTAAATACCTTTTTAAATTCATAAATCTAAGGGTTATGTATTCGAAGGCGTAAAGAAAGTAGGAAAATATCCTAAAACTAAACTGAAATATAAGAATTAAAAGGCCTAAAACCATCCGGAGACCTGTAAGGAGTTTTCATAAAATAAAGATCTCAATCGGTTCAGTAGTTAAAAATTGGTTACAGTTTATAAACGTATGTTCTAACAAATGCCTCCTTTATTGTTTATTCATTGTTAGACTTATAAGAGAAGCTTAGTGCAGGCCTTAGGAATAATTTGATTTTTGACTTTAAATTCTTTTTTTTTCATATTTAAATCAGAAAACAGAATGTGTACATAAATAAACAAGGATGACAACATCCATAAGTAGCGAAGCTCAAAATTTTAAAGCTGTATAATGTCTTTTGAAGCCTTAAGCTAAGAAGAAAAACGTAAAATCTAGGAATCGATTTAGCACCCCAACCAATAGGAAGTCTTTATTAAACTTAGTGAAAATATGTAGAATGTTGACTTAATTAATCCCTATAAATTCCAGCTGTTTATCTTGAACAGGAGTCGAAAAAATCATTAAAACTTGAAAAACTAGGAATCGATCTAGTACTTTACTTAATCCCTGAAAATATAGTCGCCTGTCTTGAAAAGTAGTCGAGAAAATTATGAAAAACAAAAAATATAGGAATCGATCTAGCACCCCAATTAACAGACAGATGGACAAAACAATATCTAGATTAGATGCGCATATGTCATAGGCATCTTCACTAAAAAATTTCAGCTGTCTATCTTTAATAGGAACCGAGAAAATAACGTTTCCCCCACTTTGTCTCTAACAGACAGACAGACGGACGGACAGACGGACATTTTGAATTATAGAGTAGCTTTGTTACTAATAAATCTATTATTATTAATATTATATTATGTTTGCATGTGCTTTACACTGTTTGTTTGTGTATTTGATTCATAGTGTGTGTGGTGTGTGTGTGTGTGTGTGTGTGTGTGTGTGTGCATGCTCCATATGTGTTTTTCTCTTCTTCTAAATACTTGGAGTAGTTTTCAATGTCGCCACTCTCTCATACAGTAAGGTTCACAAATAGATTACTATGTGATAGTTTTCAATGTCGCCACTCTCTCATACAGCAAGGTTCACAAATAGATTACTATAGTGTAGTTTTCAATGTCGCCACTCTCTCATACAGTAAGGTTTACAAATAGATTTTTATAGAGTAGTTTTAATGTCGCCACTCTCTCATACAGTAAGGTTCACAAATAGATTACTATGGTGTAGTTTTCAATGTCGCCACTCTCTCATACAGTAAGGTTCACAAATAGATTACTATGGAGTAGTTTTCAATGTCGCCACTCTCTCATACAGTAAGGTCCACAAATAGATTACTATGGAGTAGTTTTCAATGTCGCCACTCTCTCATACAGTAAGGTTCACAAATAGATTACTATGGAGTAGTTTTCAATGTTGCCACTCTCTCATACAGTAAGGTTCACAAATAGATTACTATGGAGTAGTTTTCAATGTCGCCACTCTCTCATACAGTAAGGTCCACAAATAGATTACTATGGAGTAGTTTTCAATGTCGCCACTCTCTCATACAGTAAGGTTCACAAATAGATTACTATAGAGTAGTTTTCAATGTCACCACTCTCTCATACAGTAAGGTTCACAAATAGATTACTATAGAGTAGTTTTCAATATCGCCACTCTCTCATACAGTAAGGTTCACAAATAGATTACTATGTGATAGAGTACTGTTTCGAAAAAAGTTTTTTTTTCATAATTACGTACACTAATAGATTATTGTGTAGAACATCTAACTTACTAACTAAGTTAGGTTCATGAAAATTTTACTGTGTATTACATAATAAGGATTTAGGATTGAAAAGTTTAAATGTTGAGAGCAAAACAAATTAAAAAGTATTCGCACATTAGCTACCCAATACATAGAAGCATGTAATTTACATAGATACTTTTTTTGTACATTAATAATCTCCATACTCAGCAATCCATTCTTATATCTAACTGTTTCACTCTCCCTTTCTTCTACTACATTGCCCTTCTTTGATAATGAAAATGGTTTTGATAGCAGCTGTGAAGAGTGTTCATACAATGTCACACATTCACTTGTAGATAACTATGCTAAAAACGCCCAACAAATTAATTGCAGCCTAAAAAGACATGGTTATGAGTTTCACCTGTTTACGGGCCAATACGGTCTAATTAACGTACGCGCCTGACATAGCAGAAATAGACTCAGGTGTTTTGCTGGAGTTAATCAACAAGTCAACGCCTTTATACTATAGACATGGATGTATTTAAAACCTTGCTTTTTAGAAAAATTAATATTTGTCTAGAATTGTGGGAGATTAGCATTGGTGCCCTATTATGTAGTTGAACAATGCACTCTGTATTTTAATAGAAACCATTACAGCGACGATTACACATGTGTATTGTGTTGGCGACAATTATAAAAATTTAGGGTTATCATTAGTTGTTTATTGCAACGTATTGTAGACAGTTTTCCAATTATATTAACATGACAAATTATGCGATTAAAATGATGCTGTAAGTATTGGTGCAAAAAATGGGGACGAATTTCAAATTGATTTGACGGGGCTCGTTTTTACGTCACAAGTGAAGGGAAAACCCCATCTCATTGCTAGGGGGTTTCTTTCCCCCTTCCCTTTTCTTTCCCTTCACTTGTGACGTAAACAAATCAGCCCCGTCAAATCAATTTGAAATTCGTCCCCATATTTTGCACTAATAATTACAGCATCGATTAAAATCAGTTTTATCAGACCCGAGGAGCTGAAGACCCGAGCTATTACGATGCGATAAACAACAAATACTTAACTCTTCAGATGAAATACTTGACATGAAGACATGAAGTTACAATCTTACCTACAAAATTAAATATCATTAGAAAAAGAATAATTAAAATTGTTCTGTCTATCCAGCGCAGAATTAAAGACCTAATTACGATCTTAATTGTTCATACGTTGTTTTTGTGTTTTATGACAAAAAGCTTCAAAATATAATATTTAATACACAATCGACCTCAAGCATAAAAATACACCCTTCTAAAAGTTATTACACTTTTAATTGGTTAAAAAAGTTACACTATACTAATTAAGCTAAATGTGTCAAATAAATTGATAAATTTTATCATAAATACCTTCTCTATGTTTATTATACATTTAAAATTATGAAAGGTTATTTCCACATATATAAAAAAAATAATAACAAGGATGACAGCGTCCATAACGGCGAAGCTCACAATCAGACAAACAAACAATAAATCTTTTAGAGTGTCAGAACTTATTAGGCAGAACATCAATATGTAAGTCTAAGAGAGCTAACCGTTGCGGACAGATGTACGGACCTACACTAATTATAAAAGAAAAGCTTCGTTTTATAAATTGGAAGTTAACTAATTTGTTTTATAAAATATTTTTCAGTTGCAATTGATTGTCACTGTAAAAAATTCAGAAATTCAGTATTTCCCCACAAAACAATTACTGTATAGGAGCTAGCTTTTTTTCATTTTGTGTTATTAGAATGGATGTAGAATATACTTAGATACTATAAAATGGAAAAAAAATGTCGTCAATTTGGCAACTCATTTATTGGTCACTTCGTTCATCCAGTAGGAGGGGAGGGGATTGGGTAAAAGGGTGGAGGGGGGGGGGATATCATTATATTAGCCAGTTGTTTTTTTCACTTTATGAGAAAACATGTAAGATCCAATTATTAATATATCCATTATATTGGCCTTATTGTGGGAATATTTTTGAAGACGAAGAAAATCCCTCAAAAAATTTGCATGTTACGTCTTAAAAACGATGGATTATCCATTTCTTGTTCAGGGTTTTCTTTCCCATTTCTCCTTTCCTCATCCCTTATTTTTATGACATCATTGAGGGACTTTCTTTGTATTCATATTTTTTACTTGTTTTTAATATGCCATATCAGACTTTATCATTATCAGTTAGTAACCAGTTCAGCAAAAATAACACAGTACAATATTATAACCTTATACAAATGATAATGGATATTAGAAATACGTGGATAAATTGACATGGAAAAATTTGCTAATATGGACATATTTTATTGGTCAGTTTGTTCATCCAGTATGAGAGGAGGGGATGGGGTACAGGAGTGGATCATTGTTTTAGCCAGCTGCGAGTTTCACTTTATCGGATTACTTGAAAATCTGGTGTAACATCCAAGTAATATTATATCGATTACAAAAAATATCTATAATACAAAGTAGAACGATCTCTGTCCGTCTGTCTGTCTGTCTGTCCGTCCGTCTGTCTGTCCGTCCATCCGTCCCTTAAGATCTCGGTAACCACTGAACTGATCGGATTCTACTCTTCAGGTAATATACCTACTGGTCCTGTGGTGGTTTTAGGCTATTTTTTTGGAGGTGGAACACCCCCACCCCCTCCCAAAAAAAACATTTTTTTTGTAGAAGATTTCCTTGGTCCTTTTATGTATTTCGCCCAAAAAATTTTTTGATCACCTCTTGGGGCAAAGCCCTTAGAGGCTAGGGGCGAAGCCGCTAGAGTAATACAAAGTTGATCGATGTCTATTTTTTTGTCTGTCTGGATAAAGCATAAGATCTCAATAAATTGAGGACTGATTAAGCTCTACTTTTCAAGGAGTATACCTACTGATCATAATAGGGTTTTAGAATGAATCTGTTATTACTTGGATCTTAAACTAGATTTTCGTAATGTTCTCTAATAAAGTATAACACGCAGCGGGATAAGATAACGATTCCCCTTGTCCCTTCCCCTTCTACTAGATGAATGAATTGAACAATAAATGAGATCCATGACAACAAGCTAAATTGACGCTAATTTTTTTCCCTGTTATAATATGATCATATATTCTACATCCATTGGTTTTAGTCAATCATAATGTTGACACCTAATTCACGCAAAAATGTATACCCCCTTCCAGCATTTTTGAAATTTAAAACTAAAATCAAAGGGAGTGGGGAAAACACCTAACACGCATCTTGAGACAATAATAGAAAGCAGAACTATGTCCGTCCATCCGTCCGTCCGTCTCCTGGATTCTTATTCAAAGATTATTAAAGCATTTTTTTCTAAGATTGAAATATCAATAAATCCCTACCCCAAATTAAAGGAGGTAGAGGTCATTATGATAAAAAACTGAGGCTTTTAAAAATATCTAGGCAACAACCCCTCCCCTACCCCCTTCATTAGAGTTTAGAGGCGGAGTCACTATTGCATTACATTCATCTCTATTATTTGAATATTTTATCCAGTTAATGTTTATTTAATAAATGCTAATTCGATTAATGTACACACATAATTTTAATAAAAAAAGAGTTATGCATTGACTTGTACGGTTTGTTTAACGTACTGTTGGACTATAGGTTTGAAAATTGTAATAAATGTAATAATAGTTATTTCTCGCATCGTATTATAAACTGCTTTCCGCGGATATAAAATGTACAATTATAAGATTAAAACCAGTTTTTTAGCCCCGAGGTGCCGAAGGCACGGATGAAAAAAACTGGTTTTAATCTTTTGATTGTACATTTTTATATTCGTAGAAAGCTGGATATAATACGATGCTAGACATAGTTTTTTCGTATGGATGAGAACCGGTTCCTATCCACCGGATTCGAATGAATACGAGCAAACGTTTTTCTTAGCTGGCTAATAAAGCGATACTATTTTCCTTTTGACTGTACCCCATCCCCTCCCCTGAGGAATGTATTGACCAATATCTGAGTACTATGTTAGCAACCTAAATTGTCAAAAATCCACGTATTCTGCCCCCGATTCTTATTATAATTCTTCCAAGACCATTTAGGTTCAGCGGTTACAGACAAATACAAAGAGATCCTGTTACTTTTATATTCCCGTATAAAGACACAAAAACAACTGTACAAGCCCTGAAAATGCAAGTATTGAACCATATCCTTGTGTGTGTGCGTAGCGCAGTAACTCTAATTATCCCCCGCGAGTGCCAAAATATTGGTAATAAAATTACTTTTGTCATCAATGAATAACAACCACGCATATAGTGACTTCAGAAAATCTGTCAAAATTTAAAGCTTACTTTTTAAAACCACTATTGAAATAGATATATCATTAATTGGATCTCCGATATAGTGGGTTAAAATAATGATAACACCCCCTTTACCACTTTCTCCTCCCACCCCCTGCTGGATGAACGAACTGACCTATACATGAGTTCCATATCAACAAGCTAATTTGACATCAAATTTTCTTCTGTTAATATATCTACATATGTTTTATATCCATTATTATATTTCACATTTTAAGTTAAGTTTCATACCAGAAGTTAACTACTTTTTTTTTCATGTTTTAAAGATTGGTTCAGTTACTTTAGAATAAATTTAAATATATTTTTACTCTTTCCTTTATCCCCGACATAAATATTTCCAATGATGTATATATAAAAAATAAAATAACCATGAACTTGAAATTGTGTATGTGTATGTAATTTTTGCTGGAAACTCTGATTGGAATTTTATTGTCAGTTTTTCCTATATTTTTTTGCATTCAAATTTTTTATATTTTTTATGATTTTTAATTTTTCGAATTTAAGCAGCTATCTAACAGTTTCATAGGCGCCTTCATTTAAAACTATTTCTTGACCACGAAAAATCCCTCTATTTAAAAAAAACCTAGCCCTAGATAGTGGGCTCTTAACCTATACATAATCTAACATACAATAAATATAAAAACTACGTTTTTCTAAGAAAGTTATAGCAATGAAAGCGATTATTGTTTTCTGAGTGTAAGAGTAAAGGAGCTCTCTTGTTAAAACTGTTATAAATGGGATTAATAGTTCCAGTATGGCTTTGAATCCGAATCAAATCCACTAGATTAGAACCGGTTCTCAGTCATACAAAAAAATATGTATAACATCGTATTACAGACAACTTTCTACGAATATTAAAATAAAAAAGTTAAAAATAGTATAAGTTTGGTTGGCCCAGACCATCAGCCCATAAGCCCGTGGCTCTTATGATTTTTCATTTTTATATCTATGATACGGTGCAATAAATAACTTTTTATAATAATCAGAATAATTCCTAAATGAAATGAGGAAGGAATGAATAATTACCAAAGATTACTTTTTATGTGGTTTCTGTTAAAACATAGTTTTTATATTTAATGAAGTAGATACACTAATTATACACAATTAAATATTTTTATTCCAAACCATATGATTATTAAAAGTGAATCTTTTCTATAATAAGGAGTTTGTAACGGAAAGCTCTTATCGTTATTTGGGCATGTTAAAGTTGTCCTCTCGATTTCAAAGCATGCTGTTTCCTATAACAACTTTGCAACAAAATGATGTACAATTTTGTCCAGACTTACTAATCAATGTTCTGCTTATTAAGTTTGGACACTATAAAAGCGTTATTGTTCTCGTATCTTTCGATCCTTCGATCCTTCTTATTGTACAGATTCACATTTAAGGATGTTGTCATCCTTGTTTAATTCAGATTTGATTGACTAGTTTATTTAAAATGTTAATGAGACATTGAAAAGATAATAATTATAAGTATTGCAGCTACTCTATAAATACTTTACAGGATTTACAGGCAGAAATCCCCCCCCCCCAAAAAAGTTAATTAAAAGGGGGGGAGTTGACTTTTCCCCTCCCACCTAAAATGCCCTTAGAAGCTTCTAGGGGGCGTAGCCGCAAGTATCAAAGAAAAGAGCAACCATTTGATTTGACAACCAATTCTTTATTTACACTGTCTTTGTCTGGAAGTTCTAATTTAAATTGGGTTATAAGTTATGCCTGCTTACAGAATCTTTCCTAAAAAAAGAGAAATCGATCGGTTCTGTAGTTATTGAGATCTTAAGCTTCAGACAAAAAAAAACCTTACTACTTTATATAATAGGATTCCTTACTCGCTTTTTACACTTCATAAGAAGCAAAAGTAAAGTAATATATTATTAGAGAAATCTAGGAAAATTATAATCAATCTTATCTTGTGTACTATAATTCTATGTAGTAACGTAGTTGCTATACAACTTGTGTTGTACATTCGTCTGTTATCATATTAATCCTTAACAGTCAGGCCCCTAGCCGCACCTTTATAAGTTCGTGTTATGTAGATATGTAAGAAAAGCTTAGGTTTAAAATTTGAAGTCTCTAAGTCAAAAATTGAGGTCACAGGAGGCTTTCAAAGATTTCTGGGGACCTGGAGGATCAGGATATGCAGGATCATACCTGGAACCTGAAATTGACTTGAACACCTATATCTTATATAAGTGTTTAATACTAGAGGATATTTTAGTGTTTTGGTAAGATGAAATGCTTTGTTTAAGTAAAAAAAATATTTTTGCCCTATAACTGGATGACCTTGCCAGGTTTGCTGGCATCCTGTGCCCGCCAGTATGGAGATGTTAAAAAAATTACAACTCTCAGTTATGTATCATACCCATACTTGAAAGTCACTTAGTTATAGCCCTCTAACTTTCACACAAAGAAAACGGAGAGGGGGGGGCTTTGAACGCCCCTCCCCCCTCCCCGACTGTTAAGGGTTAATTTATTTCAGTATACCAGTTCTAATCCAACGGATATAAATCAGTTTCAAAGCAATACTGGAAATCAAATTAAATATGGATATAAAACATACCTTCTTGATTCTTTTATTCATTCATTTAATGCTGAAGAATGAATGTAGTAAAAAATGACTAATTGATATAAAAACTGCAGTGGTTTATGACTTTAATCATGCTATTTTACAATTAAGAAACTTGAATAAATATTCCATTAATGCTTTGAAACCGATAATGTCCAGTGGATTACAACCGGTTCTCAGCCATACTGGAAATCATACATAGTTTCGTATTACAGACAATTTACCACAAATATTAAAATAAAAATCTTAAAACTAATACCAGTTTTGTTAGCCTATCAATTTAACTTACAATTTGGTTTTAATCTTTTAATTTCTAATTTTAATGTACAAGGAAAGCTGTCTATAATAAGGTGTGATAAATAACTATTTAGAAATTTTAATCGATTGCTGTTTTAACTTTATTTTTAAAGAAGGTGTATTAACTTTTTTGCTTTTTATTTAGAAAAGCTAGCCAGTGTTTTTAGTAATTAATAGATGTAAAATGGTCCATAGAATTTTAATATGCAATCTTTTTTTAGACCTCTTATTTTTGAAGTAATTTAAGTTTTTTAAAAAAATTAAGTCAGTTTTAAGGTACTAAAACGCAACAAAATAAAAGAAAATTGCCAGTATGAACAAAAATAGTAAGATCTTTAATTTGACACCTTACTTTTTTAATTATGTTGAGTAATTATTGAAAAAATTTATTTTTTTAACCTCGGTTTAATAAAAACTTTAAACTTAAATATATTCTCACAGAAAAATATTGCGAATCCATTGTAAGCCAAATTGAAAAAAAGTAAAAAAATAAAAAATTGCCTAACATATTATATTTTACAGGCAACACTTAATTTTATCTATAAAACTAGCCAATCAACAATCTCAAAAATTTACCAATTGGGAAGATTAACCTAAAAAATTAACCAATAGAATTGACAAAAAAAGGATAATGTTCACACAATATATACAATAGATACTGCAATAGTTTTATACAACTTTTTCAAAAACAATAAAATAACCCAACTTTCTATAAAGTATCTTTTGATATAGCTTGTGGCTAGGGACAAAGCCACTATAGTGGTTAAAAAGGTTTAGAAAATTTAGTTAATGAAATTAAGATTACACGGTTGTAAAATGCAAGTAATCTTCTTCACGTTAAAGTGAATCTGATTCGGATGGTACATGCTTAGAAAAAAGGACCGGGTTCTTTTCATGAAAAATATTGTAATAGTTATTTATCGTGAATTTGAAAATAAAAAATTACAAGATTAATACCAGTTTTGTTAGCCCCCAGGGGCCGAATGTTTGGACTAAGGGATTTAAATCTTTTAGACAATTGAACGATACAATGATATACAATATTACAATTCTGTATATTATATGTAATTGATGGTTCAAACGTTTGGACACTTAACTAAATAAACCAACCAATCAAAATTCAATAAAAGTTCCCAAGGTTGTCAAGCCAATGAATAAGAAAACGTTAGAAAGAAGACTTGGGGGACTAGTGTAATGAACACCCCAATATCCCCTCCCTTTATGCTAAATCAGTTAAGTCCAAGCATAAACAATTCTAGGAACTTATTTACCTTCTACCTAATGCCCGTACAATATCAAAATCGGATGATTTTTACATCTTTTTGTTCAGCCTATCAAAACTAGACAAATATTGTATTCTGATTATACTTTTGAATTGCTTAATGGTTAAAAAAGACTTTGATTAGAGGAAAAAGAAGAACATTTGTATGTATGTATTTATAAAGTAGGCAGGAAGAAAATTCTAACAATTTGATTTAATTAATTATTGTTGTTAAATCAACGCATTGAAGTTTGTTGTACAAATGGATATAAAATATAAGTGGATATATTGACAGGTGAGCGTTTGTCGTCAATTTACGTTGCTAACGTGGACCTCTTTTATTGGCCAGTTCGTTCATCCAGTAGAAGGTAGAGGATTGAGTATAATGGGTTGTTGGGAGGTATCGTTATTTTAGCTAACAGCGAATATCACTTTATTAGAGTTTATGAAAACCTGGTGCAACCTCCAAACAATAATACATCGATTGTTGTGCAGCTACACTTTAACTGCAGTTTGTTCATACGTCCATCAAGTATAAATTACTGAGACCTTACCTGAAAAAAAATCAAACCTAAATTAGACTTTATTTAGTAAAACAGCATTTTTTCTTAAATTTTGATAAATCTTACAAGATTAGAAAACCATTAGAGTATTTTTCCAAAATGTTTTAAAAGATCTTTTTTCAAAATATTATTTAATTTTTAAAGATCCTAATTTTGAAGTTTTACAATCAGACCTTATAGATTTATTTATATATATATATATATTTTCTTTATATGGCCCCAATAAAGCACCACTTTCATTATTGATTTTAAAACTTTCGGTAGTAAATATCCAATCCGTACAAAAAATTTAAAAAAACCTATTTTATGACAATAGTTTTACTGTTATACAGATTTAAAATGCATTTTAGTGACTTTTTTATATAATATTTTTAAGTTATTACCAATACAGTTATGATTTATGTAAAAAATCATGTCATACATACTTAACTATAACAAAACAATAAAATTTGCCATTAAAATCAATATTGTCATTTTATTATTACTGTTAAAAATTATAATGATGTAATATTAATGCATGTACTTAAATCATGAACAATTTCATTGGCTTTTATTTCAAACTAGCGCCTGCGAACCTAGCATCTAGGAGCTCTTTTTTTAAAACTTCAATTCAGTTTGTTGTGGAAATTATTATTTAGCTTCAGACAAAATAAATTTACTTCTTTATAAAATAGGACGATCGGGTACACCACTCTAGGGGAGATTTCTCTTGGGAGGGTTGAAGAAGCCTTATCTGGACCTATATTAAGCTTTACTGTAAAGAAGAACCATATCGGTTCAGTGATTAGCGAGGTCTTTCGCTACAGAAAAAAAACTTACAATTTTATACAATAGGATGTCATTTTTTGTGTTTTATTTAAAGAAATAAAATATAAGGTTAACTAAGTTTAGATTAAAAATTTGAAAATTAGATTCAGCCTAATTTGACACTGGTCAGCTGTCTAACATAGACAAATAGATGATTTAAAATAGTCCAGACAAATTGCAATACTAATTATTAATTGTGCCCTGTAACAATTTTAATTGTCCTAGAAATAATGTAACATTGTGTATCATTTAAGTTTCATTTATCATTTTAGATTTAAACGAAATGGGGTAAAAGGGGTGGATGGTTTGTATCGTTGTATTAGCCAGCTATAACGAGCATTTTATTATAGTAGGCGAAATATGGTGCAACATCCATCTAATTGTAAATCCATTTACAGTACTGACCTCTACACACAAAATTAATTTTCCATTCTTCCTCAAAATGTACTTTTTACTGTTTTAGATTTGTTCCCTATGTATTTCTAACAAAATGATTTAATTTGTATGATGATTCCCATAACCACGAGGTACGATTTAGAAATTTTAGTAACTAAATAATAGTTATCAGCAATAAAGTTATGTATGATATAATTATCCTATTCAACTGATTTTTATAAAAATGATTCCTAAGGCAACAAGGTACATTATCATAACAAATAGTTTTAACTTTAGTGAGCATTTTTAACATTATTTTGGCATCTACATATGAACAAGTTGTAGATAGTAGACACATTATGACCTTAGAAAACTACAACTCATCAGATAAACTGTTTTTTTTTTCTTCATAAATTATGCAATTTTAATCATTTAAAAGTATGACTTTACAAACACAGCATCACGATAATAATGTTTTCCATGTCCCCAGGCTAAACCACAGATTATTAATAGATTCTTTAAAATATTAAAGAAAAATCTATCATTTATTCTTTAGTTGATTAATGTGATTGTAAAGTTTAACTTCAAGATTCTCTTTTTCCTAGGAATTAATTTAAAACAAAACCAGGGACGTCCAAGCTTTTTATTTTGAGCTTGGGGGCAATATGAGAGATGTCAAAGTTTGGGGAATTAACCGGAGGGAGGAGTTGACGCCCACCTAAAATTTGATAACGAGGAAGCTTTAAAAGATGTAATAGGACTGGCAGAAAAAAATGGAATAATGTGTTTTATCAGAAGTCCAAATATACTTGAAATTATTGTCTAAGCTCATATTTACATATTTTTTTAAAATTTCTTATCTAATTTAATTTTTTTTTCTTCATATTAATGGTAAAAAAACATATGTAGGGTATTTGGCACTGAATATGTTCAATATGGAATGATAGACTACTGCCTTACAGTGTTGGACTTAAGCGGATTGTAGTTTACTTTAGTTTATAGTCTCCAAAAATGAGAATAATGTCTTGAATTGTGAAGTTTAATTCGATTACTATTAAATTTGAAGTTTTTTATTCAGTAGCTAAAATATATTAAAAGTAGTTGAAGCTTTAAATGTACTTTATATTCTGAAATTTAGATTTGTTATAAAAGTAAAATAGCTCTAACATTAGTAAAAAAAAGACACCCAAGTACACAACGATTGATTTAAATGCCCAACTGGTATAGTATTAATATATAACTTTTCAACAACCTTCACATACATATGCTACAAATTATTTTCCAAGCATCGCACAAACTAAGATTATTGTTAGAAAATTGTTAGAAAATGCAATAATTACATTTAAAATTCATTAACAAGGGTCATGTCTTATGTCTGCTATCATTTCCGCCATTATAAGTAACATTAGCAAATTATCGCAATTAAATGATTTAATATAATTAAATAATAATAATAATTATTTTAAAAAACCCTCTTTTTTTGTTTTATTCTGATTTTTTTAATCAGCTTATACTTTTGCCATTTTTTGACACTACAAGCTGATTCACTTTTTTTTGTTTCGTATTGTTGTATTTTTTGTTACTGTGAGTTTCATGCAATTAAGAAATTTGTCCGCCTTTAAAATATACAGAAGTGAAAACACACACCTTTATTGTAAGGTCTTAAATCTCTTTTGTCTCTGTTGAAATCAGAGATACATGGATGGGTAAATGGAAATAAATTAATCATAATGGACAATATTTTATTAGTCTTATATAGTATTTTGGATCAACTGCAGTTTACGGTAAAATATTCCTGGTAACGAATATTTCCAAAAATCTATGAATTTTAAAGGCTACTAGCTGCCAAACGGCTGATCGTACAGATCATGCCCGCACACTTAAGCGGCATAAGAAGGCCTACAAATAATCTGGAATATAGCCATAAATCAATAATGCATAATTATCTCGCAGTGCAGAGAAATTCGCATAAGATACCTATTTTATGCGCTTTTTCTTCAGTGAAGCTTTCCCTGTGCATCATTGGATCTTGGTTATTTCAGATTATTTGTAGGCCTTCTTATGCCGCTAAAAATGGTGTGTTCGGGTATAATCTGTACTAAAGTTAGCAGCCTTTAACATTCATAGATTTTTGGAAGTATTCGTTACCAGAGCTGAATCTTTAAATCATTTCAATGGTGCGCCAAATCGGGGTGCGCCGAATTTCAGCAAATAACAGCGCGGCATTTCGTAAAATGCTGTGCTCTCATTGGTGGAAGTTGGCTTACCCCGATTCGGCGCACCATTGAAATGATTTTAAGATCCAGCTAAGGAATATTTTACCGTGAACTACAGTTGATCCAGTATTTTTGTTAAACGTTGATTTAACTAAATGATTTATTTGAAGAGAAGTAAGCTGATCTGTAACTATGTACTAGGGGTTTCCTAAGGAGTGGGGAAAACCAAACAATCAATATATTAAAGATTATATTATTAGGTTATAAAGCGTCTTACCAAAAAAGCAACTTCGCGGCCACGCAATAATTGTAGATTATCGTTTATTTGACTGTTTTGTTTAGTTCAATGAGCTGTACTTTAATAGATTTTCCAACATTGTTTTCATTAGAAATTAGTATTGAAACATGCATACTGTTGTTTTGTTTTGTTCATAGGCTGGCAATTTGTGACCTTAGAAACAATATTTTTTTTGACAACATATGTAAAAAAAAACATTCACAAGAACAGACAAATCATTTAACAGACATACATTCACAAACTGGAAAATCATAAATTATCTCAGAATTTTGCCAATGTTGAATTAAAAATCATATTTTCCTCAAAACCACATATAATTTGATGGAAAAATTGATTTATTATTATGTACTCTTGTAAATTGAAACTGGTAGCGGGCTAAAATTACGACCCCCCCCCCACATTTAACCCCTTTACCCCATCCCCTCTCCCTTCTACTGGATAAGCGAACTGACTAATTAGTGATGCCCATGTTAGCAATCTAAATTGACGACAATTTTCCCTCTTTCATAAGATCCATTTATATTCTATATCCAAAGATGGGAGAAATTATTAATTGAAGTTAAAAACTTTAAAAAATATAAAATCAAGAATAAGCTATTGGCGGAGAAAGAAAATATCTTTTACCAATAAGAATAAAAAATCATTACAACATAATAATTTACCACTAGAGTAGGTTTGTTAGGTGAACTGAAATTAGTTTCGGAATGTGAACACATTTTCCTAGGTGTTTCCCAATCCTATCTCAATATTTGTTACTAGCTAAAAAAAACCTTCAAACTTCCAAAAAATTAAAACTTTGAATGTATAATGTATAAATCGTTAATACATTCAAATTTTGATTTTTTTTTTGAAGTTTGAAGGTTTTTTAGCTAGTAGCAAATATTGAGATAGGATTGGGATACACCTAGGAAAATGTGTTCACATTCGGAAACTAATTTCAGTTCATCGTTTGTTACTTAAAATAATGGATATAGTATACGTGGATATATTGATTGGAGAAAAAAATATCGTCACTTTAAGTTGCTAATATGTGCTCATTTAATGGTCAGTTCGTACATCCAGTAAGAGAGGAGGGGATAGGGAGAATCGTTGTTTTATTCAGCTGCAAGCACCTCTTTATAAAATTATCAGAGTACATGAAAATCTGGTGCAACATCCAAGTAATAATAAATCGATTCTTAGAATACCTCAAACCTTTCTTTAAAAAAATGACCAAACATGCACATTAAAAAATGAAACATATGTAGATTAATAAAACTAAAAAGAACATCAGTTGTACAAGGTCAGAGTCAGAGGTAATTAGAAAACGTGTTGCTTCCGACATAAAATACCCTGTTAAGCTTCGAGACATTGTGTTGACAAACTTATGTCAATCCTTGTCGTTCCAATTTATATTTACTTTAAGCCATAAGATAAAAAATGATCATGTTAGCATATTTTCGACATATATATAATTACTGTTATTTAAATTTTCATGTACTCTGATAAAGTGATGGCTGAAATAAAGATCCATCCCCTTTACCTCATCTTCTCCCCTCATAATGGATAAATGAACTGACCAATAAATGAGGTCCATATTAGCAAGCTAAATTGATGATTATATATACGTCAATCCACGTATATTCTATATCCATTGTAATATGATGAAATATAATAGCAGCAATTGAGTTCAACAGGGTAGTCTTAAATAAAAATAGCTCAACACGGAATGTAAATTGATTTAAATCAAGTTAACCTTATGACAGGAATAGCCAGGAAAATAGAGAAAATTAAATCAATAAGAAATATGAAACTAATTTCAAAGAACAAACTGTCATACTGTTATCATATCATTATCAACATAATATGAACACACGATGATGTTAAAATAACGTCATTAGCCACTTTTTCACTTTTTAGTCGACGGAAATAATGTCAATGGTTTCATTTAAACCATGGCATGTCGATGCAAATGGATATACGTTAATATTATGACAGGGAAAACATTAATTTAATTAAACTCAATTTAAGTTGCTAGCATTAAACTCATTCATTGGTCGGTTCATCCATTATGAGGGAAGGGATGGAGTAAAGGGTTTGGATAAACTTGATCGTTATTTTGAACAGCTACGAGTTTCACTAAATCTGAAATTCATGAAAATCTGGTGGAAGATCCAAGTATTATCAAATCCATTTTATAAGCAAAAATATTTATCCATACTGTTTGCCTAAAAATAATTACTTTATATGTGTCCTAAACATGCAAACTTGAAAATAAATTTCACATAAAGAATAAAAAGGGGAAAATTATCTTAAATTTGACCTTTAAGATAGTTTCAATATAGACCTTTAATTACTTTTTTAATTACTAGCGGTTGAGTCCCTAACATTCTGTAGGGGCTCTGTTTTCGATAGAAGGATGGAAAATAGCTTTAAATCATTTATATCAAATTAAAATAGAAAAGAACAAAACGCATTATTATTAATATGGAAAAATCTATTTTACCAACAAAAAACTTTAGCAACAGATTCAATTTTACATGGATCTTACACCAGATTATTATGTACTCTAATAAAGTGAAACTTGTAACTGGCTACAATAACGATCACCCCTCTAGCACCCCCTTTACCCCATCCCCTCTTCTCCTACTGGATAAATGAACTGACCAATAAATAATATCCTTATTAGCAAGCAAAATTTTTCCCATGTCATAATATCCACGTTTATTTTCTATCCATTATTATAACATAAATTTCTTATAACCAGATGACATCTTATTTTGTTCATGAAAAAAGAGTTTATTGTTTACCGCTTTATTATTATTAGGAGCGCAGCTGCTCTAAATTAGGTTCAGACCCTACTTCATTTACTCAGAAAGTTAAAATAAGTTGTGTACAAGAAACTGTAACTATTCTGTGTTTTTAATTACAAATTTTTTTTAAATTATTCTACCAAATCAGAAATTTGTTGATAATACCTTCCAAATAATAAAGATTAAGTAAATTTATAAAATTAGTCAAAGAATATTAACAATTTAATGACTTAAAATTATAAAAGATGTTGTCAACGCCCCTTGCATCAATAGGCTCTAAATCCAAAGGAGAAGTTATGTATCTGTAATATAGCCTGAATCCTTACCTATGATTATAAAGCTTAGACCTACCCAGGGACCTATTGAAAGCTTCCCCTAAAAGAGGAAATCGTGAGCTTCTGACAAAAAAAAACTTTACAAATGTAATTTTTGTTGCTGTGCTAATTATGAATATAATCATCCTTGTTATTATTAGATATATGTGTTGGTTGGTTTCTACTACCATTTCCATTTTCAAGGTGAAATCTGTTGTTTAAAAATTGTTTCTTGGATAGATTAATTATTATTGTTATCTCCAGGAATTTGGAAAATTTAATTTTCTTGCCAAAAAATGGTTAATGAATTGCCAAAAAGCCTACCTGATGATTCTATTGAATTAGATTTGAAAAATAATAATTTTGTCTTTAAAAATTTTAATTTGAGCATTACATCTATAATACAAAGTAGAACGATATGTCTGTCCATCTGAAGCTTAATATATAGGTAACCACTGAACCTATTTGGCTCTACTCTTCAGGGAATATAAATAGTGGCCCTGTGGTGGTTTTTGGCTTTTTTCTTGAGGGGTGGGACAACTGAAATGATTGAGTTCTCCATTTAATGATAGTTACCAGTGGATGGTTTTATGCTATTTTTCTGCCACCTCACTTAAATTTCAATAAAATTCTCTATATGCTAGGGGCGCAGTTGCTATTGTTGTTATTAAGAAGGTTTATTTTGTCGCTAAATTGGCAATTAAAAATAATTGAGAAAGGTTACATAAATTATTTTGCTTATTTTATATCATTAAAGCAATGAAGAATCTTATTAAAACTAATTATTTACTATTTTTAGCGAGGAAAAAATATTTTAAAAATATTGAAATCATATTTCTATCACAAAAAAAATAAATTTTTTCTCGGTAGCTTTATGGTTTTATGCTATTTCTGTTAAACCCCTCCTTCAATACAAATTACAAACCCAAGTTCAAGACCATTAAAATGGAAAATCGAATGGCAGGAAAAATAAGATCTAACAGTGAATGGACACGCAAGCAGGGATCTTAATGGATAAGACAATGGTCGATTAATTGATGTACGTCCCAATGATAATACAAACAATTACTGCATCTGTCTACTATAATTAGTGGTTGAAAAGTTTGCACTATTTAATTAAGAACCAACCAATCAAAACTCAATAAAAATCCTTAAAGTTGCCAAGCCAACGTTATTATAAGACTTTGGGGATTAGTGTAATAAACAGTTCAATGTCCCCTCCCTCCCAGAACACGTAATAATGTATCTTTTCCAGTATGGATGCAGCTAATTAAAGAGTGGCTGTGTTACTTTCACCTTGGCGCATGAAGGTGGTAATTTTCAAGTGCAAGGGTAGCTAAATATTTTGGCCGGACACAAACGACGTGAGATGAATGAAAACAGGGACAACTTTGTTAACAATTAGCGAAGACATATATCAGACTAAAGTTAATCTTTAACGAGATATGTGTTCTCATATTCCAGTATGGCTTGAAAACCGACTGACATCCACTGAATTAGAATCGGTTCTCATTCATACTGAAAAATTAGACAACTGTACAGCCAATTTTCAACTAATATCAAAATAAAAATCATAAAATTAAAAGTTTTTAGCCCGGGCCATCGGCAACTGGTTTCAATCTTATAATTTTTCATTTTCAAATCTGCAGAAATCTGTATAATGTGATAAATAACTATCCTTTAACTATTCTGCTAAAAAATGAAAAAAGGCGAAGATTCGCTTTTTTTATTTAGACATACTCACTTAAAAATGAATTTAAAAATAAAACTTAAAATTATTATTTGTCTACTATAAAAAGAAAAACGGTCAAACTGCTCGAAATACACATTTATTAAGCTAGAGAGTCTTGATGGACATAAGGACAAACCCTATCTTAAAGTATAAATGCACTTTTAAAAAATTTAGAATTAAAAATTGAAGGGTCAATGTAAAAAAGTATTGAGATATTTGGCTGATGCATAATTTCTTATAATTACAGTTACAATGCATTGCATAGGAGCATAGCTACTCTATATATATATATTTAGTAAAATGCATTGAATAGGAGCGTAGCTGCTCTCTCTATATATAATATATTTTCAGTTACAATGCATTGCATCTGATTATCAAGTGCTTTATTTAAAGCTTTCCTTGAAATAGTTTTATAAATAAATTTCTAGTATAGCTTCTGAACAGATTAAAATCCGGTGGATTAGAACCAGTTCTTAGCCATACTGAAAAAAACATGTATAGCATCATAATACGGACATTTTCCACAAATACCAATATAAAATTATTAAATACTATTAGTTTTGTTAGCCCGGGCCTTTGGCATCTCAGAGTTAACAAAACTTGTTTTCATCTTTTGATTTTTTTATTGTAATATCCAAGGAAATCTGTCGATAATACGATGCAATAAATAACTATTATGTAAATAATAAAACAAGCAAGCTTGATCCTTTTTAAAAAGCTGCCTAATGGTTTATGATCGAAATGAGACCAAGAGAAAGTAAAAGTTGATGTCACTCAGGGGCAAAATCAGTTTATCGTATTTTAAGTCCTAGGGGCCCACTTTTAGAAATCAAACTCAATTTTTCAGTTGGTTATATGCATGGATTGCTATGTATTAGGAGAGAAAATTTTGTATTAAATAGGGACACTTGAAGTGGGGGAAGGTGGTTCAATTTCAATTTTATTTTAAGGAAAGATTTTTTTAGGGGTAGGGTTATTTTTATCTAGGGGTGATGTCACTTAGGAGGGTTGTGGTACCCTTCCCAAAATAGTTACCTACAAAACTCACCAAAATTATGAGAAGCTACAAGTTAGAGAGAAACATATCGGTTCAGCTGTTAACGAGAACCTTGTTCACTGTTATGTAAAAGTAAACTATATTATTCCTACTAGATTGGAATATGGTAACAATAAGGCGAATAGCCATACTGAAACATCATGTATAGCATCGTGGTACAGAAATTTTAGATGAATATTGAAATAGAAATAAAAAAAATAAGGCCAAGGCTTTTCTTATAAATTTTCATTGTAAGCTGTATATAATGCGATGCAATAATTATCTATTACCAAACTAAGATATCTAATAAGATAATAGTGTATAAATTACCTTCCCCAATACATTGAAATCCATTCACAAACCTAACTTATTCCACTACTGCACTGATAATTCAAAATCTCGGCATTAATATCAAAGATAACATAATTAAGTAAAATGGATGGATATTCTGATAGGAGAAAACTTAACTAAGTTTGTTAACAGGAAACTCATTTATTAGTCAGTTCGTTCCTCCAGCAGGAGTACAGGGGATGTGGTAAAGGGGGAATCGTTTTTTAGCCCGCAGTAAGTTTCACTTTATTAGAGAGCATTAAAATCTTTAGTATGACAAAGTGCAGTTTTAATATGTACAGTTTAATAATATATCACTTTCAGGAAAAACAAGGATGACATATTTACAAAAACAGTGTCACAACAAAATTGTATCGGTGCTTTTTATTAAACAATCTAGCGAATGTAAACCCTAACCTAATTATCCTACATTCTGCTTACAAAATAAGTGAAAAGGTAAAATATGTAAATTTGACTGATTTTCTGTGTTAACAAACATCGCTTTCAATAACGCTGTCTTCCTTGTTTCGACTAAATTATATGTGTTTACAATTGTTAAATGCCTAACCATGACACATACGCCTCTATTATTATAGCTACCTTTATAAAAACAAGAAAAATCTCTGAATTTCTTATTAATCTATCCATCATTCTAAAGATTCATCTATATATCTGTCTATCAAGGCTATTAATGGATATATTATTACATGGATGTTGAACCAGATTTGCATGCACTCTGATAATGTGATGCTCGCAGCTGGCTAATGTACTATATCTTTTTCCTTCCCTCCTACTGGATGAACGAACTAACCAATAAATAAGGTCCATATTAGCAAGCTAAACTGAAGACAAATTTTCCCCTGTCAATATATCCACGTATATCCTATATCCATTAAAGGATATGATAATAATCTCTTAACATTTATTATATTCATAATTGATATTAAAGTCAAGGCTTATTGGTTGGTTAGAGATGCTAACATTTGAGAAATTTTCAGAAGCGAAACCACTTCATAATTTGGTCATGTATGTATGTCCAATGGCAATGAGGCACTAAAATTTTCTTAAGTTATAAAAAAAATTCGACACACAGAAAACTGTTCCGAATTTGTATTAATTTTGAGGAACAAGACTCCAGTGACGTCATATTTTTCTTTCCCGAAAAAGGGAAGGGGGGAAGAAAATCTCTTCAAAAGAGATGGGGAAAACCCCTTTTTCTCCCCCCTTCCCTTTTTTTTCTTTCCCCCTTCCCTTTTTCGGGAAAGAAAAATATGACGTAACTGGAGTCTTGTTCCTCAAAATTAATACAAATTCGGGACAGTTTTCTGTGTGTCAAAAAATTCAATATAAAGAAAAAATGAATTTAAATAATTTTCTATTATAACCAGTAAAAAAATGTCAGGGATATAAAAGGGATAAGACAATGGCCGATAAATTTAAGTACATCCCCAATGATGAGACAAAATTAACCATTTATGTAAATTACCATTAGTGGTTGAAAATTTGGACATTTAATGAATTCAATAAAAGTCCCCAAAGTTGTTTAGCAAACGAATATTAAAACTTTGAGGACTTGGTAATAAAAAGTTCCTTCCTCCCCAGAAGAATTGTACTTTCTTATTAATGCTATTTAATTTAATCATCCTTGTTATAAATGATAATATCAATATTTAAAATTATTGCATAATGAAATCTTATATGACAGACAATATTAATATAGTAATTAATAATTGGTTTCAATCATAGATTTCAGAACTGTTTAAATTCTCATCGGTTTCCCTTTTATAGCGTATGGACCACAAACTATATAGAAATCATGTAATTTTGATACTTAATCTAGGTTGGGTTAAGAAAGAGATCAGGCCCTAATAGTTATTTATCGCATCGTATCATAGAGAGCTTCTCACAGATATTAAAATGAGAAAAAAATAAGATTTAAACCAGTTTTGTTAGCTAGTGCTAACTGGTATTATTTTTTATGATTTCCATTTTAATATTCATAGAAAATTGTCTGTAATACGTTGATATACATGATTTTTCAATATGGCTGATGTTTTTCAATACGTAACATAATGTACAGTCTAACACAATTGGTCAATTTTTAAGGACAAAAGCCAAAAAAACAACGCAATGTTGTTTGGTACATGAGCCAATAAACTTTTTTAGCATAAATTTCATAAAAAATCTCGTGCTTATATTCAGTCGGGCGTGATGGTTATATTTTTATATATTTAAATTAGCAATTATGTTGGTTCAACAACAAATTTAGAATTTTTAAAAGTGTTATCTAATGTTTATGTGATAGTGTTTGGGATCATGGATCAAAGGTATAAGACAATGGCCAATAGATTTACTTATATCCCTAATGATGATGCATAAATTTACCCCTTTGTAAATTATAATTAGTAGGTGAAATATTTAGACACTCAACTTAATGAACCAAACTATCAAAGTTCAATATTTTCCCCACCAACGTTGTTAAGCCAACTATTAAGAAAAGATATTATAAAACTTTGGGGACTAGTGTTATAAACAGCCCAATGTCCCATCCCTCATGGATAAAAGCCATTAAGCAATTTGTTTGCTTTCAATAACATTATTTCTAAAAATAAAAAAAATTTTATTTCTAATAATCATTTTTTGTATAAAATATAAAATTAATGGAAATTTTTTTACCTAATGAGTGTCAAGTAGAGTAAATCCGGACACTTGAATATTTAATTTAATATTAAAGGAGTTAAAAGAAAATAATGGTATTAATATTTTTAGTTTTTTTTTACTTTTTAATAAAGAGTTTTCTGTATTCCAATAAGTTTTGATATTTAATCAAGGGAAAATAACGTAAAAAATACATTGTTAAGTGAAAAGGTTATTTTTATAGATGATTTGCTGAGATAGATAAGACAATGGCAAATAAATATATTCAAAATTAAATCTTACTTCTGACATTTTAGAATACTGATTTATATTAATACTAGCTGTTCGCCCCTAGCATCTAGAGGCTCTGATTCAAAGGGTTGAAAAAGGGAGCAATGAAATAGCATAATACCATCCTAAAAGTGAAATACAATAGCCTAAAACCATCCCGGGATCTAATTGAAGCTTCCATAAAAAGAAGAACTCCATTTTTAGTTCTGTAGTTATTGAAATCGTAAGATTCATATAAAAAAACTGACTACTTTATATATTAGGATTGGGGTGGTGGTTAAATATTAGATTAATCATCCTATCCTTATACCCCTGCAGGTCATTTCTTTTTTTGGTTTCAAAATTGTATTGATTTCACTAACCTTAAATTGGGTTGACGATCCACAGCAGATGGGGGTTCAATAGTAATTACACCCCCTCTCACACACACACAGAGAAAAGGTCCCCGGCTGAGTGTGTGTGTGTGTTGTAAACAGAGATATTATAGCATCACCCACAGAAAAGTATATAACATATGGTATAATTTCTCAACAACACACACATACACACACACGTACACTGTCTAAGAAATGTGTATTAATAATAATACCACTAGATTGCACTGGTTGAACTAGAGGTCATTTTGTTTGTCTCGCGTTTGTTTGATTATCTACTACCAATGTCGACGCATAACTGAGAAAACTGACGCTCCGCGTCATATACATCACACGCCAAATGGTACGCACTCACACACACATACACACACACACACACAAGTGCATATCTTACGCTTACTCTCGGAGTATTACGCATAGATATAATATATAGATGAAAAATGTACTAAGATATTTGTGGATTTTTAGTTATTAAAAATATTAATCAATGTTTAAATTTTCTTTATAATTTTTTAAGACTAAAACATTAACTGCACAGACAGTTATTCTAATATCTATAATACAAAGTAGAACGATGTCTATCTGTTTGTTTGTCTGTCTGACTGTCCGTCTGTCCCTTAAGATCTTGGTAACCACTGAACCGATCGGATTATACTCTTCAGGGAATATACCTACTGGTCCTGTGGTGGTTTTAGGCTATTTTCTTGGGGGGTGGGACACCCCCAACTCCCCAAAAAACAAAAATCCCCCCCCCCCATTTTTTTTTGCTGAAGATTTTCTTAGTTTTTTATTTTGTTGCTGATTTTTCCTTGGTCCTTTTACGAATTTCGCCTAAATTTTATTTGATCACATCTTGGGGTACAGCCCCTCGAGGCCAGGGGCGAGGCCGCGAGTAATTAATAAAATATTAATTTCTTAAAAATTATAAAGACCAAAACATTTAACAAGAAAATTTTCCTTAACCTTAAATAAAGTAACAGGATCTGTTTCTGTCTGTACCGAAGAATCTCGCTAATAAATGAACCGATTTGGTTCTCATAGGTCTTTGAAATGTTTAAAACTATTTTGGCGAAGAGTATCACCACCCTCCCAAGAGAAATCGCTCCTAGAAAAAAATTAACCCCCCCCCAAAAAAAATTGTCGAATTCACGAACCTCCACAAGTGCAATCCTAAAATCTAACAATGAAATCCTAAAATCTAACAATGAGTACAAGTACGCCTTCTTGGCCCTAGGGCAAAACAACCAACTTCTGCAAAAAAAAAACACTGGGTGGGTGTTCAGCGGGTTAAAGTCCCCCCCCCCCCCCCACCACCATACTCTATGTTCGACCAAGCGGTGAAAAAATATTATTATGAGGTTTAGTGAAAATATTTATAAAAAATACATCGGCTTAAATAATAAAAAGTTTTATTAAAATTAAGATTTCGAAAGACCTGACAACAAATTTATTCTTTTTTTATGTAAAAATATCATTTTTATACTTATATGTTTTCAATATAAATATAAAAATAAATTCAAATATTCTTTTAAAATTTGATTTATTTAAAAACAAAATTCAATGTTTAATATTAAATCTTGAGTATATATTATTACTTGGATATCACACAGGATTTTTATGTTCTCTGGTGTAACTTGAAGAGGGCTAAATTAGAAATACCCTGGCATGCATCCACCCCTCCACCCCAACTGGATGAACAAAATGACTAATAAAATTGACGACAAATTTCCCCCTGTCATAATATCCAATGTATATTCTGTATCCATTATCCTGAGAGTTGCAAGACTACTCTGTAAATGATCGAGTCTGTCCTATCTTATTTCATTATCCCTACCGAAGACCAAACAAAACACTACACAAATGTCAAAAATACTTTTCACAATTTTAAAATATCTGTAATTGAAACTTAAACATCCCTGAGACCCGACGGTAGAATAGTTTTGTAACATCGTCTATTGCATCGTATTATTAACAGCTTACCATTGATGCTAAAATGAAAATTTCTAAGGCTAAAACCAGTTTTGTTATTCCCGAGGGGCTGATTTTTTACTCGATATTACTCAGTTTCGAAGCCATACAGGTAATTTTGAAATATAACTTATCATATGCTCTTCTCAACAATGTTAAACTTTCTATTTAACCTATTTTGAACGTAATCGCCCTTGCTTGCAATCAAAAACAATTTTAAAGAATGTTTGTTCATATTAAACTTAAACCAATATTTAATTCAAAAATAAACATCAAAGGAATTTTTTTTCTAAATGTTGCTTTGAATTCATGGAAAAACATTTTGAATAAATATTTATTGTTGATATGTTTTTTTCAGAATTAAATACAGGGATAAGACAACTAAAAACAAAAAGACAGACATTAAAGATATCCAGTTGCTTGTAGATTTATTAAATTAGGCCAAGAAGGAAAATGTGTGAATTATATTAAAACGCTGAAAAGGCTTTAATCAATACCATGTCTAGCTATATATTTAGAAAAGAGACAATTAATATTAAACTATTCTATTTTTTAAATCATGTTTCATTTGTGTGGAATAATACTTCAAAAAGGACAAGAATAAGAAAAGGGTATCATTCAACAAGGACGTTCCAAGCTTTTTTTTGGAGTGAAAGGGAGGGGGAGGGTTGTATCAAAACAGGGCTTAAATTTATTGCCTTTCTTTGACTTCCTTCACAGTTATGTATTAATATATATAATTTTAATAAATTACTACAATAAACACATTTTTCCTGAAATAGAATGTATTTTATTTTATAATTTAAAATACTAAATATGTGTCTCTGTATTTAATCTGGCTAAAAATAGCTCACCACGCAGAGTTTTCCTCCAGAGTGCCTTGTTGAACACTGATCCCCATCAACAGTTTTTATTCAAAAACTAAAAAAATGGGAGGATAGTTTTTCGTTTGTCTGTTTTATTACCTTAGTTCAGGTCAGGTTATACTTTGTACAGTCCTGCGGGGTTACGGCATTGCAGGTATAGGCCCTGCAGTTGTATAAAAGCATTAAGAAGAGAAAAAATATCTCCACCCATTTTTTTAAAATTCTTTTTAAAAATAATGGGGGTTTGAATGTTCGATAGGTACTTTGTTGGAAAGCGCCCAACTCGCCGTATTTCAAGTAAATTCAGGAAATTAGTTTTAGCAAGGGATGAAAGAAAATAAATTGGATTTTCCCGGATTTTCTATACACTATCTTATTTCCTTTTAAATCAGACAGAAATTATTCTTAACTGTTGGCTAGTCTTTTTTTATTACTGAAAGAGAGCTTCACCATTTATTGTTTTTTTCCATTTGTTTTACGTTCTATACAAAGTCTACTCTTACATAAAAAAAAGTACATTAGGTCATTGTCGTTTATACAATCTATTTACTGCATATGTTACTAAGCGCTTAGAGGTCTCTAATGTACTTGAGGTGGTGGGAAATTGAATTCGGCCTCCCTATGTTTAAAATTTTGTTTAGTTTAAATTTTAGGGGGTTATTTTTTTTGGTGGTGATTCCCTCCCCCAAAATAGCTATTAACCTTTCCAGGATCTGTGAGAGGCAACACTGTAAAGGAAAACCTTTTTCTCCAGAAATGGTTTTAAATCTTCTGAAGTTTCACATAGGCAATTAATCTTCATTGGCATATTGGGTTGAAAGACATATTGATATTTTGTAATCATGCGAACCCACTTTATAAAGTAGAAAAGTTTTGTCCGTTAAGATATCGTTAACGATAAAACAGATTAAATTCTTCATTTTAGTAAAGCTTCAAGTTTTAAGCTATTATTTTTAAAAAATAAGTCTTTTGATATTGCTCTAGGATATTTTCTGCTTCTTTCACCTCTCCTTTGAATACAGAACCTCTAGATGCATGCAAAAGTCCCTGTCACTATATAAAAGTAGACAGTACTTTTTCTACATAAAGCCAGCTGACCCTATAAGAGCCAGCTTTTAGGAAAATATAAAATGGATTTAAGCTATTTTCTTTGGAATGGAGAGACCTCAACCCTGTTAAAAATGCCTAACCTTAAAAAAAGAACTCCTTAGAGCCTAGGATAGAAGTAAAAAAAATATTGTAGAAACACCGTTCAAATTTTTAATATTTTTTCAATGAACACAATTTTTAAACTCGTACTACTACAGTGTACTAATATATTATTTTAATATTTAAAGATCTACAAATAATAAAACAATGGATTTATTAATACTTGGATAATACACCAGATTATCGTGTATTCTTATAAAGTGAAATATGTAGCTGGCTAAAATAACGATCATGCCCCCCCCCCCCTCCACAATCTTTACCACAACTGGAAGAACTAACTGACCAATAAATGAGGTCCATATTAGCAAGCTACATTAATGACAATTTTCCCCCTGTCATAATATCCACGTATATTCTATATCTATTATCGCAGTGTAATACTTATATTATCTTAATATATAAGGAACTACAAATAATACATCCAACAAATAGATTTATCATTACTTGAATCTTACACCAGATTATATACTATAATAAAGTGAAACTTGTAGCTGGCTAAAAGAACGATCCGCCTTTCAACCCACTTTCATCCCATCACCTCCTACTGGATGAATAAATTGAACAATAAATAAGGTCCATATTAGGAACCTAAATTGACGACAAATTTCCACATATCATAATATCCACGTACATACATTCTATATCCATTAGAATATCCCACAAACTGTACAAAACGCTAGGGAAACATAAATCATCTTTATAACTGAGATGTTACATGCTCTTATTTCCTATTTTCCATGATGACGTCATAATATTTAGTCTTTCAGCCTCCAGAATATGAAAGAAAGAGAAACACTTATAAAACATAATTTCAGCAAGTCTAAGATTTTAATACTTATTCATCACGTTTGTTATAGACAGCTTTCCCCAGGACATATATAGGAAAAAAATATAAAATCAAAGTCAGTTTTGTTAGCCTGAGCCTCTATCCCGGTTTTAATTTAATAATTTAATTAACTAATAGTGAAAAATTGTCTGTAATACGATGCTTTAATTGATTTTTCAGTATATCTGAGAACCGGTTCTAATCCAGTGGATATTAATAGGTTTCGATGGCTTACTGGAAAACAGATTTAAATCTTTCCAATTTGGAGTATGGCGGTTGTTAAGCCGCTGCTACTATAACAGGAATTGTTACAGGTATGACAACATCTATAAAAGCGAAGCTCTGAAACGGTAAAACAGACGAACATTAACTCTTATAGAGTGTGAGAACTGAATTTACAAAATAAAAATGTAAAAATTTGTTGCAAAACTTCTTAAATACAGAATTCTCTTTAAGGACATACTAACATTTTTAGGACTTGATAAAAGAGATGCTTTGCTTGTAATATTGCACATTATTGCAAAATGAATCGGTACTCCAAAAATCAGATCAATCGGATGATTATATACCATAAAAAATTGTTCTTAAAAAGCTAAAAATCAACTTATTTAAAAGGAAACAATTAAAGAGTTGCTACACTTTCTAAATCGTACCTAACTACTGCAGGAATTCGCATGCAAAGTTTGAAATCAATAGGACAATTCTATTTTGCCTAAATTAACGAAAAAAGATATCCGTTACATACAGACGGAAGTACGGAACAACCCCAATTATAGAAAAGCTTCGCTTTTTATAAAGAATCAATTGTGGGCCGTCATCAGATTGGTTCCTATCTCTTCATAATTTCTGATAAAATGAATTTATTATTACTTGGATGTTACACCAGATTATCATGTAACTACTAAAGCGAAACTTGAAGCTGGCTAAATAAGGATCCCCAATCCACTTTCTTGGTTCAATCCCCTCCCCTCCAACTATATGAACGTACCAACCAATAAGCGATTGATGAAATTTTTCCCGTCATAATATCCACGTATATTCTACGTACAATTATCGATCCACTTCTTATACAGCACAGAAAAAAAATATTTCCGAAGCATGTTTTTGAACTATAGCCATATTTTATTTGAATTTGATATGGATTAGAAAATCATGTATTTTATTAGTTTTTTTCTTTTCAGTATGACTTCGAAACCGTTGAATATCCACAGGATTAGAACTGATTCAAGTGGTGGGGACCTTTTTTGTCTGCTAGCTAATTGCTTTCTGCTCTTTTGTATCGCCTTTTCTGTGTTAATGTTTGCATAGCTATTTGCTAACTCAATTGCAAGTCGCACAGGGTCACCATCACCTGGCTAGTTACATTTAGCTTGTGCCCCCTCTATTATTTACTTTAATAATTTAACAACCAGAGCTATGACATGAGGGACAGAAACAAGTTGAAAAGAACCTTCGCTTTTATGAATCATTTTACCTCAATGATAGAAAGACAAACGGAGGGACGAACATTTTCATTATGGAGTAGCTCCTGTATTAAAAAGAAACAACAATTATATCTAAAATTTATTTAATTTTGAATATATTAAAATGAGATCACTGCAGAGTATACACAACAAAACAATGCCATTGCTTTTACCAAAATTTTGCCGTGCCAAATATTAGTTTTTTGCAATTGCAAAGAAGTTTATTTATTTATATGTTATTGTAAACGTTTCTATCAAAAGCAAAGATACTGTTTTGTTTTTCAGGGTCATATAATAAATTATAATAAATAAAATTATTTAAAAAATTGTAACAAAATATGGAGTGCCAAATTTTACCAAAATTTGCAGGGCTTGTTAGCCGCAAGACAGCCGCAAATTTAACAATTTTAACTTAATCTCAAGCACTATTTGACAAATGATATCCCAATCTCTTAGTAATACTTTTTAAAGCAGCTAAGCGGTAATAAAATGGCGGCTGGCTAGCGCGGCTGCAGAACTCTGAGAAAAATTAGTGAAAACTTTGATAAAATTATTCAAATATGCCTCGCTCAATTTTACTCTAATTTGTGCAAATTTAAATTTGGATTTATAAAATCACTTTGCATTCAAAATTTGAATCAAGTCGGGAATAGGAATCATGTTTTTTTTATGTTTACCTATGACTGCAGAGCCTAAGATTTAACAGTTTTAGAAATAAGGAAGCACACAGCTAGAGAAAAAACGCGCAAAATTTGACTGTTTTGCTCGTTTATTATGTGCGTACCCCCGTAGATTTTGAAGACTTGATTAATTCAGATTTTCTTTTTGTGCTGTGTGGACAAAATAGTTTCTTCTTATTTCCGATATGATTCTTTTAAGATTCTTTACATTTTATCATTAATTTGGCTTTTTTTCTCTTTTTTTTGGCATTTACAGGAAATAATAAAACTATGTATTTTTATGATAATTTTTCTTAATGATATGCAGATTTACAATAATTGACCAAATAGTTTTTTTTATTCCATAGGTTTTTCTTCAGTCATACAACATAACATCAAATTCGAGCCAATTTTTCAAAAAACAGGAATTAATTTTTCGGTATGCCTTCGAAACCGATTCATATCCGCTGGATTAGAACTGGTTCCTAGTTATACTGAAAAAATCATGTTTAGCAGCGAATTACAGACAAATTTCCACGAAAAAAAAAATATAAAAAAATAAAATTAAAACAAGTTTTGTTGGCCTGTGCCTTCGGCATCTCGGGTCTAACAAAACTGGTTATAATCTTATAATCTATCATTTTAATATCCGCGGAAAGCTGTCTATAATACGATGCAATAAATAACTAAAACAGATCAGGGTTATAATGTAGATTTTTGTGACTCCGACATTTAATTTACTTTGTGCAACTGCACGTCTGTATCAGTTGTAGTTGTGCCTCGCGTCTCATATCTCATACCTGAAATAAAGTTTAAAATTAGAAACAAAAATAAACAAGGATGACAACATTCACATGTAGCGAAGCACACAAAATAAGAATTAGAATACCTAGTTACAAGGAGATTTGAAGATCACTTAAAATCAAGGCTCACGAAACTTTTCTTATATCTAATAATATTTATATTTTGTAGCATGGCTTATATAAGACCAACGGACAAAGAAAATTAAATATAGAATCTTCATTGGTAAAGGGAATCTATAAAAAAAAATCAGCCGTGCATCTTTAAAAGAAGCCGAGAAAATCGCATTTTCCACATACATTACGCACAGGTTGATGACGAAAATAACAGTAATTCTAAGACAGTAAAATAAGATTTTTTAAATTTTCAAACAGGCTTTGAATGATTATCCAGTTGAAATCTTAAAGATTTTATACCAACTTTGTTTTGGTTTTAAAAATATTATCTAATTTTAAGTAAAGTCTAAATTTGTTGTTTCCTAATTAAATCATTAGATTGGTAGATTGCTTTATTTTACTACATTTGACAGGGTTCTAAAGGGTTAAGACAACGGCCGGATAAATTGACGTACATTGCTCCCTCCCTTCCTGTTTATTTGAACTTTTTCCTTCGAGTTTCCCTCAATTGAAACAAACTACAAATATTTTGAAATAAACTCAGTAATAGAATTGAAACCTAAATATAAAAGTGTTATTCTATTATCGAGGCTAAAACTTTTGATAAAACCCAAAATTTTGAAAGTACGTCGACAGACATCCCCATCCCCCATCTTTTTTCCTGTCCCACATTACCCCAGGAATCTTAGTGGATCAGATACAAATTGATGTATACCCTCAATTATAATAGAAAAAATAACTCTTTCTGCAGATTAAAAATAGTTGAAACCACCCCAATCAAGATTTGATAAAAGTCCCTAAAGTTTTAAAGCCAGCAAATGAACTAATCAAAATCATGTCCTCAAAGTTGTCAAGCCAACGAATAAGAACATAATATTAAAAACTTTGGGGACTAGTGTAATAAAAAGCCCAGTGTCCCTTCTCTCTCTCTTTCTAAAAACAATGTGTGTCGAACATCTCCACTTGCAGAAAAAAAGAATTTCTGTGAACTTTAAATATTTGTAAAATTGGTTGGTAAAAAGTTTTTATTCCCATTGGTACAGAGTCAATCAATATTTTAAAAAGTTGACACTTTCTTTACTGTGTTTTTTAATTAACTTTTTTGTGTTACTTCATTCAAATATGTAGAAGAACAAAAAGAAACTAAATAGAGAAAATTGATATATTATTACTTGGATGTTGCACCAGATTTTCATGTATTCTAATAAAGTGATAGTTCCAGCTAGCTAAAATGACAATAACCCATATCAACCCACTTTATCCCATCCCATCCCCTCTTACTGGATGAACGAACTTACTAATAACTGAGGCCAATATTAGCAACCTAAATTGACTCAAAAAATTTCTCTGTCAAAATATCCATATATTCAATATCCATTAATGCACTGCACTGGTCCAAATAAATACATACTGTACACTAAGATATATAAGTTTTCCGGAATGTTAGGGGGAGATTTGAAATCTGCATTAAATTTTAAGGATTTTTTTTATAAAATTCGTTTTTTGTATAATTCTATATCTAAAAGCGGAAATGCATTTTAAGTTAATTAATTTTGACCAATAGGATAGGTGGATTTTAAACTACCTGCGCTCTAATTGGTTGAATGATGTACGCCATCAAATCAGAGCGCAGATTTTTAAATCCACCAATCACAGATGCCAAAATTAATAAACTTAAATTGCATTTCCGCTTTTAGATAAAGAATTATAGAAAAAATCCTCAAAATTTGATGCAGATTTCAAATCTCCCCCTAACTTTAAAATTCCGGAAAACTTATATATCTTACTGTACACTAATGGATAATGGATAAAGGATGTACATGGATATATTGACAAGGGAAAATTTGTAGTCAAGTTTGGTTACTAATCATTTATGGTACATATCGTTCATCAAGTAAGAGAGAAGGGGTAAAGGTTGTATGGGTGGTATCGTTATTTTAGCCAGCTGTATGCATCACTTTAACAGAGTACATGGAAATCTGGTGCAACATCCAAGTAATGATATATCGTTTTACATACACTATTAATTATTCATGTAAAGAACATTTGTATAAAGTAATCTTACAGTAATTTTATTAAAGCAAAGCATTTATATACCTGGTCTTGTCTGTCGTTCTTTTGGCTTAATGCGAATATCACATTATGAGAATACATGCAAATCTGATGCAACATCCAAGTAATAATATATCGATTTATAGTTTATTTCTTTAATTATGACATTTATTCTATTAAATCGTAGAAACTCATTTTGCATGTTGTCATTCTTGTAAGTGTGTAATTCATGTAATTTAATTATTTATGTAGAATACCGAATAGTAGCAAATATTTGGATCTACTGTAGTTCACGGTAAAATATTGCTGGTAAAGAATATTGCCAAAAATCTATTAATTTTAAAGGCTGCTAGCTGCCAAATGGCTGAACGTACAAATTAAACCCGCACATCGTTTTAAGCGGCATAAGAAGCCCTACAAATAATCTGGAATAGCCAAGATCCAATGATGCACAGGGAAAGCTTCACTGAAGAAAAAACGCGTAAAAAGACTTTTTTCGCGCATTTCTCTGCACTGCGAGATAATTATGCATTATTGATTTATGGCTATTGCAGATTATTTGTAGGCCTTCTTATGCTGCTTAAAACAGTGTGCGGGGATGATCTGTACGTTTTGCCGTTTGGCAGCTAGCAGCCTTTAAAATTCATAGATTTTTGGCTATATTCGTTACCAGCAATTTTTTTACCGTGAACTGCAGTAGATCCAAATATTTTGCTATTCAAAACTAAATATATCTATAAATCTTTACTCAGTATACTTACTGAAAACGTTGTAGGTAAATTAAGTATTTAGAAATAACATTCATTATACTAAAATGCGTTCTTTTGAAAAATGCGCAACATTGAATTTGCTCATATTTAAGTAAATTTATTTCGGTGAAGTAAATATATCTTATAGAATTTAAAATTAAAAACTGTTGTGTAAGCTATTAAAATTGACTTTGAACCTGAAAGCAATGTATTAATATATCTTATAATAGTTTATGTCAGATATAAGGTCAATAGTTTTTTGCTCATAGGTATTAAGGCGGGTTGATTTCAAACTTTTTTGGAATTTCACATTTTTTCACATTGGCAAGGGTTACTGGGCCAGTATAAAACCCTTTGAAATTTGAAAGAGGTTCTTTATTCCAAAAACAACGGGCGCGTGGGGGTTATAAAATGTGCCCGCCCCCTTATAAAACCAAAAATTGAAATTCCTTCAAACACAGGCATGTTGCATATCAAAATGACCGCATTGAAATGCTGATTACAGATCTGAAAACCGTTTTGAAATATATTGATTCAGTTTGAAATGATTTTTAAATAACCTACCAAAATGAACAATTTTGACTAAATCAGCCTTTTTAGGTACTTAATGAGCTCTTATTCGAACTAGGAGCAATATTTTTCAAAACGGTTTTCAGATTCATAATCAGCATTTCAATGTGGTCATTTTGATATGCAACATGCCTGTGTTTAAAGGAATTTCAATTTTTGGTTTTAAAAGTGGGTGGGCACTTTTTATTCCTTCCCGCGCGCCCGTTGTTTTTGGATTTAAAAACCTGTTTCAAGTTTCACAGGGTTTTATATAGGCCCAGTAACCCTTGCCAATGTGAAAAAATGTGGAATTCCAAAAAATTTGGAAATCAACCCGCCTTAATAGGTATCATATTTTGAAATTGTGGTATTTAATAATTCTTTTAAGAATATTTTATAAAAAAAATGCCTTTGAATCAATAAAAGTGAATAAATAACACGACAATATATTTTTTCAACATATCAATTACTTTATAATTATCTCTCAGTCACTAACGCTGTTGGAAAAAATATGATTTTCTCAGCTGATATTGAAAATAGACAGCTACAATTTAAAGTTAAGGTTCTTATGATAAAATAATTACATGGTCTGCATGGTTTGTTGATCTGCCAGTCGGTCATGGTTTCGTGATTTTCTTTGAGTTTTTGTATATTCTATCTCATTTTTTCTTTGTTGTCAAAACCGAATATATGATCTATTACTCTCTATTATTCCATGATTTTTTGTGCTTCACTACTTATGGATGTTGTCATCCTTGTTATATATCTAATAAAAGAATTGCATCATTCTTATCTTTTGCGATTTTTCTTCTGATAAATACAATTTTCCATGAACTTATCAAAAATATTATCTGGAATTTTCCAGATAACATATGAGGAAAAAGCTTTATTTTTATTTCTTTTGTTTCAAAATTTCAGATCTTTTTTTGGAATCATTATTCAAAAAATCAGACCAATCGGATAACTTTATCACATAAAATTTGATGCTAAAAAAGTTAAAAAGCAACATGTTTAAAATGGACGGACTTTCTGGTAACAATTATAGAGTTGCTTCGCTTTCTAACTCGTACCTAACTATTATTGGAATCATCATGCAAAGTTTAAAAACAATAGTACAATTCTAACATGCATAAATTAAAGAAAAGAGCTATCCGTTACGTACGGACAGACGGACGTACAGAACGACCCTAATTATAGAAAAGCTTCGCTTTTAACAATTATTCCTTCTTTCAAATTATTTCTTAATTAGTCTAAACATCAATAGTATTGGAACCACCAAATTAAATACAATAAAAGTACCCAAAGGTTTTGCTCCAATCAAAATATAATGTTACTAGCGGCTACGCCCCAAGAGGCCTCTAGGGGCACTTGAGGAAGAGAGAGTCGAATTTAATAATCCAATTTCTCATTTTTAATTTTAGTTAAAAAAAATTAATTTTTTTTTGGGGGGGGGGATTTTTCATTTTTGGGGGGGTTGGGGGGTGTCCCACCCCCCAAGAAATTAGTTATAAACCTTTCCGGGACCTATGAGAAGCTACCCTGTTAAGAAGAACCCGATCGGTTCAGCGGTTAGCGAGATCATTCGGTACAGACACACAGACAAACAAACAGACAAACATCCTGTTACTTTAGTATAAGGATTATAAAACTTTGGGTACTATTATAAATAATATACATACCTTAGTTTTCTGGTTTAAGTTTGTGCCACTGTGCAATCTGTCTGCGTGGACAAGTTTGTATTTCATCCCAGTGGTGAGCTGCGCTACCCTCGCATCCATCTCCTCCCAGGTCGAGACGACCAATAACCTGGACAAAATTAAAATAAAACAATAATCATTTTATTTATAGCTATTTATTGCATCGTATTATAGACAGCTTTCTGGTGATTTTTATTTCAATATTCGTGGAGAATTATCTGCAAAATGGTTCTATAATCTATACATGATTTTTCAGTATGGCTGAGAATCGGTTCTAATCCAAAGGACAATAATCGGTTTCGAACTGGAAAATAAAAATCACAAGGAATAAGCTTAAGAATGATGTACAGTGTCCACGCCAACGAACCACCTCAGAATCTCTCAGATACAATTAAACTTTAATAACTTTTATTTTCATTTGATCTTAAAATATAAATTTTATACTCACAAAACCTTTCATATAAAACAATTCAAAGTCATTAAAAAGTATACAAATGTCAAATACATTTTTTGAAGCATAAAAATTTCAATTGAATCAATTATCAAAATTGTTTAGGGATTAAAAATAGCCACTGATAAAAAACCTTTATGTAACATCTTTTTCTTATAATCAATTTAGTTTTTAATTATATGTTTCTCAAGTATTGACGCACATATATTCTGCAAGGAGGGAAGAGAGACATTGGCTGTTTACTACAATTGTCCCCAAAGTTCTATAAAAAAAAGTTTATTTTATTTGTGGACTCAACTACTTTGGTGACTTATATTGAATTTTGATTGGTTTGGTTTATTAAATTGAGTGGTCAAACTTTTCAACCAATAATTGTAATCTATAGAAGTGGTAATTATGTGTATAATTATTAGGGATGTACTGTACATCAATTTATCGGCCATTGTGTTATTCCCTTAGATCCCTGGTATATTCTGCCAGGGTTTTGGGAAGGATACATTAAGTGTTTCGGTTATTGTAATTCCTGGACAGGTAGGAAGGGAATGGTGCGGCTTTGATTCTTTAACTAAATTTTTGATTTATATGATAAGGGTTATAATGTCTACTTATAACCTCTGAGACTATTATAAATAACACATAGATGGACCTTTAAAGCATGTCTCAAGGCAAAAACATATTAACTTTTGCAGACAACCTTTGTAGGGGGACAAAGTGTCTAAAAAAATCACAAATGTTACGTCAAAAAATGAGGGATTATCCATCTCTTCTCCTTTCATCTCCCTCATTTTTATGACGTCACATGGCTGATTTTGAAACACTTTGTCCTCCTACCTACCTTTATCTGGTAGTGCGTTGCGCCTGTTTTAAATTAAGGCAATCCCCATACTATTACTACCAATTTTGCGCATCTGACAAAGCAGCATTTGGTGGAGCGTTTTGGGGAAGCTGATTAAAGTCCCTTCATAGATTATTACGTCATACGATAAAATAACCAATGAGAGGCCAGCATAAATTTTTCCATTGGTCAGTTACAGTGTATACTGGCCTCTCATTGGCAATTCTATCGTATGACGTCATAATCTATGAAGGGACTTTAATCATCTTCCGTTTTGGGGTGAAAACTAATGGACATGCTGGATATACGGACAAGTCCTAATTTAGATTTTAATGAAGGAAAACTGGGGCGAATGTTAAAAGTGACAAAGTGCTCTTTCTCAACAGATCAACAGAAATAAATCCTCTTAAAAAGTAAGGCTGCAACAAAAGACCCAATCACAAAATTTTAAAACAAAAATAATTATTTATCGCATCTTATTATAGACAGATCTCAACGGATATCAAAATAAAAAATTAGGATTAAAACCAAGTATATTTTAACTGGGTTTGATTAATGATTTTTATTTTAATATCTGTGGATTAATACCTGTTAATTTTTTTTAAGTTCTCGTCAAATTACTGTTTATGGAGTAAATTGACAAAGTAGTTGTTACTTCTTTGTAATATTTTGTACGCTTAAAAATCATATTTTTTCATAAACATTTTGTCACTTAAACATTTGTATCATCACCAGTCTCTCGTGTGGAAAATTCCAAATTTAAATTCAACAGATGAAATATATTTCATCTTCTTAACATAAGCTAGAAGGATAATATCTTAAATACTTTTTAAAAACGAAGCTTTTCTATAATTAGGGTCGGTCCGTCCGTACGTCCGTCCGTCCGAGATAGTTAGCTTTTATTCGTTAATTTAGGCATACTAGAATTGTCCTATCGATTTCAAACTTTGCATGGTGATTCCTGTAGTAGTTAGGTACGATTTAGAAAGCGTAGCAACTCTATAATCGTTACCAGAATGTCCGTACGTCCATTTTAAATATGTTGATTTTTTTACTTTTTTAATAACAATTTTTTATGTGATAAAATCATCCGATTGGTCTGATTTATTGATTACTGATTCCTATTACTATAAGGTACAATATTATGAGCGAAGCATCTCTATAATCAAGTATTAAAATGTCAGTATGTCCTTAAACAGAATTCTGTATTTAAGAAGTTTTGCAACAAATTTACGTATAATTTTGTCAAACCTTATATTTTCATATTTTGTATATTCAGTTCTGACACTCAACAAAAGTTAATGTTCGTCTGTCATATCGTTTCAGAGCTTCGCTTTTACGGATGTTGTCATCCTTGTTAGTTTAGAAGTAGAGGAACCAGAAAATACTTTTTGTATAAAAATAGAATTATCAATAGCGTTGACTTTATTATAGCATTTGAAAGTAGATAGTTTAAAGCAACATTTAATCCTATTGAATTAGTCCTATATTGAATAACTAGCGGCTATGCCCCTAGAGGCCTCTAGGGGGCACTTGAGGATTGGAGAGTGGAATTTGATAACCCAATTTCTTATTTTAGATTTTAAAATAATGTTTCAAAAAAAATTTTTTTTTGGTGGGGGGCGAATTTTTTTTTTTTTTTTTTGGGGGGGGGGGTGTGCCGTGCCCCCCTAATTTTTAATTTTAGTTAAAAAAAAAATTTTTGGGTGGGGGGATTTTTCATTTTTTTTTTTTGGGGGGGGGGGGGGTTAGGGGTGTCCCACCCCCCAAGAAAAAAGTTATAACCCTTCCAGGGACCTATGAGAATCTACCCTGTTAAAGAAAACCCGATCGGTTCAGCGGTTAGCGAGATCCTTTGGTACAGACACACAGACACGCAGACAAACATCCTGTTACTTTAGTATAAGGATAAAACTTACTAGAAATTGGTTAAATGAGAATCTTTGGTTGTTTGTCTCCTAATATACAGTTTTAAAGAATAATACGTCCTTACTTTTTTACCAATAATAATTCCCTTTTTATATAATTACTAGCGGCTACGCCCCTAGAAGCCTCTAGGGGAACTTAAGATTGGAGGGGGAAAAGTCAACATCATCCCATTTTAAATTTAAGTTTTAAAAAAGTAAAAAAATAATTTTTAGGGGGGAGGGGGGTGAAAACACTAAAATAGTTAAAAACCTTCCCAGGACATATAAGAAGCTTCATTGTAAAGGAGAACAATATCGGTTCAGTGGTTAGCGAGATCCTTCGGGACAGACAAAAAACGCTTACTACTTTATATAATAGGATTGTTTTGGGTAGTCTGTAGCGTTATGTTGTAAAGTAATAAAGGTACTAAGAAAGAGAGCTAATGTCTGATTGAGCCAATAAATGAATCGCATCGGAGCATACATGAAATCTCATTGGTTGAATTAAACTGAAGTTTTCTAGTTTTTTCATTAGAGTTAACTAGAACTGTTCTTTCAACTTTTTCTCGAATCAAGTCCATCACATGAAGTACTACCTTCATATTGTTGTTTCACATCTATGTTTTATCTGTGCATTAATAATAAATATGCTTCATCTATTGCAATTGTTGTAAAATAATAAAAATCCCTTTATGAATTTAAGTTAATAAAATTATATTTTTTTCTTGAGTTTCTATTAAAACAAAAAAATAATATCTCGGACTTCAAATGTACATGATTTATAATCTTTAATTCGTAATTCGTATCTATTATAAACATTTGAAATACATAAATTCATAATTTGTTTGATGTTTTCCTCGAAATGAATTCTATAAAAATAAAATAACAAGTTTTTTGTCAGCTGGAGGAGTTCCTTTGTCAGATTTACGAAAAAGGGGTTCACACTATAGTTCTTCTCTCCTATTTCTATTTGTAAAGTGAATGATAACAGTTTATCCTCAGAGAAAATAAAAACTTCCAGGGCTCGGCAGCCACGCTCCAGTCGCCTGTAAGCCTCAGGGAATTCAATATTTACAATTTGAAACAGCAGCTGGAAGTCTGAACCTGACCAAAATATGGCGATCCCTCTTTTAATTAACAAAATTTATCAAAGCATCTAATTTGAGGCTTCGTCGTCGCCCGAATTACTGAAAACTTTCATCCTATTTTCTAAGAGATATAATATTTTTGCCAAAAGTACCTTACCGTGTAAAAAGAATGAATAAATGTAACCGAATTTTCAGGGATTTAAAGGGATAAGACAAAGGCCGATTAATTGATGTAGATCCCAAATAATGATAAACAAATATACCCCTTCTGTAGATTAAAATTAGTGGTTGAAACGTTTGGACACTCAACTTAATGAACAAACCAATAAAAAAAATGAAGTCCCAAAAGTTGTTGTGCAACCAATAAGAAATCGTTATTAAAAAACTTTGGTAACTAGTGTAATAAACTGCCCAATGTTCCCTGCATTCCTGGATATTATGTCTGTGACGGGAAGAGAGCATGTCAACTTAAATTAGTATCTCATCAATAAAATTAAGCTAAAGATAAAATCATAAAATAAGTCTTTTTCTGTATAAAAAAAAAGATTTGTATTATCTCAATGGTCTAAATGTGATTTTCTATGATCCTTTATGCAGTAAAATATCCCTAAATCTAAAATTATTTTCATATTAGTAAGTAATATGATTAAGGAGAATGACTTGACCCTTAAACTGGCGCAACTCAATGAAAAATTAGGGCAACCAGATAAAGGTCTTGCAATTTATTGGTTGCCTACTAGGTGTTACTTTATATAATACTCACACAATGGCAGACTCGAAATAAAGTATTACCAAACTTTACCAATAAACTGTAAACAAATATGATAAATATACAAGCAAAATTACAAGTTAATGTTGAATTTCAATTCCTTCTCGTCCCTTCTTAAGCATAAAATGAATTTGAAAATTTTGAAAATGGATTTTAATTTCCTTATAAGGATGTTGTTTTTATATGTCGTCTTTATGACAGGTAAATATTTTATAAATATATTTCTTAAATTATATATAAAAGAAAATATTATACAATAATATCAAATTAAATCAAAAGTATTTCAACTTGTTTTATTTCTTTTGGTACTAAACTCATCCCTGACTTGAATGAGAGAAAATTTTTGTTTTGAATCAGATTGCAGAAAGAACATATCATTAAAATACACAAAAGTCTCTTTGTGAGTTTAAATTTATAACATTATTTTTTGTTAATGAATTAATAAAAATTATTTTGTTTAAAATTTGACTAAATGACATCTCGTATAATATACTTTACATTCCATCTTAAAAATAAATCTGTAAGGTGTATATATATGTTTAGATATCTGTAAACCACCAATTATGACTATTGATTTTTGATCAGCTGTAGGTTTCAATACTAGATGTTTTTTTAAGTAGCGCAGCTACTCTAAATCTAGAGAATAAATCTAATTTTGCTTAGAATTTACTTTTAGGTGTTTTAAACATTGTAAATTAAAGATTTTATTTTAATAATTAATATTTTACAAAAATATCTTCTAAAAACTGTGAGGAAGTTTGATAAAATTACGTTTATTTTGCAAGCTTGTTTGAAAATATTTCATTATTTTTATAATTCTGACAAAATAGATTTTCTGTTTAAATAAATAACATAGCCACAAAAAGGTTTAAGTAGTTATTGAAATATTTTATTACTATTCTTGCTAATTAAATATTTGTTAACTATGTTTAATTTGCATTTTTAAAATAGACAAGAAAAATATCCTACTTAAATGCTAATTTTATGAAGTTATCTTAAACCTTTTCCAAAAGTTTGTTTTATAAAACTTTTTTATTTTTCATTGATTTTATTTATTATATAGGTTAAAAATATCAAAAGTATTTTTCAAAGGCTATAGATAAATTTTGATTAATTTCGATTTTTGATTTTTAAAATTTTTTTTAAAATCTGCAAGAATATGCATGTCTTTTCAAAGAATAGATTATATAAAAAACAAAATTAAACATATTCAGGCTATCACAAAGCAAAAAATATTCTTTTTTACCATTAAATCGCAAATATTTAAAATCATTAGATTTTAAGCTTATTTTGCATGGAAACACATTTTTTCAGTTATTTTCTCTCAACAATGGATCTTAAATCTTAAATATCCCGTTAGAAGGGACTTAATGGATTTGAATTCTTACTGCTTACGAGTTAGTGGACTATAAACTATTATAAAAGTATCACTTTAAGGTGAAATTTTGAGGGTCAACTTTTTTTCTTTTAAAATTCGCAGTGTACTCTGGATGTTTCTATAAAAATTCGCTTAACCCTTACAGATCGGGGGGGGGGGGGGCTCCAAGAGCCCCCCCTTCTAGTTTTTTCAATCTCATTTTTTTTGTAGGTAAGATGGAGAGCTGTAACTTCATGACTTTTTAAGTTTAGTAATTATACGTCGGCAAGAGTTGATTTTACTAGGATATCTGGTCTGTGTCGGTCGTGGTGTCCGGTCAAAGTCGGTTGGGTAGCAAAAAAAATTAGAAAAAATTCTAAATAAATCTTAATTTCTACATTATGACTTTTGTGTATAAGGTAGAAACCTAATTTTTTTTTGGTGAATACTAAGTTATCAATGACCGTCTGAGAAAAGTGATGTTATGACCGTTTGACCGCTCCCGGACCGACTTTATGACCGATTTTTGTCCAGCTTTTACTACAGACATATATCATGAATATCGTGGCTTCTATTACAGCTAGAGACCTATAATTTTTTTTGGTAAATCCTTGAGCAATAATAAACAGATAAAAATATTAATTTTTGCCGCCAACCGCCGTTTTACCGCCGTAACCGCTGAAAATGGCGGTTTCCGTTATTTGCCGTTTTTCGGCGATGATCAGAAAAAGTAATTTTTTTGTTATGAAAAAAAAAGTTCGTCCTAAAATTTGGTCATCCTAGCTGCAAAATTAGCCGCTCTACAGCTGTTTTAAAATTAAGCGGCTGGCCGCTAAAAAGCGGCTAAGGAGCGGTCTGGCCGCTATGAAAGAAAAAATTTTCTCTAAAAATACACATGAACCACCAGAAAAAAATTTTACGTCTTTATCTGTACCAGGAGCCGAGATAGTGGGGGGGGCTCTTAAAGCCCCCCCCCCCCCCCCCCGATCTATTAAGGTGGGAATTGGGGCCCGATCTGTAAGGGTTAAGTTATCATTGGCTATCGGATATTAAAAATAAATCATATGATTATTACCAGTTTTGTTGGCCAGGCCTTCGGCCCCTCGGGGTAACAAAACTGTTTTTTATCTTATAATTTTCTATTTCAATAACCGCGGAAAGCTGTCTATAATACGATGAGATAAATAACTATTTCAATTACCTCATTCTTGGTGACTTATCCCAGTCTAGAATCATAACTCTAATGTGGTATATAATTACCTTATTCTTGGTGACTCTATCTCAGTCTAGAAGTATAACTCTAATATAATATATAATTACCTCATTCTTGGTGACTCTATCCCAGTCTAATAGCATAGCTCTAATATAGTATACAATTACCTTATTTTTGGTGACTCTATCCCAGTCTAGAAGCATAACTCTAATATAGTGTATAATTACCTCATTCTTGGTGACTCTATCCCAGTCTAGAAGCATAGCTCTAATATAGTATATAATTACCTCATTCTTGGTGACTCTATCCCAATCTAGAAGCATAGCTCTAAAATAGTATATAATTACCTCATTCTTGGTGACTCTATCTCAGTCTAGAAGCATAACTCTAATATAGTATTTAATTACCTCATTCTTGGTGACTCTATCCCAGTCTAGAAGCATAACTCTAATATAGTATATAATTATCTCATTCTTGGTGACTCTATCCCAGTCTAGAAGCATAACTCTAATATAGTATATAATTACCTCATTCTTGGTGACTCTATCCCAGTCTAGAAGCATAACTCTAATATAGTATATAATTACCTCATTCTTGGTGACTCTATCCCAGTCTAGAAGCATAACTCTAATATAGTATATAATTACCTCATTCTTGGTGACTCTATCCCAGTATAGAAGCATAACTCTAATATAGTATATAATTACCTCATTCTTGGTGACTCTATCCCAGTCTAAAAGCATAACTCTAATATAGTATATAATTACCTCATTCTTGGTGACTCTATCCCAGTCTAAAAGCATAACTCTAATATAGTATATAATTACCTCATTCTTGGTGACTCTATCCCAGTATAGAAGCATAACTCTAATATAGTATATAATTACCTCATTCTTGGTGACTCTATCCCAGTCTAAAAGCATAACTCTAATATAGTATATAATTACCTCATTCTTGGTGACTCTATCCCAGTCTAAAAGCATAAACTCAAGCTGAACATTCTCTAGTCCACTCTCACTCTGCCGTAAAAAACATTACATTTAGCAATGGATAAATTATTACTTGAATGTTACACTAGCTTATCGTGTACTCTAATAAAGTGAAACTTGTAGATGGCTAAATTAACATTTCTCCCCTTCCACCTTCTTTATCCCATCCCCTCCTCACAACTGTATGAACGTACGTACTGACCAATAAACGATGTCCATATTAGCAAGTTAAATTTACGACAAATTTCCAATTGTCTTTTTTTGCTTGCTCATTTACCAAAGGATTTATTTTGAATTTAAATCATTTTTTTGATTTTTATTCTAATGAAAAATTAATGTGATATATATTCTTTTGTTCTATTTTAGTATAATATTCTTATTTATTATTCAAAATCATGAATATGAATAAAATATTAAATATAGCACTGTATATTCTTAATGTGTTTTTAGTTTTGGTGGGTAAATAAATGTTTTTATCAAATATTCCTTTTAGTGCAGGTAGTTAGATACATGTACAAAGTATTGTTTTTTTTGTCTTGAAAGACTATTATTACACTAGTCCCCAAAGTTTTATAATAACGTTTTCTTATTCGTTGGGATCTTTTATTGGATGGTTCATTAAGTTTAGTGTCTAAACGTTTCAACCACTAATTGTAATCTACGGAAGGGGTTAACTTGTGTATCATAATTGGGGGATGTTGTAGATCAATTGATCGACTATTGTCTTATCCCTTTAGATCCTTGAGTATTAACCCTCCTAATACATAGTTATCCATATGTATATAGAACTGTAATATACAAATATTTTGTTAAACTAACAAGGTTTATCCAAAAATATAATGTTTAGAAAAACAAAAACAATTCTCTTGATTTCTTGGTTATTTAACTGTAATCCTAAATAATTAGAAAAATCCACGAAAATTCAACTAGGGTATATCTTTTTATAAATCTAACGAGGGAGGTACCAGCCTTGATTATGATATTGGAAATTTGATCAGTAAAAAATATTGAATTCATTTGACGAAAAATTGATTCCTACATTCCTCAAACACATAATTAACCTTTAACCATAACCATAATTAACCCTTCTGTAGGATAAAAGTAGTGGTTGAAACTTTTGGACGTTTTACTTAGTTAACCAACCAATCAAAATTAAGCAAAAGTACCAAAAGTTTTTAAGCCAACAAATAAGAAAACGTTATAATTTATGAAGGTACAAAAAACCTAATTTTGAGTAGCTGCGCTGCAGGTAATAGCAAATGTGAATGTTCCTTTGGTAGATCAAAAACAAAAGATTCATTGAAGACTGGGTTCAGGGTTCTTTTCTTGACATGGGTCTTCTTCTTGCCAATCCTCTGCCCGTTGTACAGCAGATAGATCTTTACATACGGATCTAAAATAAAAAGAAAAAAAAAGTTAATTAATCTTATTATAAGGTCAAATGCCTTTTAGACAACCAACTCTGATTGAACGACCATTGTCTGGAAAACTTAAATGTTCATGGCAAAAAATTGCGCCTATTTTGGACCAATAATGGATTCTCCCATACTCTGTCTATTTTTATCACGCACCTGACATAGCATCAGTATGGAACACTTTTGACATATTTGGTTATAACGCGGTGTTGAGTCGAGATTCGAACTTATCACCTTCCCGATAATGAGTGGATGCGCTGCGGGTTGAGCTACAGTCGCGTCGCGGGTTATACCTGATAGTCCAGTAATGTCCATCTTGGGAAGGTTCCTTGCCTTGAGGACCACGACAGTGATCCTGGCGGCTGCCGGCTGGAAACACAGGGACACCAGGATCTCACCACGGCCTTGGTTCTTCAACTAAAATTATAATTGCAATCATAAGCAAGCTATTAAAGTAAAAGAATAGAGGGGTTTCGAGCAATATGTAATTATTCCTACTGTGCCAGTAAAGTTGGAAAAAAAACACAGCCAAGTCTTTACAACTGAGCAGAAAGCAATTTGTGTGTAGACGAAAAAGGTCCCCGCCACTTAGGCCATGTAGATGTCTGGCCAATACATCTAATTTTTAATTTATTGAAAATCATGTGAAAATTATGTATATCAAGGGAGGGAGGGGACTTTACTACTTAAATCAATTCACAACCCAAACATCTATAAGCAACCAAAGCAGAATCAAACCGAAAACTTTAAGAGAAAGAAAATTCATTATCCCAATTATTTGTGTATATGTTAATTGTTTTATAACTTCATGCATGCATCTTTATTTTACATAAACAAATTATAAAACTTTTTGGGTCATGTAAAGGAAACAAAGTTGCGGGTTTCTTCATATTTTCACAGTAGCTTTTCTCCTATTTCTAGCGGAGGCTCTAATCCTGCGGGACAATCACCTAACTTAAAATTACCATTCAAAAGCTACTGTGAATATATGACTTCGTTTCCTTCACATGAGCCAACTTTTTTGTTGTTTCCATTATGATATTGCTACTAACTTTTTATCAAATTGCTTTCTTTTAACAAAGTAAATACTAGCTTTTACCTTAAAGATATATTTTTAAATTCTATTTTATACTTTTTGTGTAGTCTTTGACAATAAAAGTAATATAAAAATGTGTTAAAATAAGCTTTGAAGTAAAAAATTTCTCTCTAAATTATCTTGAAAAATCGATTAGGCGAGTATAAACAAGGAACAATTATTACACCCCCCCCCCAAAAAAAAGCAATGGATTTAGTATTACTTGTATCTTACACCAGATTATCATGTTCTCTAATGAAGTGAAATTTGTAGTGGGCTGAAATAATGCGTTTTTCAGTCCTTGGATACTTGTATTATACTGTGTTAAACCTATAGTAATCATTGTGTACAATAAATAGTTTATTAATAAATTCTTAATGAAATGTAATTATCATTTATAAATGTTGATATTAAATGTATATGTTGTTTTTTCCCAATAAATATTTGAATTTTAATTTGATTCCCCCATTTCATCCTTCTTAACATATTCCCTCCCCTCCTACTGAATGAACGAACTGACCAATAAATTATGTCCACGTTAGCAACCTAAATTGACGACAATTTCTCTCCTGTCATAATATTTATGCATATTCTTAATCCATTAATATAAAATATTGTCTACACAGATATGGTAATTCTAGGAATTAATATTCTCTTTCTGTCAGAGCAAATATTTTCATATTATTTTTTCAATCCTATGTATGTCTTAATTAACTTAATCGATCTATTATTACTTGGATATTGCCCCAGATTTTCATATACTCTAATAAAAAGACTTTCACAGAAAAATATTTACATTTACTCTTGCTACTTTTACTTCATATTATCCCCTCTAATATATGAAATGACCAATGAGATGCAGTTTAACTCAAATTGACGGCAAATTTTCCAATGACAATATATCCACGTATACTCTATCCATTTGTCATGGATATAAAAACATTGAACGTTACTCAGACGTTTTTTTTCATACAGTTGTGAAGCTTGTAAATTATTTGTGACTGCTTGTTGGTATGTCGTCTAATAAATAATTGGATAAACTTCAATTTAGGTTGCTACTTTAGTCCTTATTTATTGGTAAGTTAGTTCGTCCAGTAGGAGGGGAGGGCATGGACATGGTTGCTGGCTAATATAAAGATACCTTCATCCACCCCTTTTTCCCCTTGCCATCCTACTGGAGTAAAGCAAAGACCAATAAATGAGAACAAAAGAAGCATCCTAAATTGACGACAAAAAATCCACGTATATTATATCCAGGAATTACATGCCTCAAATCGATGAAAGAAAAGTTACCAAACAAGATATCATTTTTGTTGCAAAAATCATGACTTTCATTTTTTCGTGTTTTCATATTAAAAATTGCCAATATTTTTGCCAATATAATAATCTTCTCTAACATAAATATCAATATCTTTTGAGTAGAATTTAAAAATCTAAAAAAAATAGGTCATAAAAGTTATAAATTGTAATTAAAGAGTCGGTTTAGCAGTGTTAATAAATAGATAGCTAAAGACAAAAGACACACACACACATCCAGTTACTTTTATATAAGGATAATGCTTGAATTCACAGAATCGATCCTTTATACTCAAATTACACAAAGAGCAAAGTTTTTTTTCATACAGCAAATTAGTTTTGAAACTCTTTTTAAGTAGTATTTCTTTACTTTTTTGTCATCTACGTACTTTTTTGCATTATATAAGTGGTCTTGTGGAACATTTTTTGTGCACATATAGTGAATGGAATATTATTACTTAAATCTTACACTAGATTATCATGTACTCTAATATAGAGAATCTTGAAGCAGGTTAAATAAAAAATCCAGCCACCCCCTCCCTTTACCCCATCCTCTCCCCTCCTACTAGATAAACGAACTAGGCAATAAATGACAGGGGAAATTACAATCTATTTGTTTATACCGAAGGTTCTCGCTAACCGCCGAACCGATTCGGTTCTCCTTTACAGGGTAGCATTTCATAGGTCCTGGGAAGGCTTATAACTTCTTTTAGAACTAAAATGAAAAATAGGGGAGTGGGGGTAGCTCCGCCCCCCTCCCTCCCATTTTTTTTACTTTTTCTTTAAAATCTTAAATAAAAAATTGGGTGATCGAATTCAACTCTACACTACTCAAGTGCCCCTAGAGGCCTCTAGGGGCGTAGCCGCTATAGTGGTGTAATAAACAAGGATGACATCAGTATAATTAGGTGGATAACTAAATAAATAGGTTACAAGCTCTCTACTTATAAAACTCTATTGTTGTTTCATGATTTTTTTTACTTAATCAAGGAGTTATTTATTAGAGAGAAGATACTTTTACGCAAGCACGGCCCGATTCTCAAATTATTTCTAAAAAGTGTAAAAATTATTATCTTAAAAAGTGAACAAGGTTTGTAAAAATGGATATATTATGACTTGGATCTTACACCAGATTTTCATGTACTCTAATAAAGTGAAATTTGTAGCTGGCTTAAATAACGATCCCCCCCCCTCCCATACTCTTTACCTCATCCCTTACCCTCCTACTGAACAAACTAACAAATAAACGAGTTTCATGTTATAATTTTAAATTAAAGACAAGTTTTCCCTGTCATAATATCCACGTATATTTGCATCCATTGAAGTAAACAAAATGCTTTTTCTAGTATAAAAGAATAAGATATTTTTTAAAATAAAGTACATTTGTTAAAATATACAAATTGACTTTTGCACAAAAATTGCACTTTTTAAATATCAGACTATCGGTATATAAATCTATTTTTAGATACATCGAATGAATGGATAAAAAATATACGTGGATTTATTGAGAGTGGAAAATAGTCATCAATTTAGGATGCTATTTTCTCTGTCATTTATTGATCGGTACGCCTAGGGAAGGGATAAGTTGAGGGGGGGGGGGGGAGAACAAAATTTGGAGGGACCTCTACAAGTTTCACTTTATTATAGAACATGAAAATCTGGTGTTAGCTCCAGGTAATGATAAATCCATTACTAATTATCGTTAATATCTTATCTTATTTTTTACATAAATTTACACTTTACTTAATGTTTTTCTTTGGAAAAAAAATGTAAGTAGTAAACAGGGTCTGATTTTTTTTATGTATTATTGTATCATTTTGAACTTTAGGTAAAAATGCTAATAAAAATCACGAAACCTTGTGGCCAAGGACGTCCTAGCTTTTTTTCGGAGGAAGGGATACAAAACCTCTATAGTGACTTAAACGCAGTGTTGCAGAGCCGGAGCCGGGAGCCGTAGAGCCGTAATTTTCGTTTAAAAACGGCTCCGGCTCCGTACTAGATAAATAAAGAGATTTTTTATAAATTATAATTTGGTAACTCTGTTTTGTCATTTGCAAATGCCCCTTTAAGTTTTTCAAGTCCATTTTTATCAAAAATTTAACTTTTAAAACCTTCAAAAGTCAAAAATAGACGTGGGAAAAAAATATGTCGAGTTTTTCTTGATTTTAGGTCGGAGCCGGAGCCAAATCCGGAGCCGCCATCATCACAGACGGCTCCGCTGAGCCGGAGCCGGAACCGGAGCTTTGACAGAGTGCTATTTGGAAAAACAGACAGACAGACATACCTTTGTTATAAAGTAGCTGAACTAGAAAATGTTGAAAAGTTATTTATCACATTATAGACAGCCCCTTTTTTTATGAAAATTATTTGTTAGCCGTGGGAAATTGTCTATAATTCGTTATTATACAGAATTTTTTACAGGATTTTTCGGTTATTGTCGGTTACAAAGCCATACTGGAAATAATTTTCGTTTTTAAAAGCGAAACTTTTCTATAATTATTAAAAGCGAAGCTTTTCTATAATTAGGGTCGGTCCGTCCGTCACGGATAGCTTTTTTCGTTAATTTAGACATGTTAGAATTGTCCTATCGATTTCAAATTTTGCATGGTGATTCCTTTAGTAGGTAGGTACGATTTAGAAAGCGTAGCAACTCTATAATCATTACCAAAATGTTCGTACGTCCATTTTAAACATGTTGATTTTTTTACTTTTTTAAATAGCTTTTTTCGTTAATTTAGACATGTTAGAATTGTCCTTTTGATTTCAAATTTTGAATGGTGATTCCTGTAATAGTTAGGTACGAGTTAGAAAGCGTAGCAACTCTATAATCATTACCAGAATGTTCGTACGTCCATTTTAAACATGTTGATTTTTTTTACATTTTTAACAACAAATTTGTATGTGACCTAATTATCCGATTGGTCTGATTTTTGGTATACTGATTCCTGGGACAACAAAGTACAATATTATAAGCGAAGCAACTCTATAATCAAGTCCTAAAAATGTAAGTATGTCCATAAATATTATCCTGTATCAAGCAGTTTTTCAACAAATTTACTTACAATTTTGCTTTGACTCTTATACATTCGCATTCTGATTATTCAGTTCTGACAGTATACAAGTGTTAATGTCCGTTTGTCCTACCGTTTCAGAGCTTCGCTTTTATGGATGTTGTCATCCTTGTTTAAGGATTGCTTTGCCGTAAAAATTAAAAATTTCTCAAAATAAAATCCTAACAATGAAATCCTCACTTTTTCACCAATGATTTTGAATTATCTGAATATTTATGTTTTTTCTTTATGTTATCGTTGATGTAATAGTAATTTATCGCATTGCATTATATTTTAAAAATGAAAATTATAAGAATAAAAGTTAAAAATTTCTGTATTACCATGCTATACATGATTTTTATTATTGCTGAGAACTTGTTCTAATCCAGCGGATATTAATCGGCTTCGAGGCCTTACTGGAATAAATTACAATGATGTTGCTGCGCTAATTTTGAAAATGTTTTTCCCAAGTTTTTATTATATTATGATTTGTATTTCATGTGACAAATTATATTTATGCAGGAAATCAATAATAGTCGCATCGTATCGTAAACAGCTTTCCGCGTATAAAAATGTACAATTATAAGATTAAAGCCAGTTTTGTTAGCCCCGAAATGTCGAAGACACGGGTTTTAATATTATGATTGTACATTTATATATTTGTAGAAAACTGGATATAATACGATATGATACATAATTTTTCAGTATGACTGAGAACCGGTTCTAATACATCGGATATTAATCGGTTTCTAAGCCATACTAGAAATAAACTAGGTATACCAAAATATTAATATGACTCAAGCCTGCAAAAATATTCCCTTTTTAGTATATTTTTTTTATTTAATAGAAGCTCAATGCTTAACCTCCCTCATGCTGTCTGTCTGAATGTGCTATGGATGATAATTTTATGAAATTTACGTTTTATACTCTGAAGAATGTTCTTTGTAACGGGGGGTAGGGTCATTAGAGTAAAACACTAGAGGGGGGAGGGGTTAAGTAACTGTATTTCCCCCAAATCAACCATTGGTGTAAGTTATATTAACACAGCCAAGTAGAAGAAAACAAGATCATTGAAAAAGGGAGGGAGGTAGTTATGTGTATATAAATCTATACTATAGATCTGTTGTAGGGGCGACTTCTCTATGTTTTTGATGTCAGTATGTCTCTCTGTATGTATTTTGAAAGAAATTTACCTTCATACTCCGCGGAGTGATCTCTCTAACCAGGGGAAGGGACGCAGTATCCGTGTGTGTGAGGTCGGCATGTCTGTATGTATGTATGTATATTTGAAACTCTAGTATTAATAAACTTACCTTCATACTCCTAGGAGTGATCTCTCTAACCAGGGATAGGGGCGCAGTACCCATGTGTGTGTGATGTCGGCATGTCTGTCTGTATTTATGTATATTTGAAACTCTAGTATTAAGAAATTTACCTTCATACTCCGCGGTGTGATCTCTCTAACCAGGGGTAGGGGCGCAGTATCCGTGTGTGTGTGAGGTCGGCATGTATGTCTGTATGTATGTATATTTGAAACTCTAGTATTAATAAACTTACCTTCATACTCCGCGGAGTGATCTCTCTAACCAGGGGTAGGGGCGCGGTATCCGTGTGTGTGTGAGGTCGGCATGTCTGTCTGTATGTATGTATGTTTGAAACTCTAGTATTAAGAAAGTTACCTTCATACTCCTCGGAGTTATCTCTCTAACAAGGGGTAGGGGCGCAGTATCCGTGTGTGTGTGAGGTCGGCATGTCTGTCTGTATGTATGTATGTTTGAAACTCTAGTATTAAGAAAGTTACCTTCATACTCCTTGGAGTTATCTCTCTAACAAGGGGTAGGGGCGCAGTATCCATGGGTGTGAGGTTTGTTTGTCTGTCTGTATGTATGTATGTTTGAAACTCTAGTATTAATAAACTTACCTTCATACTCCTCGGAGTGATCTCTCTAACGAGGGGTAGGGGCGCAGTATCCGTGTGTGTGAGGTCGGCATGTCTGTTTGTATGTATGTATGTTTGAAACTCTAGTATCAAAATTATCCATTTATTTTAAATAATTAGAGTAAAACAATAGATTGGGAAGGGGTTAAATAACTAGAAGTCTCCTTCCCGAGGAGATTTGGGTCCAATAGCGTCGGGAATTTAACACAGGTAAGCCTCCACAAAAGAAGATAAAGCAAATTTCTAGCAGATGAAAAAGGTCCCCAACAGGGGGATCCAGTTATTTATTATTGAATAGAAGCTCAATGCTTAACCTCTCTCAATCTGTTTGTAACTATAATTTTAAAAAAATTACCTTTATACATCTTGAAGTGATCTCTTCAACTAGAAGTAGGGCGATGACTATGTGTGTGTGATGTCAGTATATATGACCGTCTGTGTGTATGTTTGAAACTCTAGCTTTAAAAATTTACCTTCATGGACCATGGAGTGATCTCTCTAACGAGGGGTAGGGGCGCAGTATCTGTGTGTGTGAGGTATGTCTGTCTGTATGTATGTATATTTGAAACTCTAGTATTTATAAACTTACCTTCATACTCCGTGGAGTGATCTCTCTAACCAGGGGTAGGGGCGCAGTATCCGTGTGTGTGAGGTCGGCATGTCTGTTTGTATGTATGTATGTTTGAAACTCTAGTATTAATAAACTTACCTTCATACTCCTCGGAGTGATCTCTCTAACGAGGGGTAGGGGCGCAGTATCCGTGTGTGTGAGGTCGATATTCTCAAGCTCCACCATCACCTCTCCCACCACGTCGTCTCGGCTGTACCGGTCGAAGCTGAGCACCACAAAGTGCAGAGTCAGAATCTGAAAAATAAATGTATAAGTATAAATTAGGGTTGGGCCGGATATCCGGCCATTTTCAATATCCGGCCGGATACCGGATATTGAAACTATCCGGCCGGATATCCGGCAATATAATCTTTTATATTTTACAACAAAAATCTCTGTTTTTTTTAATCTTCAATGGCTTTAATTTTCTTATTATTGAAGCTAGAAGAACAATTTTTTCTGAATATGTTTAAGTTTATGTAAATTTTATATTAGAAATCTCAAAACATAAATTTTGGCGGTGGCAGGTAAACGGCAACATATTTTATGAAATTTTAATATGTCATGAAGATATATAAAAAAAGCCTAAGTTTAAAATTTGAAATCTTCAAGTAAAAATTTGCGGTCACAGGAACCGTTTAAAGATATCTGGAGACCTGGAGGTTCAGGACTTGCAGGATTATACCTGGAACCTGAAATCGACTTGAACACCTATATTACATATGATGATGTACGACTATAGGATATTTTAGTATTAGATAACATGAAATGCTTTGTTTAAGTAAAAAAATATTTTTACATTTTACCTAAATGACCTTAACAGATTTGCTGGTATCCTGTGCCCGCCAGGAAGGAGGTATTAAAAAATTTCAACTCTGAGTTATGTGTCATACCCATATTTCGAAAGTCACTCAGTTATAGCCCACTACCTTTTATACACAGAAAATGGGATAGAAAAAAATCAGAGGGGGGGGGGGGAGGCATTCAACGCCACCTCCCCGCCAATCCTCCAACCGTTAGAGATTGATATCACACATTGAGAGTAGTAATAGTTAATTAGATTTATTTACTAAGCTTTTTTTGTCTGTAGCAAAGGATCTTGCTAACTGCTGAACTGATATGGTTCTTCTTTAGAGTGAAGCTTCTTATAAGTCTCAGGGTGGTTTTAGGCTGTTTAATTTTTATAAAAAAAGTCGTTGTAAGGTTTTAAGTTATTTTTCTGGACTTTCATGTCCCTTCTAATATATATCCCTAGATACTTGGGACGAAGACGCTAGTATAATATAAAACACCAGTTTATGAAGAAATTTTTTTTAGAAATAGTCCCTCTCGTGGCAACGCCCCTTAAGGAGCAATTATTCGTAATTTCACAGTAGCGTATCTCCTATTTCTAGCCCCTCGCGGGGGACTCTAACCTTGCGGGGCCAATTGCCTTACCCTGCGGGGAAATCACCTTACCAAATATAACCTAACCTAACCTAAAATAACCTATTAAAAGCAATTTAAAAAATAAAACGAATCGCCCCTTAAGGTGCGTTGCCACGAAAGGGACTATATTCTTTTTTGATACTTTAATATGTAGTAATTTGGCCGGTTATCCGGCCGGATACCGGATATCCGGCATTTGAAATTAGCCGGATATCCGGTATCCGGTATCCGGCCAAAAAAATATCCGGCCCAACCCTAGTATAAATGTATAATTCAGACAACTAACTGGTTGTGGAGACCTTTTTCGTCTACTAGTAAATTGTTTTTTTTTTGTAGGGACTTGGCAGTGTATACATTTTTGATGCTTTTAGCTGATATTCAAAGGAAAACCTTGGGTAGAGTTATATATAGCTCGTACCCCCTCTATTGGTCAAATTTAATGTTGGAATAATAATAAAATATGAAATGAATAATTGATTGGTGCTTGTCATTCAAATTTTGAGAAAAAATCTTCAAATAAATATTAGTGCATTTGATTATGACGTAATCAACGTTGTCTTATTTAATACTAGCTTATTTAATGGATTGTGAACTAATTTATTTGTTTCGAATTTAAAATTTGATCCTTAAAAATCAAATATAAAATAAAAAGAATAAAAAGTTTACTTATGCAATTGTCAATTTTTCAATTTTCAATTTTGAAACAGTTTAGAACTTGGAAATATTTATCCTTTAAAATTAACTTTATTTTCATATTGATTGTGTATTTAAATATATCTAAATATATAAGACACTGGCTAATGAATGATGTACATCCCCAAAGATGACACACTGAATTACCCCTTCTGTAGGTTTAAATTAATGGTTTGGACACTCAACTTAATGAACCAAACCAATCAAAATTCAATAAAAGTCCAAAAAGTTGTCTGTTAGATGCATCTACCTTTTTTTCTATTTTTTATGACAAAAATAGAAGGTAACCCCTCCATAAGAAGATACGAAACCCCTAGATGCTCTATTTTATTTTTAAACTTAAACTATAATAAATTTATTTACGAAAGCAAATGTCAGGTAAAATACAAATACAATCTACAAAGTTACATAACTTTCATCTTTTTTTAGGTGAAATAAAATTTAAATTCTAACAAAGTTGGTGAAACATCAAAGGCTTTTTATTTAAATTTGTAACCATGTTATATATATTCTTATATATACCAGATATGAGTAGATTCCTTTTATTTGCCATAAGACAAATCTTATCACTGTTTTTATTTGTTATGATATCAACCTAAGTATGTAGTTGTTGTTGTAGCCATGATTCTCTGAAGTTAGGACTCAGATGCACACGGAGACTGGAAGTGAGAATCCTTTGGCCAATCTTAGATTGGTAAGCTTCGCGCACAGCTGATTGTATTCTATGTTACATTACAAGCTGACCCGCAATTCTCGTGGAAGCTACTCAATTATTACATCACCCTGGCCTAGAGTTTTGGCAGGTGTTCCATATTAAGCCACCCTAATTAATGGCACTCTCATACGAGGAGCATGGATGAGGGAAAGCTTAGTTAGAGCTGCTTGATTTGTAGAATCCTAACTTCCTACAAATCTCCCCCCTTACAACCCTAGGGCATCTTAGGGAAGGTTGCGTGATCATAATCTGACAAATTGCGACAGCATTTGTCAATCAAGTGCAAAGTCTATGTGGGGACTTGAACTCGGTTTTTCCCAACCACAGCGTAGTGCGCTAACCACTACACTATGGGACACCCTAGGTATGTAGTCAATGGATTTATTATTACTTGGGTGGGTCTTACACCCGATTATCGTTTATTCTACTAAAAGTGAATCTTGTAGCTAGCTAAAATAACAATCCATCCCCTTTTACCCCATCCCCTCCTATTGGATGCACAAACTGATTAATAAATGAGTTCCATGTTAGCAAGCTTAATTGACGACAAGTTTTCCTTCTGTCATTATATCCACATATATTCTATATCCATTCAAATTTCATAACTCTATCCCTGGATATATTTGTAACCATATTGGAAAATAATATGAATGATGTTTCTCAATTAAAGGCGTTCACATGGGTGGGAGTAGGGTGGTTGATGCACCCTTTGAAAAACCCATAAACCCAAAATACTGAATTTTAGCAAGGTGTGAGAGTTACCAGCTCTTTAATATTCAGGCTTCTTTAAGGGGGGAGCATTAAATTACAATCAAAAATGCAAAATGCAATTTCATGAATTAACCACCCTAACAAAGGATGAGAGAGGATATTGGACTGTAAAATGTAACGTTTCATAAACAACTCTTCTCATGCATTGGCATTAAAACTTAAGGAACCTTTATTCAATCTGATTTTTTGGACAAATCTATAGCATCCAAGTTTTTGGGAAACACCTTAGAACATTCTTGTGGAATGAATTTTCAAGGGAAACTTTTTCCATGGAGGGGATGGGGGAATTTATTTTTTTTGTGCTAATTTTACTAGAGCTGGATCTTTAAATCGTTTAGTGGTGCGCTGAATCGGGGCGATCCAGTTCAACTCGGTTTGGCGCGGCAATGTCACTCGTTGAGTGCCATTAACGCGCCAGTACCGCGCCACTGGGCGCGCTGATTCGCCCATTCAATTTTTATTTAAAGATTGAAATCTAAAAATATCTAGGTGCGCCCAACTGAATCGCCCCGATTCAGCGCACCACTAAACGATTTAAAGATCCAGCTCAGCTTACACCCAGTCTTAATGATGTGCACGCCTCTGGTCTCAATACATCAATATGACTCAAGTTATTGGATAGTGCACGCCCTTGTTCTCAATACATCTATATGACTCAAGTTATTGGATAGAGCACGCTCTTGTTCTCAATACATCAATATGACTCAAGTTATTGGATAGTGCACGCTCTTGTTCTCAATACATCAATATGACTCAAGTTATTGGATAGAGCACGCTCTTGTTCTCAATACATCTATATGACTCAAGTTATTGGATAGAGCACGCCCTTGTTCTCAATACATCTATATGACTCAAGTTATTGGATAGAGCACGCTCTTGTTCTCAATACATCAATATGACTCAAGTTATTGGATAGTGCACGCTCTTGTTCTCAATACATCAATATGACTCAAGTTATTGGATAGTGCACGCCCTTGTTCTCAATATATCTATATGACTCAAGTTATTGGATAGAGCACGCTCTTGTTCTCAATACATCAATATGACTCAAGTTATTGGATAGTGCACGCTCTTGTTCTCAATACATCAATATGACTCAAGTTATTGGATAGTGCACGCTCTTGTTCTCAATACATCAATATGACTCAAGTTATTGGATAGAGCACGCCCTTGTTCTCAATACATCTATATGACTCAAGTTATTGGATAGAGCACGCCCTTGTTCTCAATACATCTATATGACTCAAGTTATTGGATAGTGCACGCTCTTGTTCTCAATACATCAATATGACTCAAGTTATTGGATAGAGCACGCCCTTGTTCTCAATACATCAATATGACTCAAGTTATTGGATAGAGCACGCCCTTGTTCTCAATACATCTATATGACTCAAGTTATTGGATAGTGCACGCTCTTGTTCTCAATACATCAATATGACTCAAGTTATTGGATAGAGCACGCCCTTGTTCTCAATACATCTATATGACTCAAGTTATTGGATAGAGCACGCCCTTGTTCTCAATACATCAATATGACTCAAGTTATTGGATAGAGCACGCCCTTGTTCTCAATACATCTATATGACTCAAGTTATTGGATAGTGCACGCTCTTGTTCTCAATACATCAATATGACTCAAGTTATTGGATAGAGCACGCCCTTGTTCTCAATACATCTATATGACTCAAGTTATTGGATAGAGCACGCCCTTGTTCTCAATACATCAATATGACTCAAGTTATTGGGTAGAGCACGCCCTTGTTCTCAATACATCTAAATGACTCAAGTTATTGGATAGAGCACGCCCTTGTTTTCAATACATCAATATGACTCAAGTTATTGGATAGTGCACATCCATGGTCTCAATACATCAATATGACTCAAGTTATTGGATAGAGCACGCCCTTGTTCTCAATACATCAATATGATTCAAGTTATTGGATAAAAGATAAGATTCTACAGAATAATATTACATCAAATATTAACTACATTTATCAACTAAAAAGAGTTACATATTACCTCTTAGATAATGTGTTTTGTGTGCATAGTTTTTATTTCTTTTTGCGACCTATTCCACAAAAAGGCTAAATCTGTTCAGGATCAATTTAAAGCTTCTTTGTAAAATTTTTCAAATTGCTTTTTAAGATTTTAATAGATATACATATTGTAGTTGTATTTCAATCAATTACATTCTTAAAATTTTAGAGCTTTTCTCAATATACATGGGATACATTCGGGCTACATTCTTAGATTGAAATACGTATTTACCTTTTAGAAATGATTTTTAGCGTATTGATAATACGTCGGATTGCTTCATGCTAGAGATGGTAATAATGATGCCTACTACTGCTATGTTGGTCGCCTGACATAAATAGTAAGAGTATGGGGAATTCATTCATAAACATGCGCAACTCATTATTAGGACTTCCAGACAAAGATCGTTCAATTAAAGGGTTGGTTGTCTGTTGGCTTACCCAATTTCTATTGGGCGAAAAGACGACTTACATCGCAATAGTTATGTTTTAGGTGCGTGGAGAGGGCTAGAACCTGAAGCGACATCCAGAGGTAATTGTAAGTTTATTTACCGGTAGTTGATTGAAGTGAATTCCATAGAAGGTGAAGTCTTCATCATAAACTGGATTCAAAGTACGCCTCAGTACACGGGTCTTAACCTGGAATAATTATAATTGATACATAATATACGTGGATATTATAACAAGGGAAAAACTTTCGTCAACTCCTGTATTGGTCAGTTCGTGCATCCAGTAGGAGTGAAGGGGATGTGGTAAATTAGGTGGATTCGAGGAGGGGAATAGTTATTTTAACCTGCTGGTGTAAGGTCCATTTATAATACATCAATTAAAATCCTAAAGAAACCTCTTCTAAGATTGTCCTTTATAAGAGGGTCATAACCTTGGACAGATAATCATGAAATATTTACAGATGCTTATTTCTCTGCACTGCGAGATAATTATGCATTATTGATTTATGGCTATTCCAGATTATTTGTAGGCATTCTTATAACTCTCTTAAAACTCTTAAAACAGTTTACGGGCATGATCTGTACGTTCAGCCGTTTGGCAGATAGCAGCCTTTAAAATTCATATATTTTTGGAAATATTTGTTACCAAGAATATTTTACCATGAACTGCAGTTGATCCGATAGTTTCTTTTGCAAACAAGAAAATGTTGAATTTTTCTCAATGGTAAAAAAATTAAACATGTTTCAACCTAAAAACAAATAATTACCTTGTGTTGTTTCTCAGGCAAAAGTTGAAGCTTCACATAAGGATCACTAAAATTAATATAAATATAAGTTAGAAGATTTTAACTCATTAACTCGCAAATTGCATTATTCAAACATCCTAACATTTTTCAAAGTAGCTATTTAAGTACAAACAGCACATGGGTGGTACTTATATTTCTAAAAACTAGAGCTCAACGCAGTTTAACGATATGCGTGGTATTCTCTACAATTAACACAAGCTGCGCAATTTGTATTTATAAAAAGTATACATATTTTTGCACGAACTTTAAGTTAATCACATGAAAAACAATTGCATAAAATATATTAAATAACAATTATCTTTTTTAAATAGTTGCAAATTTAAGTCTCTTGAAGTTAACTTTTAACTGAAATAAGTTATTGTACTTTTATTGTTATCTTTTTATTCAAATATCAAATATTTTTTTAAGCAGCCAATCATTTATTAAAACTTTTTTAATACGATTTAAAAAATTACATAAAATCTTAACATAATTGAAAATTAACCCATAAGGAAATTTGATCAAAAATCAGAGATTAAAATTGAGAGGCGGAAATTAAGTTTTAGATTTAGAAACCTGACAAAATCTGAGAAAATTCAGATTTATCAAGGTTTTGTCACTAACTGTCAGATTTTTAGCTGTGTTTGTAGTTCCCTAGGAAAATGGGGATATATGTCACAGCATTTGGCCTACCTATTATATTGACGAAGTAGAGGGAAAGAGAAAGGGAGGGGACAAGAAACCCCCTAGAAAAGAGATGAGGTATATGGTATTTCCTGACGTCAATAGAATAGGTGGCCTATAAGCATTGACATCTATTCCCATTCTGCTACGGCACTATAGACAGAAGCTTTACAAAATGACTCAAAATATCAGCCATGTGACGTCATAAAATGAGGGATTATCAATCTCTTTTTTATGGTTTTTTTCCCCTTTTATGCCGTCACATGGCTGATATTTTGAGTAATTTTGTAAAGCTTCTATAGACAGGTGCATCACTAGGTATTAAAAAACTAACCTGCTCTTATTTTGACAATCCTTAGCTGGTAGGTTCGTACACTTGTTTACAGTAACAACTAAAAATGATTATGATTAATTTTCATATTTTTAAAATTGTATTGTTGAATGTGTAAGAGTGAAGTAGTAAGCAGAGAAGGAGGGAACAATGGGCTGTTCATTACACTAGTCCCCAAAGTTTTATAATAACGTTTTCTTCTTCGCTGGCTTAACAACTGTGAGTACATATATTATATTTAAATAGTAGGTTTATTAACTTGAGTATCCAAACTATGTACCAAGGGTCTATAGAGATTTGGGGATTCCCCCCTCCCCACCTTTTAAATTGTAGTTTTAAAAAGTTTTGACACACTACACGCTGCCTATCGGGTACTTATATCGGTATTTCATTTCTAGAGGCGATTTCTCTTGGGATGGTAGTAGTACCCTCCCTTAAAATAGCTTTAAACCTTTTCAAGACCTATGAGAAGCTACACTGTAAAGGATAACCATATAGGATCAGCGGTTAACGAGATCCTTTGGTACAGACAGATAAACACACAAAGAACCTGCTACTTTTATTTAAGGATTAGGGTAAAGATTTGTAAATGGAAGTAAGTACAAAAATCTTTTGCTTAATTCTATCTACTTAATCTTTATCTATTATAACTGGGAGGGTATTCATTTAGCATTCAGTGTCCTATCCCTGAAATCCGGCTTAAATATAATCAAATCATTGTAAATTTTGAGTTGAAAGCTTCGCTGAATATTTTATGAGTGTGGTAAAAATTGTGTAAAAATAACATGTAAACACATTTACAAAATTTTTGAAAATTGAATATTTTCCGACTCAAGCTCCTCTACAGGTTGGCTTTGCAGGTTTCCTTTTGCTGAGTTTAGAATTATTATTGTGTAGAATAATTTAACCTTTAAGCATTAATACTCATACGTTATAACATCTTTATTAAAAAACTCAATATTCATATAAAAATAGAGGTCTCAGAAAACGTATTTTTGAGTATAGCCGAAAATAGGTGCATTTTTGTCATGAAAACTGTGAATTTGACAGTCTCATTGAATTTCATGGGTGTGAAAATGAGAGTAAAACTGTGTTTATGACAGTAGTAAAGGTGTAATTTTGACAGTGGAAAAAATTATTGCCAAAAACGAAATTGACAAAAACACTCCCACTTTTTGTAAAAACACAGTGGCTATATTTTGCTAGTGGTTAAAGTGGCAGCACCTCTTCCTATATGTTCTTCAACGATCTTGCAAATTTCGTATCGTATTATAGACAATATTCTACAAATTACAAAATAAAAATCGTAATACACTAGTAAAATATAGGTTTTTTAGCCAAAAAGATGAATACTCTAGAAATTCGACCAGATATCATTTATTTATACCTATATATAGAGCCCCACGTTTTTATTCAAATCATAAGTGCATGGCCTAAAGAATAAATTGCATTTGAACTTGAGTGTATTTTTTCTTGAAAAAAAGCTGTAAAATTATGTTTTTTAAACTATAAAATTCATTTTAAAAAATCCGCAAGTTAAAAAATAAAAAATCCGTGAAGCTTTTTAGTACTAAAATTCTTTGTTAGTGTGATTGTTTCTTAAATAACAAACATGCCATAGTTTGCAATAGATCATTAAAAAGATCCAAAATAATTTGTGTTGCTTGTGAAAGAAAAGGCAAGAATTGCCAAAATATGGAGAAAAATGAAACGTTGTTCGTTTTTGTAAATCTGGTGCAAATGAAGGAACCAACAGGTCTTTGTAATACTTGTAAAACATATTTATAAACATATTTTTAATTATGAATTACAAATTCAAAGTGATGTGTCTATTAAAAGCAAAACTTTTCTAAAAATAGTGTCGGTCCGTTTGTCCGTCCGGATAGTTTTTTCGTTAACTTGGGCATGTTAGAATTGTCTTATTCATTTTAAACTTTGCATGGTGATTCTTATAGTAGTTAAGTATTTATGATTTAGAAAACGTAGCAACTTTATAATCGTTACAAGAATGTCCGTTTTCAGTTTTTCAACAAATTTACTTTACTCCAATTTTGTTTTGACATTTAGAACATTAGCATATATTATGATTATTCTATAAGTGTTAATGTTTGTTCGTCCTAGTGACCTATTCCAGTATGAGATTCTGAATTGCTATAATATTTTTTTTGAAATCTTTATATACTTTGAAATTTATTTTAAATTTTGAATCTTAATTAATTAATGTATTTCTATATGTACAAATAGCAAATATTATTGTGGATTTAAAAGAACTTCATATAAAATATGAAAAAAAAATTAGGCCATGCACTTATGATTTAAATAATAACGTGGGGCTCTCTATATAGGCATAAACAAATGATATCTGGTCGAATTTCCAGAGTATTCATATTTTTGGCTAAAAAAACCTATATTTTACTAGTTAATATTGATACCAGTTTTATAAGCCAGGGCCATTAGCCCCTCGAGACTAAAAAATATGCGAGAAATAATAATCATTGAAATAGCGTATTAAATGTTATTCTAAAGTCAAACTAACATTAATAGTTAAAAAATAAAAAAAAACCAACTAAAATAAAAAATACAAATATTTGTTAATCTGACATTTGTAAAAATTAAATGCCATTCGTGATTATTAGAAAGATCATTTATCAGAAAATAATAAGATAAATCAATTAAAACATATATAAATTTATATTCTAGGTAGTCTTCAAATAGGTCCCGTGATGGTTAATATTTTCAGATTTAAGTCTTATGATGGTTGTAAGCTAGTTATCTAGTCCATTTCTACCCATTTGAATTCAGAGCCTCTAGATGTAAAGACGCAGCAACTTTTGTCAGAAGCTCATGAATTCAATAACTACTGAACCGATTGAGTTCCAGTCTATTTTTTTTTCTCCCTTCTAGAGTAAAGAGGCCCTAGATGATTCATCCCCCCATGAAAATTTAGTCCTTTTTTCTACCTATATTGTATAACTCTGCATCGATTTCTTTTTATATCAAAACTGATTCAGGTTGCTAACTTTTGCTTAACTATTTATTGGTTTAATTATCCATGTATAGTTTGCCGAGCTTGGTCTCCGCAGTGTTGCTAATTTTGTTTATAATCAATGGGTATTACATCAATTTATCGTTCATTGTCTTATCCCTCAACATTTCTGATATTACCTAACAATTCTGTATTTATTGTACATATTTAACTTACCCAGCGCATTCTTCTCAAAGCTGTACTTAACCGTAAAGAATAGTTTGCCCAGCTTGGTCTCCGCAGTGTTGCTAATTTTGTTTATAATCAATGGGTATTACATCAATTTATCGGTCAATGTCTTATCCCTCAACATCCCTGATATTTTTCTATCAATTCTGTTATCTAGTGATCAACTTACCCAGCGCATTCTTCTCAAAGCTGTACTTGACAGTGAAGAATAGTTTGCCCAGCTTGGTCTCCACAGTTGCTAATTTTGTTTATAATCAATGGGTATTACATCAATTTATCGTTCATTGTCTTATCCCTCAAAACCATGTTTCTTCCTATCAATTCTGTAATTCTTGTGATTAACTTACCCAGCGCATTCTTCATAAAGCTGTACTTGACAGTGAAGAAGAAGCCGAGCTTGGTCTCCGCATTGTTGCTAATTTTGTTTATAATCAATGGGCATTACATCAATTTATCGTTCATTGTCTTATCCCTCAACATTTCTGATATTACCTATCAATTCTGTATTTCTTGTACATATTTAACTTACCCAGCGCATTCTTCTCAAAGCTGTATTTGACAGGGAAGAATGGTCTCCGCAGTGTTGCTAATTTTGTTTATAATCAATGGGTATTGCATCAATTTATCGTTCATTGTCTTATCCCTTAACATCCCTGATATTTTTCTATCAATTCTGTATATCTAGTGATCAACTTACCCAGCGCATTCTTCTCAAAGCTGTACTTGACAGTGAAGAATAGTTTGCCAAGCTTGGTCTCTGCAGTATTGTTGTTCCCCTTGTCCACGGTGGTGCTGCTTTTCTCCCCGCAGGACACATCATCCTCCTCGTGATTGTTGTTCGTCTGTAAATAATAATTATTTAGAGTAAATGATTTGTAAATCGGTGTACAGTATGTCTTCCAAACCGATTAATATCCACTGGATCAGAACAGGTTCTCAGCTTTTAAAAAATCATGTATAGCATCGTACTACAGACATTTTTTACATATATTAAACAAATGTATATCCGTTATATAGCTCCAAGGAGCATTACATAAATATAAATCAACTGTCACGACACAACTCTTGCACACAATAATCTTTAAAAAAAACTGTGAACATTATGTAAAGTTATTCATTATTAGCTTCTAATTCATACAAGACTCATTTAAGATGAACTTTAATAATTGTATTATACAATTTGAAAATTTTCACCTTTAAATGTGTTATTAAAATTTGACTTTTTCCCTACATTATAAAGTAGTAATATTTTTGTCTACAGCTTAATATCTTATGACTGCTGAACCGTTCTTTATTTTAAGCAAACTTGACATATGATTGTTTTATGCTATTTTATTTTTCCATTTAAGTTTTTGAACGTTTTTTTTCAGCTCATCTATATTTTTTAGAATGCAGAGCCCCTGGATGCTAAGGGCGTAGCCGCTAGTTCTAATTATAAAGTTACATAAGAAGAAGATAAAAATCAAAATTTAATTTTGTGATAATTTTCAATCATAATATGTTAATTCCATCCAGTTAATAAATTTAAGCTGCATTGGATATTATGATAAAGGGAAATTGTAGTTAATTTAACCTGCTAAAGTTGAACCCATGTATTGGACAGTTCGTTCCTCCAGTAGGAGGGGAGTGGAAGTTGTAAAAAGCGGGGGAAGGATGGTATCGATTTTTTTTATCCCGATGTGAGTTTTACTTTATTAGGAACTCTGATGTAAAATCCAAGTAATATTATATCCATTCTGCAACATGCATTCAAAAATCATAACATGGCAACTGCAGTAACCTAATTAAAATTTATTAAAGCCGCGAATCAAAGAATCAATATCTAGAGTACAAAATCCGCAAACAAACGAAAACATTTTAATTCAATTTTGCACAAAACAGTTTTGCAATTTTCCTCTTGAAACAACTCAATCGACCATTGCAAAAAAATTTTGGACAAAGAAATAAATCTGAAATTTGCAGGGAGGGAGATGACACTTGCCTACAATATTTACCAATAACAACGAAACAGAAAAGGCTATAATTAATTTTAAAGTAATTCTAAATAAAAAAATGATGTTACTGTAATTTCTATTATATAAAGTAGTAATCTTTTTGACGGAAGCGAAGGATCTTGCGAAACACTGAACCGATATGGTTCTCCTTAAAAGTGAAACTTCTCATATATCAAGGGAAGTTTTTACTTTTAGGCTATTTTAATTTTAGATTTAACCCGTCGGATAGTTTTTGTCTATTTTTCTGCCCAATGTACACCCCTTTATATAAAGATTCCCCTAGGTGCACAGCAACTAGTTTGTCTTAAATTTATAAAAATACAAGTTAAATACTTTTTATGACACATATATATACTGATTATATTTGCTTCACAATTACATTGAACCTAATTGTACTTAGAATCGCCAGTTATATTTTTCATTGACTCATTGGATAAAACTATGAAATGAGGATAAAGTAAAGTTAGTTCTACTTTATATTAGAACACGAACACGTTCTAATGCATAAAAAAAGTTATTCATAAATTGCAAATTAATTTTACTTCGTGCATTTTTTGTTTTAATATCATAGCGCTATTTCGATGCCCTTTATTTTATTAACCAAGTTTTTTTTATTTGGTAAAACCTAAAAACTTGAATTGCATATAAACTAGGGGCAGTTCAGTGTTTAGCAAGATCTTAACATACAAGCATAAATTCTTACTTATCTTTATACTAGGATTAAACAAACTAAATTAGATTAAATTAAATTAAATCTTAATTGGAAGTTAATGCTCAAAATGCTTTTTCTATCCTATTAAATCCATGGAAAAAGGTATAGGTCAACAGAATATATAGATTATTTTTTTACTTGATTTACAAAAATTTGTATAGTGCGTATAAAAAAGTGGATGAATTTAAAAACTATTGAAATAGAAATTCCAAATGAGGTAATATTAGAAAGAATAATAGACTTTCTATATGACGTAACTCAGGATACTTCGGCCAAAAGTTTTAAAATTTATCCCCTTTTATTAAAGGCACTAAAAAGAGTTTGATGGTTTACACACACACACAAAATTATCTGCAAAAGACATTTGTGACTGGATTAATTTCCATCTAATCATTCCTTTCTCCAAATTTCTGTCTATCTAAAATCTCACGTAGAAAGAAATTGATTTGTATGAATAAAGAATTCTTAATTTAAAGCAGCCCAGCATTAACCCCCAAAAAGCACAAATTATAGCCACGCGGGGAGACTTAATCCAAATGTTTTAAGCTGGGAGGAAGGAGATATTGAGCTGTTTATTACACTAAGCTCCAAAGTCTTATAATAACGTTTTCTAATTCGGTAGCTTAACAACCTTGGGGACTTTTATTGATTATTGATATGTTGGTTCATTCAGTTGGGAGTTCAAATGTTTCAACCATCCTATCTATAATACAAAGTAGAACGATGTCTGTCTGTCGCTTAAGATCTCGGTAACCACTGAACCGATCGGATTCTACTCTTCAGAGTATATACCTATTGGTCCTGTGGTGGTTTTAAGCTATTTTCTTGGGGGGTAGGACACCCCAAACCCCCTAAAAACAAAAAAAATCCCCCCCTGGGTTTTAAGACTTCAGGGGCTATAGAACCATTACTTAACCTAACCCAAAATTGGCAAAATTAAAAAAAATGGGGAGGACTATTATTAGAGCTCCGAGGGATTAAAAAAGGATTTTGTTGGCTAATCTAAAGTTATGAATCTAATATTGGAGAAAGTTTAACTTTTAGCCTCCGTTTTAATTGATAATTACAACTTCAAAGAAAAGCATCAAAAAACTTTTTCCGTAGAAAAACTAGAAAACATTAATTGCTTTTTAATCCGAAGGCCAATTATACAATTTTATTCCAATTAGCTACAATCACAAAAATATAAAAAACCCGAAATTACATTAAAACTTCAATATTTAACACAAGGACAATTATGTACGTTTATGATAGTTATTTATCGCATTACATTATAGTATATCATTTAAAACACACATTATAGACAGCTTTCTGCGAATATTAAAATGAAAAATTATAAGATTTAAACTAGTTGTTCCAGGTCTAACAAAACTGGTATTAATTTGTATGTTTTTTTAATGTTTGTGGAAAATTGTATATAAGATTATTTTCTTTATGGTGGAGAACCGGTTTTAATCCAGTGGATATCAATCGGTTTCGAAGCCATACTGGAAATTTTAAATTAATTTTCTAAAAATCTCCAAAAATATTTCTTCACTACTCATCTATAAAAAGGAAAAATAGTTTGGTGGTTGGCTTCTGTGCAAACTAGATTATATACACATTATATTGCTTATATAGCTTTGTAGCAGGGAGTATGGGGGCATTTATCTGTTTATTACAGAAGTCCCCAAAGTTTTATAATAACGTTTTCTTTTCGTTGGCTTAACAACTGTGGGATTTTTAAAAATCTTTATTGGTTCATTAAGTTGAGTGTTTAAACGATTTGACCACTAACTGTAATCAACAGTAGGGTTAATTTTGATTATCATCATGGAGGATGTTTATCAATTTATCGCCCATTGTCTTATCCATTTAGATACCTGGCTTTGAAGACCATCCAGGTAAATCCAATATTAGGAATGGAATGGGGTTGTATCAAACCACAGGGATCTAAAGGGATAAGACAATGGACAATAAATTAGTGTACATACCCAATGATTATGCACAAAATTATTCCTTTATTAGATTATACGATTACAGTGGTTGAAACGTTTGAATGCTTAATGAACCAACCAATCAAAATTTAGCACGAGTCTTTAAAGCTGTAAAGCCAACGAATCGGAAAACTTGGTTTTAAAACTTTAGGAACTAGTGTGAAAAACAGCCCAATGTCTCCTCCCTTCATGGAAGGAATGGATGTATCAAACAAAGTGATAATTTACCCTTTATATGTAGCCTGATCAATATTTTGTAAAATATCATATTTAAATTTATTATTATATAATTTTTCAGCAAATAAAAAACACTGTGAAACCATTACTACTAGGTTGATATCATATCAGCTATAGTCATTCAATAATATCTAAAGAAAAATTGTAGGATAAACATTAGGAACCCAAAATATACCTTATCAACTTAAATCTAAATATTAAATGAATATAGTATAATCATATTTTTAAGTTTAGAGTTCAATTTCAGGTTTGTATCTTTAAAGATCCAAGAGAAGAAAAATATGAAATTTTATTATTTAAAGAGTAAAAATTTTGTCTGGAGCTTAAGATCTCAATAGCTGCTGAATTAATTGGGTTCTCTATTTAAGGTAATCTTCAAATAGGTCCTGCCATGGTTTTAGTCTCTTTCTAGATTTAATTCATGGGAAAGGTTAAAGCTATTTTTTTGAATCTTTCTTATAATTTTGAGTCACTATCTGCTATGGGCTAAGTACTAAAACTTGTAAAACTTTAGTAAAGCCTTTCATATTTGTAAAAATATTGACCATTCAAGTCTACACCCATATATTTTGTAGGTAGAGAGATGGAAGGACGGATGGAAGCTACAGCAACCCTTGGTGGTCATAAATACTAAGCTTGGCATGCCAGTCAAATTCTAGAAACATCTTAATATTTTCCAGTATGGCTTTAAAACCGATTACTAATCCTATAATTATTCATTTTATTTAATTTCTTTAATTCTTAATAATCCTTATACTATTTAATTAATAGACAAAAATAAATAATCCAATCTTTGTTGTGCAATTTTATACTTATTTTCAAGCGATGACAATCTTGTATGAAGAATATAAACCCCACTTCTCGCTATCAATAAGCAAAACTACATTTCAAAGATGTTTCATGAATACGGCCTTTGCCATATTCTATAGTTAAACCATAGACCTTAACTATTCTACATTTGGTTATCAATAAGCTAAATTACAAAGATGTTACATGAATACGGCCTCTGCCATATTGTATATAGTTAAACCATAACCTTAACTATTCTACATTTGGTTATAAATAAGCTAAATTACAAAGATGTTTCATGAATACGGCCTTGCCATATTGTACATAGTTAAACCATAGACCTTAACTATTCTACATTTGGTTATCAATAAGCTAAATTACAAAGATGTTTCATGAATAAGGCCTCTGCCATATTGTATATAGTTAAACCATAGACCTTAACTACTTCTATACTGGTTAACCATTGGCAAAATTACAAAGATAGTTCATTAATACGGCATTGCCATATTGTATATAGTTAAACCATAGACCTTAACTACTTCTCTACTTGGTTATCAATAAGCTAAATTACAAAGATGTCTCATGAATACGGCCTTGCCATATTGTATATAGTTAAACCATAGACCTTAACTATTCTACATTTGGTTATCAATAAGCTAAATTACAAAGATGTTTCATGAATACGGCCTTACCATACTGTATATAGTTAAACTATAGACCCTAACTATTTTACATTTGGTTATCAATAAGCTAAATTACAAAGATGTTTCATGAATACGGGCTTACCATATTGTATATAGTTAAACTATAGACCTTAACTATTCTACATTTGGTTATCAATAAGCTAAATTACAAAAAAGTTTCATGAATACGGCCTTGCCATATTGTATATAGTTAAACTATAGACCTTAACTATTCTACATTTGGTTATCAATAAGCTAAATTACAAAGATATTTCATGAATACGGTCTTACCATATTGTATATAGTTAAACCATAGACCTTAACTACTTCTCTACTGGTTAACCATTGGCAAAATTGTTATCCAATACAAACTCGGCAGTTATCGATATTATTACTCTCCTACAGTTCTACCATCTTTATATACTTCACATGTGTTTTAGTATGTTTTAATATTTTAATTTTTTGTAGCTTGACTTACAGTAAATTGTAAGAGGAATATTCACATAAAAAAATCACCTGTCCATCCTAAATACCAGTAGAGATAATTTCCCCCATAGATTTGCAGACTGACGGCTGTACAGACAGAGAAAGTAAGTAATAGAGTAGCTTTGCTACTAAAAAATAATGCGTATGTTTTTTTTTACATAATAAGAATAGACATGAATATTTATTATTACATCTTTAATAATTTAGATGAGCAGCTACTCAATATATATGGTATGTATGTTCGCTTATCTTTCATAATAAAATGTGCTTTCGTTTTGTTTATTGACATATTTTTAACTTATTTAAAACCAGAGATCTAAAGGTATAAGACAATGACTAATAAATTACATTTCATCCCCAATAACGATAGACAATATTAACCCTTTGGTAAATTACAATAAGTGGTTAAAATGTTTGTACACTCAACGTAATGAACCAAACAATCAAATTTAATAACCAAATGTTCTTAGGCTAACGTTATTACTAAATTATGGGGACTATTATAATAAACAGCCCAATGTTCTCTCCTTCCCATCTTAAAGTTAAATGTATTTTTTTTTCAATTTCTGACCAATCAAGAAAAATGATAAAAAAAATATTTACTTCTTTGTGATAATTATAATTGCCCTTCAAAAACAAACATAATATTTGTATAGGTCTGGTTCATATAATTAATTAATAATATTAGTTATAACTTTACATTAATTAAACATTTTAAAACTTATCTATTTTTCTATATGAAACTAGCGGTTACGCCCCTAGAGGCCTCTAACCCCCCTCCTCCTTTGTTATTTAGTCTAGGGGGGTGGGTATACCTCATAAAAAAAGTTATTATTCTTCCAAGGATCTATGAGAAGTTACATTGTAAGGGAGAACTATATCGGTTCAATGGCTAGCGGTACAGACAGACGGAGATCCTGGTATATTATTATAAGGATGGTTATTTTGTTATTGCCGCTATCTTTATTATGTATATAATTGTCCTTGTTTTTAAAACGTCCGTACGTCCGTCCGTCCGTCCGTCAGTCCGTAACGGATAGCTTTTTTCGTTAATTTAGGCATGTTAGAATTGTCCTATCGATTTCAAATTTTGTATGGTGATTCCTTTAGCAGTTAGGTATGATTTAGAAAGCGTAGCAACTCTATAATCATTACCAAAATGTCCGTACGTCCATTTTAAACATGATGATTTTTTTACTTTTTTAACATCAAATTTTTATGTGATTTAATTATCCGATTGATCTGATTTTTGGTATATTGATTCCTGGGACAACAAAGTATAATGTAATAAACGAAGCAACTCTATAATTAAGTCCTAAAAATGTAAGTATGTCTATAAATATTATCCTGTATCAAGCAGTTTTTTAACAAATTTACTCACAATTTTGCTTTGACTCTTATACATTTATATTAGGATTATTCAGTTTTGAAACTATACAAGTGTTAACGTCCGTTTGTCCTACCGTTTCAGTGCTTCGCTTTTATGGATGTTGTCATCCTTGTTATTTGTGTAAATTACGTTAATCCAGCCGCATGACAAATATTTGTGTATAATTCTACATATTTTCATAAAAACACACTGTATACACAGGGAGGGAGGGGACATAGGGTTGTTTATTACACTAGTCTTCAAAGTCTTATTTGTTGGCTTAACAACCTTGCGGACTTTTAATGAAGTTTAATTGGTTGGTTCACAAAGTTGAGTGTCAATCCAAACGTTTCAACCACTTATTGTAATCTACATAAGGGTAATTTGCGTATCATTATTGGGGATGTACATCAATTTATCGACAATTGTCTCATCCTTTTAGATCCCTATGGTTTACATATATTGTGTATGTTCTATATGATGGTTGCTGGTTTTTTGTTATATGTTATTTCGTACATATGTCAAGCTTTCTGCAGTAAGGAGGTATAAAAAAATTTATTTTCTTAAAAAAATATTAGCTGTATATAATCGTTTCCAAAAAGTCCTTACGTCCATACATGCTCTTTTAAAGCTTTTTTGACAACATTTTTTGTATGATATAATTATCCTATTCATTTATTTTTTAGAAAAATGGTTCGTAAAAAAACATAGTAAAATATTATAAGCAAGGCATCTCTATATTAAAATTCTAAATATAAAAGTATGTCATTCTACTGTATCCTGTATTTAACTAATTTTACAACAAATTTATGTACAATTTTGTTTAGAAATTTATGTTCTGCTTATTAGGTCTCTCTGTTACTCTCTAAGAATTATTGTTCGTTTGTTCCTCCTTCTGATGTTAAGGCTTTAATTTTATAGAAGTTGTCATTCTTGTTAGTTGGTGTTTAATTGTCAAAATACATATTTAAGAAAGTTTAAACTTTCATCTGTCCTACTGTTTTTTTGCTTACTTGTATATGAACAAAATAGTCATATTTCCATTGCACCATTGCATTGCATTGCTGGGAAAAGGGATACGAATTTGCAATTTAAACAAAGTTGATGTTTTAACCTAAAGTGGCACTTTGTGATTATTTAGAACAGCAGTACAACTCTGCATGCGCCTGTTTATAAGTCAAGCATTTCCAATACTCTGGATAGTAATTACGAGATCTTTTAGGAATAAATTTTAATGTCTAACGTTTGAGACCTTTTTACAGATTCCTTGGATCTTACAACTGATTTTCAGGTTCTCTAATAAAGTGAATCACGGAGCGGGCTAAAATAACACTATGTCAAAGCATTTCTTGTTTACAAATCCAACTGAAAGATCAAAACATATGATGACAAGGCGGACGACATCCATGAAAGCAAAGCTAGGAACAAGTAGTTCAAACGAACATTAATACTTGTAGAATAATAATGCAAAAGTCTAAACAAAATTGTAAGTAAATTTGTTGCAATACTTCTTAAACACAGGATACTGTTTAAGGACACACTTATATTTTAGGACTTGATTAATTATCATATAACATTGTACCTTACAAAAATATCATATACTAGCGACTTCGCCCCTAGCCTCTAGGGGCTTTGCCCCAAGAGGCGGTCAAAAAAAATAATCAGGCAAAATTTTTAAAAGGACCAAGGAAATCTTCAGCAAAATAAGGACCTAGAAAATATTCAGCAAAAAAAAATGGGGGGGGGGGAGATTTTTTTGTTTTTAAGGGGGGGTTGGGGGTGTCCCACCCCCCAAGAAAATAGCCTAAAACCACCACAGGGCCACTAGGTATATTCCCTGAAGAGTAGAATCCGATCAGTTCAGTGGTTACCGAGATCTTAAGCTTCAGACGGACAGACAGACAGACATCATTCTACTTTGTATTATAGATATATTATAGAAAATTTTCTAAGAATAATAAAATAAGAATAATAATATTGATACCAGTTTTATAAGATTTGTATACGTATATGCTGTGTATATATTCAAACTTTTGAAAATGTATGAATGGGTTTTGTTAAAAGTGTATCTATTGTTTACCTCTAAAGCTTTATATAGTAAAAAGTTTACTAAAAATAGATTCATGTATGTATTTGTTAGTAGCGATGCTACTATATAACTAGAAAGCTTTCCAGGAACTATGGGAAGCTAAATTGTAAAGGAGAACCATATAGAAGCTACATAGACTGACACATATCTTGTTACTTTTATATGAGAATGAAGTTTAGCTAAATTAACCTGTTGTGGTGTTATAATCATGTCCTTCTGGCTGCACTCATTCAGCGGCGAGACGGCGGTGTCGCTGCTCTGTCCGCCACCGCCATTGTCTGTAGCCTCTCCCGGAGGTGACCGGTGTTCCGTCGGGGACGGGCTCTTCTTCAGGTAGTGGCCGCTCTTCTCGGGTATGGTGACCGGGGTTGGCTTCCGCAAACTCAGGAATGCCCGTTCCTACAATAATTGTATAATTATAGAGATAAAACCCAGACAACTACCTGGTTCCAGTGTTGGGGACTTTTTCGTCTACAAGTCGGCACAGAGTCGTGAAAACACAGATTGTTAACCCCCATCCCCTTTATTCTTTTACTTTAATGTTCTTACAATAATTCTCATTGAATATGGTTGTTTGTTTTTTTGTAATATTTAGGTTATGATTATTCCAATTTCCAACGCGGGCCATTATTAAACATCTTGCCTAAGAAAGCAGGGCTTTGCAGCCGCGTGTAAGCCTCAGTCAAACCGTCATATTAAAAAAATAAAATAGATGGCGAAATCTGCTTTTAATAGACAATCTATTTTGCACACAAATGGGTTTAAATTACAGGCTTGTGCGCGGCTGAGGCGCGGCTGCCGAGCCCTGCCCCGAGTAAGTCTTTGTAATTTCCATAACAATAGAACACTCTCTGAAAATTCATGAATAATATTTTTAACAAAATTCCACAAAATCCTTCGTAACGCATTTGGACAAACAATTCCCCCCCCCCCCCTCCCTATATACGTAATTTTTTTTTTGACTGTTATTACACTGATACCCAAAATTTTATAATTAATTTATCTTATTCGTTAGCTCAAACATATTGGATAATATTCATTGAATTTTGATTGGCTGGTTCCAAAATAGTAGTATCCAAACTTTTCAACCAATAATTGTAATCTACAGAAGGGTTAATTATGTATACTATCGTCAATTGACTTATCCCTTAAGATCCCATTGTTTGTTAAGAAAAAGAATTTTTTTTACAAAAAGTACTTACAAACGTAAAATCGACCAAATGATGAATATATCAACATGCACTTTGCGAAAACAGAGAGAGAGAGAGATAGAGAGAGAGAGAGAGAGAGAGAGAGAGAAAGATGATATCAAATGTTTGAAATATAATATACCAACAGACTTAGGTTTCAAAATATTTGCCAAATAACAAATGGAAATTGCTAAAATTAGTGTATCATATTATGAAATCATTGTCATGACGTGCAATTATTTCATTTTATGTCAACTAAATGATATTCATTCAAATTATGGGTTTATTATTACTTGTATAATGCACAAGATTATCTTGAACTCTAATAAAAAATAACTTGTAGCTGGCTCATCAACATCCACACCCCTGACCCCAACCTCTCCCCTACCAAAGATGAACGAACTGACCAAGAAGTGATACCCATGTGAGTAACCTAAATTGTCTTTAATTTTTTCCCCTATCATAATATCCACATATGTTCTTAATTCTTAATTATGATTTCTGAATATTTCTGATCTAAGTCGTCTTTATATCCATCACAAAACTTTTATTAGTTATAGATTTTAGTTTTGGACATTCATTTAACCCTTAACGGTCGGGGGGGGGGGGGGCGTTGAACGCCCCCCCATCCGGTTTTTTCTATCTCATTTTCTGTGTGTGAAAGATAAAGAGCCCAAACTGCTTGACTTTTTAAGTATGGGTATGACACATAACTGAGAGTTGGAATTTTTTGAATATCTCCATCCTGGCGGGCACAGGATGCCAGCAAACCTGGCAGGGTCATCCAGGTAAAGAGCAAAAATATTTTTTTGACTAAAACAAAGCATTTTATCATACCAAAATACTAAAAAATCCTCTAGTAGTACATCCTTATATAAAATACAGGTGTTCAAGTCACTTTCAGGTTCCAGGTATGATCCTGCAGGTCCTGATCCTCCAGGTTTCCAGAAATCTTTAAAAGGCTCCTGTGGCCGTAATTTTTGACTTAGAGACGTCAAATTTTAAACTTAAGCTTTTCTTACATGTCTACATAACGTATTAAAATTTTAAAAGATCCGCCGCCGTTTTTTCGCCGACCGCCGACTGCGGCGGCTGGCAGCTGCCAAGTACAGCTGCGGCCGCTGAAACTTATATTTGATATTTCTAATGTAAAATTTACATAAAAATAAACATTTTCTGGAAAAAATTTTCTTCTAGCTTAAAAAATAAGAAAGTTACAGCCGTTTGAAATTTTTAAGTAAAAAAAGACCTAAAAACAAAGGTTGTTAAATAAAAAGGTGAAGGAAGCGAAAATTGACTTAGACTTATAAAAGGTTGGAAATTCATTATCAAACCATGGACTTGCACAAAAAAATTTAGCCCTCTAGCTCTAATAGGAACTGAGATAATAAGGGGGGGCGAACGCCCCCCCCCCCGGGGGCAAGGGGCCCGATTGTAAGGGGTTAATCCTTTGGTACCTTGGAATTAAAGGTTCGAGTCCTCTCAAAATATAAAGAACTTTTTTATGGCATGATTTTTTATTTTTATCTGTTTATTATGAATTTCGTAAGTATTTAATTGAAAGAAGCTACTAGAGGCACTTGAGGTAGGGGGAATTTTAATAATAAAAAGAAAAGTAAACAGAAAATGTTGGAGGTTCACTTTTTTGTTAGGAGCGATTTCTCTTGGAAGGGTAGTAGTACCATCCACAAAGAAGTTTTAAATCTTTCAAGGACCGGTATGAATCGGTATTGTAAAGGAGGACCATATCGGTTCAGCAGTGTGCGAGATCCTTGGGAACAGAGAGAAACACACACACACACATAGATCATGTTACATTTATGTAAGGAAACCAATTTTGTATGTTAGAGCTGTATAAATTCTTGTTCAATTTAGAAAGTGGAAATATAATATACAAGAATTAAAGTACACCCAACACATAATAAAGAAACAAAAGATAATACATCTTCTTCAGGGATAGAAAGGGATAAGACAATGGACGATAAATTGATGTATTACCCCTTCTGTAGCTTACAATTAGTGGTTAAACTAATTGGACACTCAACTCAATTAACGAACCAATCAAAATTCAATAAAAGTCCCATAAGTAAACTAATAATAAAACGTGATGATAAACTTTGGGGACCATTGTAATAAACAGAGGTGGATTCGTAAAAAAAATTTGCCCCACTATTCGCTTATTGGGGCAAAATTGTTTTCGTGAAAAATCCACCAAAATCACATTAAAAATCTACAAAAATTAAACAAAATCATATATTAATAACCATTGTATGATTTTGTTTAATTTTTGTAGATTTTTAATGTGATTTTGGTGGATTTTTCACGAAAACAATTTTGTCCCACTAAGCGAATAGTGGGGCAATTTTTTTTTAAGAATCCACCTTAGCTCAATGTCCACTCCCTCCCTCCCTGCATCTTCTAAGATATTAATCCAAAATTGCTCAACACTAAAATTGTGTGATATAGGGATATGCCGCTAGATAATTAATAAAGGATATAGAATACATGTGGATATTATGGCAGGGGAAAATTTAGGTTGCTTAAATGGAAGTCACTTATTGGTCAGTTCTTTCATCCAGTAGGAGGGCAGGTAATGGGGTAAAAGGGGTGGATGGGAGTGATCGTTATTCTAGCCAGCTAAAACTTTCACTTTATCAGAGTCCATTATAATCTGGTGTAAGATCCATAAGTAATAATAAATCCATTAGATTAATTAATATTCTTTCTCGTATTCATTCGAATCCGGTGGATAGGAACCAGTACTCATCTATACGAAAAAACTATGTCTAGCATCGTATTATATCCAGCTTTCTACGAATATAAAAATGTACAATCATAAGATTAAAAATACTTTTTTTAGCCCCGCGGAAAGCCGTTTATAATACACCATGGTCATTGTGTTTATGTAAGCCCAAATAATTTACTTATAAACCAAGAAAAAAATAAAGAGATTATTTAATCAATCTTCTATTAACCTTTCCTTCCAATCCCTGATAAAAATATAATAATTCTTTCTCTCTTTCTACTGAATTTGTGCAAAAGAATGAAAAAAAGATAATTTAGTTTTTTATCGGACCACAGAGCCTCATTCACATGGCGTTTTCTCCAGGACTTGGCAGCCGCTGAAAAACCATTAAAAAGCCGCAAAAAAATCGACAGCTAGATAAACCTTTCATTTTATGTTGCGATTTATTCCTCCAAGTAATTATAAGAAAATCAAAATCTCAGTATAACTAGAAATAAGGTTTTTAAGCTACTGTGATGGTTTAAGGCCATTTTATTTTCAGATTTAAGTTTTTAGCTGGTTTTAAGCTATTTGAAGACTTGAGGCTAGGGGCATAGCCGCTAGTTTTGTTTACATTGCAACATCACCATTTTTTCAAATGCATTATCCCTCATACTAAATGTTCATGGAAAATTTTATTTAATCTATAATTTCTCTTCTTTTTTTTCTTTTTTATATAAATCATTAGCACTAATTACAACTTCTTTATTTTAGATTAATTATATATTAAATAGAAATAAAATGTTAAGCCTTATTTTAATGTTAATTAGACATGTAAAAACAAACACGAATAAATGGTCCAGTAGTATTAGTTTTTTTTTAGATTTAACTAGTTCCTTCGAACCATCTTAAGATATTTATAAGCTTCCCTGAAAACTACAAATCGTTCGGAGTAGCAATTCCCGAGATTTTAGGTTCAGACAAAACAAAACCTTACTAATTTACACTATGGGATAGGACATAATTTTTGTGATTTTTCTTGGAAATCAGCAACTATTGCTATGCCTAAACATAAAAAATTCCAAATATGCTTATGAAATAAAAATAAAAAGTTATTTTGTTAAATGGTTTGTGAATGTCAAAAAGACACAAAATTAAGATATCAACAATTCAATTTCTATCATTCATTGAACGCCAAAAAAAATTTTTCTAACATTAAAAATAACTTATTTGTCACGTGGTACATATATTAAATCCCCCCCCCCCCCAGTAAATGGATTTAAGATATACATACATGGATGTCATGACAGGGGACAATTATCGTCAATTCAGATTTCTAAACTTTAATTTGGACAATTTGTTTATCCAGTAGGATGGGAGGGTATGTATTTAATGGGGTCGAAGGGGGATATCGTTATTTTAGCCCGCTGAGAGTTTCACTTTATTAGAGAACATAAAAAATCTGGTGTAATATCTATGAAATATTATTTCCATTCCCCAGCAAACCTGTTTTGCATTTGTTTGTTTTACCAGGGTTTCTTAATTGAACAACAAACATATAATGTAAACATAATCACAGAAAAATTGTGGTTTCATTATTTTTATAGGTAAAATGAAAAAAAAATCCTCTTTTTTATTTTGGTATTTAATATGTTGAAATTTTGTCCTTACAACGCAAATTAATTCAAAGCTGTAATTTTTTATTCATCTCATAAGACCTGCATTATATGCTTTTACAGTGGGTTGCTTTCAAGTTGAACATTTTTTTAGTATCGAGGTAAATTTCGCCCTTCTGGTTGGAACTGTGATAGACCCCTAGTTCTTTAGTGTTTTCTCTTTGTTATACCGAATGCTTTCTACAGAAATCTTAACATCTAATGTTTACTGTAGCGTCATGGTGACTTCAAAACTTGGATTTAGCGTGCACAGCACAGTTAGGACTTCGAGTCAAAGATCGTGCATTTAAAGGGTTGGTGTCTGAAGGGTGTTTGACTATATAACCATGCACATCGTTAAGCATGGTTTGGTTCAGAGATACACTAAAATATGATCTCATGTATACCCCGTCCTTAAAGGCTATCCGTGTCTATCCCTGGTATGACAGTTAATCCTACCTGATTCCATGATTTCTTGATGCCAAAGTTATACTTCTTCTTGTTCTTCTTTCTGGCCAGATAACAGATGAGAGCAGTACCGACCAGCACCAGACCAGCCCCACCTACACATACCAGCACAAACAGGAGCCAGGATACTAAACATAAATAATAGATGACAGATGAGAGCGGTACTGACCAGAACCAGACCAGCCCCACTTACACATACCAGCACAAACAGGAGCCAGGATACTAAATATAAATAATAGATGACAGATGAGAGCAGTACTGACCAGCACCAGACCAGCCCCACCCACACATATCAGCACAAACAGGAGCCAGGATACTAAATATAAATAATAGATGACAGATCAGAGCAATACTGACCAGGACCAGACCAGCCCCACCCACACATACCAGCACTAACAGGAGCCAGGATACTAAATATAAATAATAGATGACAGATGAGAGCGATACTGACCAGGACCAGACCAGCCCCACCTACACATACCAACACAAACAGGAGCCAGGATACTAAATATAAATAACAGATGACAGATGAGAGCGGTACCGACCAGTACCAGACCAGCCCCACCCACACATACCAGTACAAACAGGAGCCAGGATACTAAATATAAATAATAGATGACAGATGAGAGCAGTACTGACCAGGACCAGACCAGCCCCACCAACACATACCAGCACTAACAGGAGCCAGGATACTAAGAAAAAAATAATTAATAATTGTTGCATCAATCATATACATCTAAGGGTGGGGGTAAAGGGGTGTTTACCCCCCTCGCACATTAAAGCCCCTTCATTTAACCGTCCTCAAAATTTTTAGAAATACAATAATAGAAAATAGAAAAATATTCATACTCACTATTTGATTTTATTATTTTCAGAATTTGATTTATTTAGTGTAAAAAAAATTATTTTACACTAAAAAAATTACATATTCAATTTTTCTGTTCCTATACATATATGTTTTGTTGTTTAAACATTCCATGTCAATAAAAAAAAAATGTAAAAAAAAATTTATATTCCTTTTTATAAAACTAGTACAAAAATAGATATAATCAAACCTACAATAATTCTTTGAATAATATCAGGAATATATATATGGAACCGGGAAAAAATCTTATAACTTTTCAATAAGCCAAAATAAATTTTTCCCGGACTTAAAATTTAACTTTGATAGTTAAAATATTGTATTAAATTCTACAATGCAAAAAGCAATATTTAAGAAGAACTACTTTCATGATTTTGAAAAAAGAAAGTAACAAAATTTCAACATGTGTCATATCCCTGTCCTAGAATAAATTACATGGCTTGGTTTAGTTTTTACCTGCATAAATATAAATAATGATATATTATGCGTGGTAACTCTCTAATACATAAGTGTTTTTCTATATGATTATAAACGTTCAAAGGTCAATTTATTACTGTTCAGAAAATTTACGTCGCCTTCTTTAAATATTGATTGATTAAAATGCAAAAAGTTTTTTTTTTTTATTACTGTATGATACTTTATTGTTATGACTGCTTAAATTATTTTGTAGCTTGTGGATAGAAATATCTTTGTTTAACTATTCATAAACCCCGACAAAAGTCAACGTATAAACATTGAAGTCAAACGGATTACTTAGAGTCACTTTGACTTCATAATAGCGCTTGATAGCTAGAGTACTCGTATTGGTACCTCGACTTTGACGGCCTACACTACATTAGAATTTGCTGACTTTCAATTGGGTCTATTATAAAAAACACGGCCAAGTTGCAAAAAAAGCAGAAAGCACAAAGATCCGGGTTGTTATTAGTAGCGAAGCTACTCTATAATTCGAAATGTCCGTCCGTATGTCCGTCCGTCTGAGACACAGTGGGGAAAACGTGAATTTTTCGGCTCATATAAAAGATAGACAGCTGAAATTTTTAGTGAAGATTCTTATAACATATGCCCATCTAATCTATACATTGTTTTGTCCAACCGTCTGTCATTTGGGGTGCTAGATCGATTCCTACATTTTCATGTTTTTCTGATTTTCTCAACTCCTTCTTTTTTAAGATAATGGGCTGAAATTTTCAGGGATTGCTTAAATTTACATTTTACATATTTTCCTTAAGTTTTATTACGATTTTTTTATTAATAGGGGTGCTAGATCGATTCCTAGATTTTTAGGTTTTTTATTGTTTTCTCAATTCCTATTCAAAATTTACGGCTGAAATTATCAGGGATTGAATATGCTAATGGTCTACATATTTCCATCAAGTTTCATTAAGATTTGTTTATATATTGTGGTGCTATATCGATTCCTAGATTTTTAATTTTCCATGATTTAAAGGTTGCGTGATTTTGAAGTTTTCATCATTTCCCTATTTCACAAAATATATAGGATGACACTGGTATATGGTAAATATATTCATAATATACATTCATAATTTCTGAGCTTCGCTACTTATGGATGCTGTCATCCTTGTATGGATGATATATCTATATTTATTTAATACATTTATTATTCATTACACCTCCCCCCCCCCCCTCCCCTCCGACTAAAGTCAACATATAAACAACAAAAGTAACAAACATTGAAACAAATAGGTAAACAGATAGCAATAACATTTATATTGATAACCAAAATAGTAATAACGCAGATTCTCTATATTAGTGACTGTCTTTTGGTCTGTTCTTAATTTTAATCTTACCTCTTTTCCGTTTTTTATGTAAACTTTTATGTATGTAATGGATGTAGTGATACTTTAATAGATGATTTTTAAAAGCGAAGCTTTTCTATAATTAGGGTCGGTCCGTCCGTACGTCCGTAACGGATAGCTTTTTTCGTTAATTTAGGCATGTTAGAGTTGTCCTATCGATTTCAAATTTTGCATGGTGATTCCTTTAATAGTTAGGTACGATTTTGAAAGCGTAGCAACTCTATAATCATTAACAAAATGTCCGTACGTCCGTTTTAAACATGTTGATTTTTGTAACTTTTTTAACAACAAATTCTTATGTGATCAAATCATCCGATTGATCTGATTTTTGGTATATTGATTCCTGGGAGAACAAAGTATAATGTTATAAGCGAAGCAACTCTATAATCAAGTCCTAAAAATGTAGGTATGTCCATAAACATTATTATGTATAAAGCAGTTTTTCAACAAATTTACTTAGAATTTTGCTTCGAGTCTTATATATTTATATTCTGATTATTTAGTTCTGACAATATATAAGTGTTAATGTCCGTTTGTCCTACCGTTTCAGTGCTTCGCTTTTATGGATGTTGTCATCCTTGTTTTTTTAAAGTATAGGTGTATATGACAGTGCAAACACTGAAGTTTTGTCATACCCCTTAACAATGTAGGTGGGAATTTAAAAAAAAAAACTGTGTTTATGACACTTATTTTACTATGTTTATGACCTTAATTTGACTGCATTTTTGCTAGTCGTAAAGGTGCTATGCCCTAATTTTTAACAAACAACCCACACCGTCCATATAAAAAGATTATCCCTAAAAAATTACCCCCAATAACTAAAATTTAAAGATGATGATCGACTTTACTCCCCTCTCTTTTCTTTGGTACCTCTAGGGGCAAAGCTGCTACTAATAAATATAATAAAACAATAATTAAATTAAATTAAATAATATACTGGTAATACATAGAATATACAATTCAAATGTTCTATATTGTTTAAATGATTAGAGTAGCTTATTATGAATTAAACTCCAAGTAGCTATTATTACACATAGTAGTTCCATTAGTTATTAGCCTCACTTACAATATCATATAATTTCTATTATAAATTATATCCAGCTGAGATTAATTATATGACTCTATATTGACTTCCTGGTTAGTTGGAACAAGGGAAATGATTCATACATTTGGATTCATTTCAATAAATGTATAAGTATAGATGTATATTGTATAATCCGAACACAGTAATAGTGTCTGACTGATTATGACGTAACAAAAAAAAATTAGCCAATGAAAGGCCGTTATTGACCAATGGTAAAATTTATAGTGGCCTCTCATTGGCTAATTTTTTTGTTACGTCATAATCAGTTAGACACTATTACTGTGTTCTATAATCCTGACAAATACTTGGCCCTAGTTAGTAGTGGTGGAAGCCCCTTTTTTCCTAGCAAATTGTTTTAAGTTCTTTTGTATGGACTATACTGTGTTTATATTTTCGACGTTATTAGCTGATTTCAAAGACCCAGTACAAAATCCCGATAGAGTCCACGACCGGTGGAGAATGTTACATATAGCTCATGCTCCCTCTATTATTTTACTTTAATTTCACTTAAATCGAATTTTCTGTGTAAAATAAAAAGAAATTTACAATCGCATCTACAGCCAAATCAGTGAACCCCTTAATGGCCATTCCTGATATAAAAATTCTTACTTTCAAGCACCTCTTGATGACACACTTAAAAACTTAAATCCTAATGAAAATCCTTGGCATCCTTATCTTAAAAACCAAACCTTTTTTTTTGTTTTTTTTTTTTGGTTGAATCAGCTGGATTATTAGATATTTTTATATGTAAAAAGGGCGTAATTATTATTTAGTATACAAAGAAAAAAGTTAAAGCAATTAAAGCACTTTTATCCTATATAAGTCAAATCTTATTAATTTTAACATAAATTTTGAAGTGTTTTATGATTGCTTTCATCCGACAATGAAATGTAATATTTATAATGTTCTTTAGATATGACGTAATAGTTTCAAATCCATAGTTTATCAATCTTATTTTTATTCATTAAATTATGTACTATTTTAAAATCACATGATGAATTTCCCCCAAAAAGTTTTAAAAATGAGTAAATTTCAGTATATAATGAGGTACAAGGCCATGCATAAATTTCCACAAACATTGGCATATGCCATCAAACCTACACACAAATGCACAAATAATTGTTATACCTGGGTCTACAGGCTGGACCGAGGGACCAGGCTGACCCAACCCTTCCTCCATGCGAGCTCCTGTACGTTGCAGGCTGTTTACTTTTTATATATCTATCAAGTTTCACTAGATTTTTTATATTATAACAATAACAGCTGTTTTGGATCAGCTCTAATAGGATTCCATGATGATTTGGAGTCCACCTACTGACTGATAACTTTCCAATGGAAAGGAGGCGGGGGCTCTGGGGTGGGCCTACCATGCAGGGTATAAGAGAGGCTCTCTTGGGAGGGATAGAGTTATGGAGGAGGGGGGAAATATGAATGCAGGGAGGTATAAATTATAGAGAGGAGTTATATATATATATATACATCACAACACACACACACACACACACACTTATCCTCTGATAACAGAGAAAGAGTTAGATTCTCTGAGAGGCTGGGTAGAAGAGAGAGAGAAAGAAAGAAAGAGGAAAGAAAGAGGAAAGAAAGAGAAAGGGAGAGAACCAATATGAGGAGGACAGTGGAAAAATACTAGATTTTTTAGGGTAGATTTGATAGTTAATTTAGGCATGTAAGAATTGTCCTTTTCAATCATTACTTTTTGTAAGGTATTAAAATTTTAAATCATTAAAAATAAATATTTATTACTAAAATGTACCTACGTTTATCTTATTCTTTTTATCTATCATAAAACAAAACATCTATTTCATTATAATATATGCATACTAGCGGCTACGCCCCTAGAGGCCTCTAAGGGCACTTGAGGAGGGGGGAGTCGAATTTGATAACCCAATTTCTTATTTTAGATTTTTTTGGGGGGTATTTTTCATTTTTTGAAGGGTTGGGGGTGTCCCACCCCCAAGAAAATAGTTATAAATCTTCCCGGGACTTATGAGAAGCTACCCTGTTAAGGAGAACCCGATTGGTTCAGCGGTTAAGCGAGATCCTTTGAGACACACAGACAAACAAACAGACAAACATCCTGTTACTTTAGTATAGGGATTATTCAAGGATCGTTGTTGTACTGATGTTATGATTTTTTTTTTATCTTCGCTTTCATGGTTATTTTTATCTTATTTTAATTATAGATTATGTTAATTCTAACATAAGTTAATCATTAAATATGCCTTTTGTACTTGGGATTTCAAATTTCTGTTTCTTTATACATTAATTTTCTATTGTAAAAATAAGTTTGGGAGAAAGAAAATACAAAACGAAACATGAAAAAGAAAAGGGGGAGGTTTAGAAGAAGTTTCTCCAGTATGGCTTCGAAACCGATTTATATCCGCTGGTTTAGAACCAGTTCTTTACCATAATGAAATAACATTTATAGCATCGTGTTACAAACAATTTTCCATTCATATTGAAATAAAAAAAAACATAACATTTATACAAATTTTTTTCGGCCATGTCTTCGGCCTCTCGGGGCTAACAAAACTGGTTTCAATCTTTTAATTTTTATTTTAGTATCAGCGGTAAGCTGTCTATAATACTAACGATAAATAACTATTATCAGTAAAAAAGATAGAGAGGAAAAAGGGTTAATAAGGAAAGTATATAAAATAGATAGACGGATATTAAAAAAAGATAAAAATTGATTAAGAGTTACGTAGTTGCCAATAGTTAGTAATATACGTGGTTATTATGACAGGGGAAAGTTTGTCGTCAATTTAGGTTACTACTTTCGTAATTTATTGGACAGTTCGTTCATCAAGTAGAAGGTTAGTGGATGGGGTGAAGGGGTGGATGGGGGCATTGTTTCACTTTAGATATGAAAATCTGGTGTAACATCCAAGTAATAATAAATTCATTTATATAAAAGAGAGAAATGAGAAATTGATAAAGAGTTACGTAGCTCCTTATAGTTATCAGGAATGGATATAGAATATACGTAGATTTTATTAGGTTGCTACTTTAGTGATTTATGGGACAGTTCGTTCATCTAGTAGAAGGTTAGTGGATGGGGTGAAGGGGTGGATGGGGGGCATTGTTTCACTTTATTAGAGAAAATGAAAATCTGGTGTAACATCCAAGTCATAATAAATCTATTTATTATATGGATAGAAAGATATAAAAATCTTATCGTTAAATTAGCCAGCTGGAATGAACATTGTTAAAGTCGGCGAAAATATGGTGCAACGGCCAAATAATTCTAAATGAATTGGGAGGGAACTATTGATAATCTTAGTTGCAGCTCTTTTTGAACGACACTAAATTTTATTATTTGAGTTTAAATTTATTATTCCTAAAGCGATTGATCACAATGATAAGCCTAAATATTTTTTACTTAATATAAATAGATGCGACTCTATTAACGAAAACATATATGTAAATTTTTATTTATTGCTTGCAAAATGATTGATTTATAATTTAATTGAATTTTGTTTACTATACATTGTATGGTAAGTACACCGATACAGGAATAGGTATAACCAACAAGCAAAATAAATCTAAAATGATATTTGGGGGGCAAATGGAGATGTCGTCAATTATACGATGTGTTGCCCCCCAACGACAGCTGAAAAACACATATAGGTTTCGTGATTTTTCCCAGAATTAATTTCGTTATTGGTAGAAGCTGACACCGATAGGTTTGATATTAAAGTAATATAATAGATAGGGCACGAGCTATATATAACTTTACCAACGGGTCGGGGACACTGTGCAGAATCTATATTGGGTCTTTGATATCAACTAATAGCGTTGGAAATATAAACACAGCCGAGTCCCTACAGTTGAAGAGAAATCAATATGCTTTCAGACGAAAAGGGTCTCCACCACTTGGCAAGGTATTTACCTTGTCTAATACATTTATTGGTAGGACATGTTTAGTAGCTTTGCTTTAAGATCACAATTATTAGGATTTAGCAATGGATATTGGATATATTGGCAAGGTAAAATTTGGCGTGATAAAATGTACCTCATTTATTGGTCAGGAAGGGAGGGGAAGGAGATGGATGTGTGGGATTGTTATTTTAGCCCGCTGTATTACTTTATCAGAGTACTAGAAAATCTGGTGCAACATCCAAGTAATAATATACCGAATGTCATATTCAACTATTAGGAGAGAACCTCTGAGGTAGATAGAGATATATCTCATATTATCTAGATAAGTACACCTATGTTGAGTTATAATAACTAAAATACAATGTTTATAATGTAAAATTATATTTATTGATTGACAATATATTTGATTAATTATGCTAATAATAATTTCTTCTTGCTCCGCTGGTGTAAGATCCAGATTCAGGACACCTGCAAATAATTTGAGTAGTTAATTATCGCATCGTATTGTTTTTCGCGGATATCAAAATGTACAATTATAAGACTTAACCCAGTTTTTTTTATTTTCTTGTCCATTAGAGTAAAACACTAGAGGGAGAAAGGGTTAAATAACGGTATCTCCCCATCGCAATCGACTTGTGCAACATTCCTATTGGGTCATTAAAAATCAACCAAAGGTATCACTTATATTAAACACAGTTAAGTAGCAAAAAATTATTTAGAAGCAGACGAAAGAGGTCTTTGAAAAATGAAGGGAATTAGTTGTCTGTATTTACATCTATACTATAGATCTGTTTCTTGTCTTATCTCCTAAGAAAAAAGTTTGAAACCACGAAAGGACAAGTAGATATATCCCCCGAGCCACATCGGTTCAGCGGTTACAGATATCATAAGATTCAGACAGACAGATAGATAAATGGACAGACAGACTTACGGACAGATAGACTAAAGAATATTATTATGTATAGACAATAAAAGTTATTTTTCGCATCGTATTATAAACCGCTTTCCGCGGATATAAAAATGTACAATTGTAAGATGACAACCAGTTCTTATATTTGTATAAAACTGGATATAATATGATGTTATACATAAATTTTCAGTATTTTAATCTATCGGATATTAATCGGTTTCGAAGCAATTCTTAAATAGTTATTTCTCGCGTCGTATTATAAACAGCTTTCCGCGAATATAGAAGGTACAATTATAAGATTAATCTTAAGATTGTTCATTTTTATATTCGTAGAAAGCTGGACATAGTTTTTTCGTATGGATAAGAAGCGGTTCTTATCCATTGGATTCGAATGAATACGAGAATAGTTATTTCTCGTATCGTATTATAAACGGCTTTCCGCGGATATAGAATGTACAATTATAAGATTAAAACTAGTTTTTTTTAGCCCCGTGGTGCCGAAATTATATATATTATAAAATTATTTTATAACTCATTTTTTAGTTCACAAGGTTTATATTGCATTTCCAGTATAGGTTAAAACCGGTTCTCAGATATACCGAAAAATCATGTTTACAGACAATTTTCCACGAATATTAAATTGAACATACTATGATAATTTTTTATTTTAATATCCTCGGAAAGCTGTCTATAACACGATGCGAGAAATAACTATTATACCCCACGATTTGTCCCAGAAGTCTAACTACATATTCACATCATTAAGATATGAACATGCTAATTATTATAATAGAAAACCTACCGACAGACAGACAAAGCCTCCTACAAACATTGAATATCCTACCTGACACACTGCATACCTCTGCATCGTACAGTCATGGGCCGGCCGTAGGTTTACATTGAAATCAAGGAGACTTACCGAAAGACAGACAGACAAATCCTACTGAAGAGTAGCTACGCTTTCATCAATGAAAGTCCTACCTGGCCCACTGTTCTGGACACTTCTGCATCATACAGTCATGAGCTGGTCGCAGGTTCACGTTGAAATCTGTATAGGAGGCTTTCAGGTTACAAACGTCTGTAGCTTCACAATCAAATTGTACACTCTCCTACAAATATATAATTACTAGCGGCTAGGGCTCTTTAATTAATGGCAGAGACAGTCCAGAAAAATATCTTTAAAACATCACATGACTTAAATTCAAAAAAGAAATAGCCTTAAACCATCTCGGTTGTATGTGAAGCATGCCTTGAAATAGAGAAACCAATCATTTCATTACATATTGAGCTTCTGACAAAAAACCTACTACTTGATATAACAGAACCTGTGTAAAGAATATTAGGATCTACTGCAGTTCACGGTAAAATATTGCTGGTAAGCAATGTTTCCAAAAATCTATAAATTTCGTACGTTCAGCCGTTTGGCAGCTTGCAGTCTTTAAAATTCATAGATTTTTGGAAATATTGCCAAACTGCAATATTTTACCGTGAACTGCAGTAGATCCGAATATTATTATTTATGCGATTGTATAATGTGAAACAAATAAAGCCATTTTAACTCTTTTGGTCAAAATTGTGGCTATACACACATTATTTGATCCATCAAACAGGTGTATTACCATGTACACAATGTCAAACACAACAATGTCACAGTCGTTCAAAACATAAGAGTAGGGGGGGGGGGGGGTGCCTTGACCCTAAACTGGTACAACTCATTTCAGTGCACACTTTTAAACAATTTCAGAAGGTTAATTTAAAATGAAACTTACATTGCATCCTTCTCCAGCAATCCATCTGGCAGTGGCCCACTTACAGATACACCAGGTTGGCTTCTCTGCAGGACAGCGGGGCATACGTCCATATCTCCCCCAGTAGTATCCTACAAATCAATATATCATTACTTGGCTGTTGCACCAGATTTTCATGTGCTCTTATATTGTGGTGCTCGCAGCTTGCAAAACTAACGATATCCCTATTCATCCTCTTTACATCTCTCATCCCCTCTTACTGGATAAACGAACTGATCAATAAATAAGATCTATGTTAGCAACCTAGATTAACAACAATTTTCCCCATGTAATAATGACCACTTATATTCTTTAAACATCCATGAAAGCGAAGCTCTAAAATACAATGGGAGATCAAATGAACAATAACTCTTGTAAAGCAGAAACATTAATTTGTGAGTCTAAACAAAACTATACATAAATTTGATGCAAAATTGCTTAAAAGGACAAACTTTCATTTTAAGAACTTGATTATAGAGATACCTCGCTTATAATATTGTATTTTGTTTCCTTGAAAACATATTTAAAGAATTAGAGTTGTTAGGCTATTAAGCCAATTTCTTATTAATAACATACGGCAAGGTTTGAAAACGATGGAACGATTCCCTTATGAATAAATTCAAGTATAAAAGTAAAAGAATAGAGGGGGTAGGCATTAAATAACTGTATGGCTACTGGTGGGGACACTGTGATTGGATCTTTAAATATCAACCAACAGCGTCTGAAATATTAACACAGCCAATTCTCTACAAAAGAGCAGATTGCAATTTGCTAACAGATGAAAAAGTTTCCCGCCACACTGGAACTAAGTAGTTGTCTGGGTTATACATCTATACTTACCTATAGAATTGCACCAGTTTCTTTGGCCAGTGAAATGCCAGAATGATGTTCCTGGAACTCCAATCTTTGCACACACACGATGTGTTGAGTCAAAATTACATCTCCTACACATTTAAAAGTAAAAGAATAGAGGGGACACAAGATATTTGTAACTCTACTCACAGTGTGGAGACCCTGTGACGTCTTTCAATTTGGTCTTTGAATATCAGCCAATATCATCAGTACAAAAATACAGCCAAGTCGCTACAAAAGAGCAGAAAGTACTTTGCTAGCAGACGAATAGGTCGCCACCTCTAAGGCCAAGTAGTTGGCTGGGTCATACATCTTTACTTATACATTTATTTCCTGAAGAATAATGGAAATGTGAGGATATGTGTTGTGTCAAATTTATGTCCTAAAAAAATTGTGTAATCTTAGGCATGGGATGTTTAGAACTGGTTCTAATCCACAAGAAATTAATCAGTTTCTAAGCTGTACTGGAAATATATTAATATATTACCTGTCTCCTCTTGTATCACCAGGGCAGGGTTGCAGGTTTTGAGCCCCAACATAAATAGCTGATAAAGCCACTAACACCAACGATAATAATGATGTGTTCAAATGCATTTTCTGAGATATTCAGCTGAGATTACTTCTATTATTTATTTGTAACTAGATGAATAACAAATATGTCTGATATTTAAATGATAATTTGTTTTATAACAATTGTTTTTTAATTACTATTTGTTATAAAAGATCACAATCAGCTTTAACAACACATGTTTCCTTGTCACTTGCAGATCAAATAAATGCGGCTACTGAACAAATGTTTATTGGAAGCATAAAAACATAATATACAATTGTTTGAATTATGTACATTTTAGAATTATGTAATTATATCATGTTACATGTATTCATTGGAGACAAAGGTCGTTATCAAGTAAGACGACTTTTAAATTTGCTTTTAATGGTTTTAAATACAGAACCTTCATTTACTTATTTCAAAAATAAATTCAAAATTATGGAGAGTAGTTTCTGTTTGTTTGTTCATTACTTTATGCCAGATTAGGTTGGGTTAATTTGGTTACTGGCTAGTACCGCAATTTTAGGACTTAACAGGGGTAAAGCATAGGGAAAAAACTCCCTTCCCTCCCTTCATTTTCTATTTATTAAAAAATCTGAAGACAATGTTTTAAATGTTTTTAAGTAAATAATCTCATTTTTGGTGTATTTTTGACTTCAACAAAGTATTTAAAATAACCTTTTATGCATAATTATATAACAAAAAGTTATGAAAAAGGTCGTTTTTACTACAAAGCCTCCTAATATCACGAAAAATTACTGAAATTATAAAATATTTTTGAGAATTAATTAAGTTGAATATTTTAATACTATAAGGCTAATCTTCTAAAAAATTTTAGAATATTATTCAAGATAACTTTAGTTGTTTTTAGTCGAAATTGTATTTCCTACTCAAAGTCTACAGAAAAAGTTTGAACAATATTAGATCGTAGGAAAGTGTTAATGTATGATTACAACGGATAATGTGTTACCGGACAGGACAATGGACGATAAATTGATGTTCATCCCCAATAATAATACAAAATACTCCATGATTCTGTAGACTAAAATAATTGGATGAAAAGTTTGTCCAAAACAAACAATCATGCTTTGATAAAAGTACCTAAAATTTGTATTCAGAATACCTGTTTATAAAACATTGGATGCAAATATAATGTACACTAGTCCATATTCTCCTCCCTCCATTATAACTACACAAAATTTAAGACTTGTAAGGGTAATGTAATCTAAACTTTTTTAGTTGTGACAATTACCAGGGATCTAAAGGGATAAGACAATGGCCGATAAATTGATGAACATCCTAAATGATGATACACAAAATTACTGCTTCTGTTACCTATAGATTACAATAATTGGTTGAAACTTTTGTACACTCAACCAACCAATCCAAATTAAGTTGTTGCGCCAACAAATAAGAAAACATTATTATTAAACTCTGGGGACTAGTGTAATGAACAGCCAAATGTCCCCTCCCTTTCTAGGCAATTACAATCCTCAGGTAAAAAGGAATGGTCAAACTTTGAAATTTTAAAATATTTATCCCAAGGCTCGGCAGCCGCGAGCCAGCCACGTGAAAGCCTCATATTAAAACTTTAAAATTTAGCTTGATGTCTAAACCTGTTCCTTAAAAGACAGTCCATCTTTACAAAACATTTTATTGTCATACTAGCAGGTTTAATTTTAAGGCATATGCGCGGATGAGGCGCGACTGCCAAGCACTGCTTTATTCTAATGGGGTTTCGCCCTAACTGGAACCCCCAAAACATACCTGAACACAATACTGTGCTTATTCATAACTGCAAATAATTTGGTCAAAAATTAAGTTTGAAGTATTAGTAAAAACTTTTAGAACAAAAAAGCTAGGTAAACCCCAAAAAGATCAAAAAGATTCGACCATAAAAAGGTAGGTTTTAAACATATCTCCAAAAAAACTTTTTTTGTTTCTAAACAAAACAAGTGAATGATAAAAGCACCCCTCACCTTTAGAGTAAAAAACCTAGTATCAAAATAATATGTAGCAAACAATGGCGTGCGCAGGGTCTTGACAATGTGTTATTTCTTAAGGGGGTCGGAGTAAGGGATGGCTGTCTTCCCATATTCAATTTTAAGCAGGGTGTTGACACCTCTCCCTTTCCCCTTCCCCATACTTATGGATGAAAATTTTAGAGTTTGGAAAAATGTGCGAAAATGTTTGGACACTCATTCAACCAAGTTTGTAAGTTCTCTTAGTACATGGAAAGAATTTTGTCTAGTTTCTCCAAATTCTTTGGAATTTTTCAGGGATCTTAAGGGACAAGAAAATTGACAGTAAATTTATTTTCATCCCCTAAGATAATTATCGCCTCTGCAAATTTGTTGAAAAGTTTTGGTACTGCTAGTCTGATCCAATATATAATACTAGCGGCTTCGCCCCTAGCCTCTAGGGGCTTTGCCCCAAGATGTCTAATCAAACCAATTTTTCGTATTTTAGATTTAAAAAAAAAATTTTTTTTTTAAATTTTTTTTGGGGGGGGGAGTAGAAATTTTTTTTTTTTTTTTTTGGGGGGGGGCTAGTCGACCCTACTATTTTAATTTTAGTTTTAAAAAGAATTTTTTTTTGGGGGGGGTTATTTCTCATTTTTTGGGGGGGTTGGGGGTGTCCCACCCCCCAAGAAAATAGTTATAAACCTTCCCGGGACCTATGAATAGCTAACCTGTAAAGGAGAACCCGATCGGTTCAGCGGTTAGCGAGATCCTTCACTACAAACAAACAGACAGACAGACAAACAGACAGACATCGTTCTACTTTGTATCATAGATAAAACCAAATGTTTCAAGCCATCAAATGGAAGAACTACTTATTGGGAACCATAATTATTTACAGTACAATGTCCCCTCCCTCTCTGGATTTAATACAAAGTTAGAACAGCCAACACTAAATAATTGTATATTTGTCTCAACTCAAAGGTTGAAAAAAGTAAAATAGCTTTGGATTTCAATTTGGCATTACTAATAAAAAAAATAGTAAAACTAGCGCCTACGCCCCTAAAAGCCCTTATAAAGGAGAAAAAGGGGAAGTACCAGTACCCTAAATTTGAAGCATCCAGCTAAAATAGCAAAAAAGTATAGGTATTCTAAAATGACTTTTGAAGGAGTTGAAAATCTTTAAAAATATTCTAACTTTCATATACAAACAAATATCAATCAATATTAAATTCCACCAGCTAAAAGTAAAATCTTGAGCTTATTTAAGGCACAAAGTTATAATGCCAGTAATTATTTACATTTTACAATAAAACAATTTATTCAACGCTCAATTTATAAAACGATGTTCCTTTCCCTTGGTTTATCCAGGGGTATAAATCGATAAGACTATGGACAATTAATTGATGTAATATAAACTCCCAATTTAAATAGACAAAATAGTCCCCAAAGTTTTTAGGCCACCCAATGAGAGAGTGTGGTTTTAAAACTATCTGGTCTTGTAAAATCTACAGTGTCATGTCCCTTCCTTCCCTGGGTTTATCTAAAAACGTTTGGTATGAGGCCTTACAACTGCATTAAGTGTTAGGGGTGGTTATTACATTATATATTCAGATATACTCTAGGTAGACATATCTGTATCATATGAATACAAGGTTATCTATACAAGTAGAATAATTATATATTCAGATATATTCTTGGTAGACCTATATGTATCATATCAATACAAGGTTATCTATACAGGTAGAATAATTATATATTCAGATATATTCTTGGTAGACCTATATGTATCATATCAATACAAGGTTATCTATACAGGTAGAATAATTAAATATTCAGATATATTCTAGGTAGACCTATCTGTATCATATCAATACAAGGTTATCTATACAGGTAGAATAATTATATATTCAGATATATTCTAGGTAGACCTATCTGAATCATATCAATACAAGGTTATCTATACAGGTAGAATAATTATATATTCAGATATATTCTAGGTAGACCTATCTGAATCATATCAATACAAGGTTATCTATACAGGTAGAATAATTATATATTCAAGATATATTCTAGGTAGACCTATCTGTATCATATCAATACAAGGTTATATAATATATATACAGGTAGAATAATTATATATTCAGATATATTCTAGGTAGACCTATCTCAATTATATGAATACAAGGGTATCTATACAGGTAGAATAATTATATATTAGGATATATTCTAGGTAGACATATCTGTATCATATGAATACAAGGTTATCTATACAGGTAGAATAATTATATATTAAGATATATTCTAGGTAGACATATCTGTATCATATGAATACAAGGTTATCTATACAGGTAGAATAATTATATATTAGGATATATTCTAGGTAGACATATCTGTATCATATCAATACAAGGTTATCTATACGGGTAGAATAATTATGTATTAAAATATATTCTAGGTAGACATATCTGAATCATATGAATACAAGGTTATATATACAGGTAGAATAATTATATATTAAGATATATTCTAGGTAGACATATCTGTATCATATGAATACAAGGTTATCTATACAGGTAGAATTATCATATATACCTATCTGTATCATATGAATACAAGGTTATCTATACAGGTAGAATAATTATATATTAAGATATATTCTAGGTAGACATATCTGTATCATATGAATACAAGGTTATCTATACAGGTAGAATAATTATATATTACGATATATTCTAGGTAGACATATCTGTATCATATCAATACAAGGTTATCTATACGGGTAGAATAATTATGTATTAAAATATATTCTAGGTAGACATATCTGAATCATATGAATACAAGGTTATATATACAGGTAGAATAATTATATATTAGGATATATTCTAGGTAGACATATCTGTATCATATCAATACAAGGTTATCTATATGGGTAGAATAATTATGTATTAAAATATATTCTAGGTAGACATATCTGTATCATATGAATACAAGGTTATCTATACAGGTAGAATAATTATATATTAGGATATATTCTAGGTAGACATATCTGTATCATATCAATACAAGGTTATCTATACGGGTAGAATAATTATGTATTAAAATATATTCTAGGTAGACATATCTGAATAATTATATATTAGGATATATTCTAGGTAGACATATCTGTATCATATCAATACAAGGTTATCTATACGGGTAGAATAATTATATATTAAGATATATTCTAGGTAGACCTATCTGTATCATATCAATACAAGGTTATCTATATAGGTAGAATAATTATATATTCAGATATATTCTAGGTAGACATATCTGTATCATATTAATACAAGGTTACCTATACAGGTAGAATAATTATATATTCTAGGTAGACATATCTGTATCATATCAATACAAGGTTACCTATACAGGTAGAATAATTATATATTCAGATATATTCTAGGTAGACCTATCTCAATTATATGAATACAAGGTTATCTATATAGGTAGAATAATTATATATTAAGATATATTCTAGGTAGACCTATCTGTATCATATCAATACAAGGTTATCTATATAGGTAGAATAATTATATATTCAGATATATTCTAGGTAGACATATCTGTATCATATCAATACAAGGTTACCTATACAGGTAGAATAATTATATATTCAGATATATTCTAGGTAGACATATCTGTATCATATCAATACAAGGTTATCTATACAGGTAGAATAATTATATATTCAGATATATTCTAGGTAGACATATCTGAATCATATGAGTACAAGGGTATCTATATAGGTAGAATAATTATATATTCAGATATATTCTAGGTAGACCTATCTGTATCATATCAATACAAGGTTACCTATACAGGTAGAACAATTATATATTCAGATATATTCTAGGTAGACCTATCTGAATCATATGAATACAAGGTTATCTATACAGGTAGAATAATTATATATTCAGATATATTCTAGGTAGACCTATCTGTATCATATCAATACAAGGTTACCTATACAGGTAGAATAATGATATATTCAGATATATTCTAGGTAGACATATCTGTATCATATCAATACAAGGTTACCTATACAGGTAGAATAATTATATATTCAGATATATTCTAGGTAGACATATCTGTATCATATCAATACAAGGTTATCTATACAGGTAGAATAATTATATATTCAGATATATTCTAGGTAGACATATCTGAATCATATGAATACAAGGGTATCTACAGGGTGCGCCACATAAATCCGGACTTTTTTCAAACGGCCATAGCACCAAAACTACTTGACCAATCATGACATTTGACCACACTATAAAAAGCTTAGGTAATTATACTTTTGCCCATAAAAATTTTTGGACGATGGAGAACGTGTTCTACGAGCTGACAGCGCTTATGTTAAACATGGCAGAATCGAATTGCGCTGATAGTTTACCCTGAATTCTTGACTAGGGCCCACTAAATCTGACCTCAGTCCATCTGTAGGTGAGGTAGAGTTATGCAACTTGCTGGGGATACTGTTAGATACATAAGTAAGACAGTAGAAAAGACTAGAGCTCTCTATCTGAAAATGCTTGGCCGTAGTACTCCATCAAAGTGAAACGTGGTAGATTTTGAGATGTCAAAAACGTCAAAAATTGTGAAAATTTCTCAGTTCTCGACTACAAAGGCCCATTTGTAACCTTAAAACTCGTTTTAGACTATGTGTTGCGATAATAACCCTAGCTTAATCTTTATGCCATTTCCAAAAAGGTATTAAAAGTTGTTTTAGTTTAATTGTGGCCCAAATGAGAGCCGCCGTGTCGAAGGGTAGCTTGAAAGATGGGTGAGTTTGGATCCTGCAGTTACTCACGTCCCTAAGAAGATATGGCCTCCCAGCAGCCCCGATCTTCATCTAATTGACTTTTGGGCCTGGAGCGCTACTAAACCACTAACCAGTAGACGCGCCCATACCACAAAGACCTCCCTCATTGCCACTAACAAGGAGAACTTCGCCAGCTTGGACAGGGACAAGGTGACCAGGATCTGGGGGCGGTTCAGGGGGCGGGTAGAGGCGGTGATTGAGGCTAATGGCGATTTTGTTGAATAATCTAATCGTCATATACCTAGTTTGCTTCCCAGTTTTTAAAATTCAATAAAATCTTTATAATTGACGATTTTATGTTAATTTGTTTAAAAATAAGAAAAAGTCCGGATTTATGTGGCGCACCCTGTATATTGGTAGAATAATTATATATTCAGATATATTCTAGGTAGACCTATCTGTATCATATCAATACAAGGTTACCTATACAGGTAGAACAATTATATATTCAGATATATTCTAGGTAGACCTATCTGAATCATATCAATACAAGGTTATCTATACAGGTAGAATAATTATATATTCAGATATATTCTAGGTAGACCTATCTGAATCATATCAATACAAGGTTATCTATACAGGTAGAATAATTATATATTCAAGACATATTCTAGGTAGACCTATCTGTATCATATCAATACAAGGTTATATAATATATATACAGGTAGAATAATTATATATTCAGATATATTCTAGGTAGACCTATCTCAATTATATGAATACAAGGGTATCTATACAGGTAGAATAATTATATATTAGGATATATTCTAGGTAGACATATCTGTATCATATGAATACAAGGTTATCTATACAGGTAGAATAATTATATATTAAGATATATTCTAGGTAGACATATCTGTATCATATGAATACAAGGTTATCTATACAGGTAGAATAATTATATATTAGGATATATTCTAGGTAGACATATCTGTATCATATCAATACAAGGTTATCTATATGGGTAGAATAATTATGTATTAAAATATATTCTAGGTAGACATATCTGAATCATATGAATACAAGGTTATATATACAGGTAGAATAATTATATATTAAGATATATTCTAGGTAGACATATCTGTATCATATGAATACAAGGTTATCTATACAGGTAGAATTATCATATATACCTATCTGTATTATATGAATACAAGGTTATCTATACAGGTAGAATAATTATATATTAAGATATATTCTAGGTAGACATATCTTTATCATATGAATACAAGGTTATCTATACAGGTAGAATAATTATATATTAGGATATATTCTAGGTAGACATATCTGTATCATATCAATACAAGGTTATCTATACGGGTAGAATAATTATGTATTAAAATATATTCTAGGTAGACATATCTGAATCATATGAATACAAGGTTATATATACAGGTAGAATAATTATATATTAGGATATATTCTAGGTAGACATATCTGTATCATATCAATACAAGGTTATCTATATGGGTAGAATAATTATGTATTAAAATATATTCTAGGTAGACATATCTGTATCATATGAATACAAGGTTATCTATACAGGTAGAACAATTATATATTAGGATATATTCTAGGTAGACATATCTGTATCATATCAATACAAGGTTATCTATACAGGTAGAATAATTATGTATTAAAATATATTCTAGGTAGACATATCTGAATAATTATATATTAGGATATATTCTAGGTAGACATATCTGTATCATATCAATACAAGGTTATCTATACGGGTAGAATAATTATATATTAAGATATATTCTAGGTAGACCTATCTGTATCATATCAATACAAGGTTATCTATATAGGTAGAATAATTATATATTCAGATATATTCTAGGTAGACATATCTGTATCATATCAATACAAGGTTACCTATACAGGTAGAATAATTATATATTCAGATATATTCTAGGTAGACATATCTGTATCATATCAATACAAGGTTACCTATACAGGTAGAATAATCATATATTCAGATATATTCTAGGTAGACCTATCTCAATTATATGAATACGAGGTTATCTATATAGGTAGAATAATTATATATTAAGATATATTCTAGGTAGACCTATCTGTATCATATAAATACAAGGGCATCTATACAGGTAGAATAATTATATATTCAGATATATTCTAGGTAGACATATCTGAATCTTATTAATACAAGGTTACCTATACAGGAAGACTAATTATATATTCAGATATATTCTAGGTAGACATATCTGAATCATATGAATACAAGGTTATCTATACAGGTAGAATAATTATATATTAAGATATATTCTAGGTAGACCTATCTGTATCATATCAATACAAGGTTATCTATATAGGTAGAATAATTATATATTCAGATATATTCTAGGTAGACATATCTGTATCATATCAATACAAGGTTACCTATACAGGTAGAATAATTATATATTCAGATATATTCTAGGTAGACATATCTGTATCATATCAATACAAGGTTACCTATACAGGTAGAATAATTATATATTCAGATATATTCTAGGTAGACATATCTGTATCATATCAATACAAGGTTACCTATACAGGTAGAATAATTATATATTCAGATATATTCTAGGTAGACATATCTGAATCATATGAATACAAGGGTATCTATATAGGTAGAATAATTATATATTCAGATATATTCTAGGTAGACCTATCTGTATCATATCAATACAAGGTTACCTATACAGGTAGAACAATTATATATTCAGATATATTCTAGGTAGACCTATCTGAATCATATGAATACAAGGTTATCTATACAGGTAGAATAATTATATATTCAGATATATTCTAGGTAGACCTATCTGTATCATATCAATACAAGGTTACCTATACAGGTAGAATAATGATATATTCAGATATATTCTAGGTAGACATATCTGTATCATATCAATACAAGGTTACCTATACAGGTAGAATAATTATATATTCAGATATATTCTAGGTAGACATATCTGTATCATATCAATACAAGGTTATCTATACAGGTAGAATAATTATATATTCAGATATATTCTAGGTAGACATATCTGAATCATATGAATACAAGGTTCTCTATACAGGTAGAATAATTATATATTAAGATATATTCTAGGTAGACCTATCTGTATCATATCAATACAAGGTTATCTATATAGGTAGAATAATTATATATTCAGATATATTCTAGGTAGACCTATCTATATCATATCAATACAAGGTTATCTATACAGGTAGAATAATTATATATTCAGATATATTCTAGGTAGACATATCTGTATCATATCAATACAAGGTTACCTATACAGGTAGAATAATTATATATTCAGATATATTCTAGGTAGACATATCTGTATCATATCAATACAAGGTTACCTATACAGGTAGAATAATTATATATTCAGATATATTCTAGGTAGACATATCTGTATCATATCAATACAAGGTTATCTATACAGGTAGAATAATTATATATTCAGATATATTCTAGGTAGACATATCTGAATCATATGAATACAAGGGTATCTATATAGGTAGAATAATTATATATTCAGATATATTCTAGGTAGACCTATCTGTATCATATCAATACAAGGTTACCTATACAGGTAGAACAATTATATATTCAGATATATTCTAGGTAGACCTATCTGAATCATATGAATACAAGGTTATCTATACAGGTAGAATAATTATATATTCAGATATATTCTAGGTAGACCTATCTGAATCATATCAATACAAGGTTATCTATACAGGTAGAATAATTATATATTCAGATATATTCTAGGTAGACCTATCTGAATCATATCAATACAAGGTTATCTATACAGGTAGAATAATTATATATTCAAGATATATTCTAGGTAGACCTATCTGTATCATATCAATACAAGGTTATATAATATATATACAGGTAGAATAATTATATATTCAGATATATTCTAGGTAGACCTATCTCAATTATATGAATACAAGGGTATCTATACAGGTAGAATAATTATATATTAGGATATATTCTAGGTAGACATATCTGTATCATATGAATACAAGGTTATCTATACAGGTAGAATAATTATATATTAAGATATATTCTAGGTAGACATATCTGTATCATATGAATACAAGGTTATCTATACAGGTAGAATAATTATATATTAGGATATATTCTAGGTAGACATATCTGTATCATATCAATACAAGGTTATCTATACGGGTAGAATAATTATGTATTAAAATATATTCTAGGTAGACATATCTGAATCATATGAATACAAGGTTATATATACAGGTAGAATAATTATATATTAAGATATATTCTAGGTAGACATATCTGTATCATATGAATACAAGGTTATCTATACAGGTAGAATTATCATATATACCTATCTGTATCATATGAATACAAGGTTATCTATACAGGTAGAATAATTATATATTAAGATATATTCTAGGTAGACATATCTGTATCATATGAATACAAGGTTATCTATACAGGTAGAATAATTATATATTAGGATATATTCTAGGTAGACATATCTGTATCATATCAATACAAGGTTATCTATACGGGTAGAATAATTATGTATTAAAATATATTCTAGGTAGACATATCTGAATCATATGAATACAAGGTTATATATACAGGTAGAATAAATATATATTAGGATATATTCTAGGTAGACATATCTGTATCATATCAATACAAGGTTATCTATATGGGTAGAATAATTATGTATTAAAATATATTCTAGGTAGACATATCTGTATCATATGAATACAAGGTTATCGATACAGGTAGAATAATTATATATTAGGATATATTCTAGGTAGACATATCTGTATCATATCAATACAAGGTTATCTATACGGGTAGAATAATTATGTATTAAAATATATTCTAGGTAGACATATCTGAATAATTATATATTAGGATATATTCTAGGTAGACATATCTGTATCATATCAATACAAGGTTATCTATACGGGTAGAATAATTATATATTAAGATATATTCTAGGTAGACCTATCTGTATCATATCAATACAAGGTTATCTATATAGGTAGAATAATTATATATTCAGATATATTCTAGGTAGACATATCTGTATCATATCAATACAAGGTTATCTATACAGGTAGAATAATTATATATTCAGATATATTCTAGGTAGACATATCTGTATCATATCAATACAAGGTTATATAATATATATACAGGTAGAATAATTATATATTCAGATATATTCTAGGTAGACCTATCTCAATTATATGAATAAAAGGGTATCTATACAGGTAGAATAATTATATATTAGGATATATTCTAGGTAGACATATCTGTATCATATGAATACAAGGTTATCTATACAGGTAGAATAATTATATATTAAGATATATTCTAGGTAGACATATCTGTATCATATGAATACAAGGTTATCTATACAGGTAGAATAATTATATATTAGGATATATTCTAGGTAGACATATCTGTATCATATCAATACAAGGTTATCTATACGGGTAGAATAATTATGTATTAAAATATATTCTAGGTAGACATATCTGAATCATATGAATACAAGGTTATCTATACAGGTAGAATAATTATATATTCAGATATATTCTAGGTAGACATATCTGAATCATATGAGTACAAGGGTATCTATATAGGTAGAATAATTATATATTCAGATATATTATAGGTAGACCTATCTGTATCATATCAATACAAGGTTACCTATACAGGTAGAATAATTATATATTCAGATATATTCTAGGTAGACATATCTGTATCATATCAATACAAGGTTATCTATACAGGTAGAATAATTATATATTCAGATATATTCTAGGTAGACCTATCTGTATCATATCAATACAAGGTTACCTATACAGGTAGAACAATTATATATTCAGATATATTCTAGGTAGACCTATCTGAATCATATCAATACAAAGTTATCTATACTGGTAGAATAATTATATATTCAGATATATTCTAGGTAGACCTATCTGAATCATATCAATACAAGGTTATCTATACAGGTAGAATAATTATATATTCAAGATATATTCTAGGTAGACCTATCTGTATCATATCAATACAAGGTTATATAATATATATACAGGTAGAATAATTATATATTCAGATATATTCTAGGTAGACCTATCTCAATTATATGAATACAAGGTTATCTATACAGGTAGAATAATTATATATTAAGATATATTCTAGGTAGACATATCTGTATCATATGAATACAAGGTTATCTATACAGGTAGAATAATTATATATTAGGATATATTCTAGGTAGACATATCTGTATCATATCAATACAAGGTTATCTATACGGGTAGAATAATTATGTATTAAAATATATTCTAGGTAGACATATCTGAATCATATGAATACAAGGTTATATATACAGGTAGAATAATTATATATTAAGATATATTCTAGGTAGACATATCTGTATCATATGAATACAAGGTTATCTATACAGGTAGAATTATCATATATACCTATCTGTATCATATGAATACAAGGTTATCTATACAGGTAGAATAATTATATATTAAGATATATTCTAGGTAGACATATCTGTATCATATGAATACAAGGTTATCTATACAGGTAGAATAATTATATATTAGGATATATTCTAGGTAGACATATCTGTATCATATCAATACAAGGTTATCTATACGGGTAGAATAATTATGTATTAAAATATATTCTAGGTAGACATATCTGAATCATATGAATACAAGGTTATATATACAGGTAGAATAATTATATATTAGGATATATTCTAGGTAGACATATCTGTATCATATCAATACAAGGTTATCTATATGGGTAGAATAATTATGTATTAAAATATATTCTAGGTAGACATATCTGTATCATATGAATACAAGGTTATGTATACAGGTAGAATAATTATATATTAGGATATATTCTAGGTAGACATATCTGTATCATATCAATACAAGGTTATCTATACGGGTATAATAATTATGTATTAAAATATATTCTAGGTAGCCATATCTGAATAATTATATATTAGGATATATTCTAGGTAGACATATCTGTATCATATCAATACAAGGTTATCTATAAGGGTAGAATAATTATATATTAAGATATATTCTAGGTAGACATATCTGTATCATATGAATACAAGGTTACCTATACAGGTAGAATAATTATATATTCAGATATATTCTAGGTAGACATATCTGTATCATATCAATACAAGGTTATCTATACAGGTAGAATAATTATATATTCAGATATATTCTAGGTAGACATATCTGAATCATATGAATACAAGGGTATCTATATAGGTAGAATAATTATATATTCAGATATATTCTAGGTAGACCTATCTGTATCATATCAATACAAGGTTACCTATACAGGTAGAACAATTATATATTCAGATATATTCTAGGTAGACCTATCTGAATCATATGAATACAAGGTTATCTATACAGGTAGAATAATTATATATTCAGATATATTCTAGGTAGACCTATCTGTATCATATCAATACAAGGTTACCTATACAGGTAGAATAATTATATATTCAGATATATTCTAGGTAGACATATCTGTATCATATCAATACAAGGTTACCTATACAGGTAGAATAATTATATATTCAGATATATTCTAGGTAGACATATCTGTATCATATCAATACAAGGTTATCTATACAGGTTGAATAATTATATATTCAGATATATTCTAGGTAGACATATCTGAATCATATGAATACAAGGGTATCTATATAGGTAGAATAATTATATATTCAGATATATTCTAGGTAGACCTATCTAAATTATATAAATATAAGGGTATCTATACAGGTAGAATAATATACATGTATATTCAGATATATTCTAGGTAGACCTATCTAAATTATATAAATATAAGGGTATCTATACAGGTAGAATAATATATATGTATATTCAGATATATTCTAGGTAGACCTATCTTAATTATATAAATACAAGGGTATCTATACAGGTAGAATAATATATATGTATATTCAGATATATTCTAGGTAGACCTATCTAAATTATATAAATATAAGGGTATCTATACAGGTAGAATAATATATATGTATATTCAGATATATTCTAGGTAGACTTATCTAAATTATATAAATACAAGGGTATCTATACAGGTAGAATAATATATATGTATATTCAGATATATTCTAGGTAGACCTATCTGTATCATATCAATACAAGGTTATCTATACAGGTAGAATAATTATATATTCAGATATATATTCTAGATAGACCTATATGAATCATATGAATACAAGGTTATCTATACAGGTAGAAAAATTATATATTCAGATATATTCTAGGTAGACCTATCTGAATCATATCACTACAAGGTTATCTATACAGGTAGAATAATTATATATTCAGATATATTCTAGGTAGACCTATCTTAATTATATCACTACAAGGTTATCTATACAGGTAGAATAATTATATATTCAGATATATTCTAGGTAGACCTATCTGAATCATATCAATACAAGGTTATCTATAAAGGTGGAATAATTGAAAATGAGTAGTATATAAGGCGTTTTTATTAGGTTTCTTGAAGCTTTAGCCAGCTACACAAAGAACTTAATTATGATTTCAAATATCATGCTTCAATATGTGTGTGTTATGATACATTTTTATATGATTTATAAATCGAGTAATTTTCCTTAATGCAAAGCTCAAATATTTCTTCAATAATTCATCAAGATTTTAAAAAGTACCCAAAGTATATTTTTTTCGCTAGCAAATAAAATTTTGTGAATATACAAACTGTAAATTTGTTTATTAATTGATTTGAATTTTCATGAGTTATGAAATAGACCTTGTCAATAAATCTATGTTCTAACCTGCTCTTGATTGGTCCCGGCATTGGGTAGTTTTTGCCTCGAAGGCTTAAGATCTCTGGAACTTCCCGCAAAATTGGAAGTCATACTTAACCAAAGTGTTACATGGTTAAGACACGCTGTTTATAACACTAGTCCCCAAAGTTTCTTTTTTGTTTACTTAACAACATTGGGGACTTTGATTCTACATAAAACTATCTCTAAATCCTATTATTTCAACCTGTCTAAATATTTCTGACAGTTATGTATATATATATATATATACATATGATAGAATCCATATTACATAAATCATATCTGGCCACATACCCATACTCAAACCATTACCGCATATACAATTATAATTCAATACTATATGTATACCATATTATTAGAAGCGCAGCTACTCTATAACTTGGTAATGTGTCCGACCGCTCTATATTATTAGACTTGAATATAGATGTACATACTTTGCTCCTTTTTTATTGTTCCTAACCGTTAAAGGAGTTACTATTTTAATAGGCTAACTACAGCACGTAAGAATGGATCAAGCGAAGTTTTAAGACCAATAAGACCATTTTAACATACATAATTGAACGATCCGAGCTAGTCGTTATTGATAGACGAATGAAGAGACAGACCCTTACTGTAGAAGAATGTTTTAAATTGATTATTGAAAATATTTTTTTCTAAATACTCTGTTGTATATTTCTTAACTAATACTGTAATACAGTTAACTTCAAAGTACTTGATTTAATATGATAGGTTGTTGTTAGATTAGAGTAAAACAATAGAGAGGGAAAGGATTAAATAACTGTTCCCACTCCGTACACCCTGTACTGACTTTCAATTGTGTCCTTAAATATCAACCAATAGCGTAGGTAATATCAATATAGCCAAGTCGTTATAAAAGAGCAGAAAGCAATTTTCTAGCAGACGAAAAAGGTCCCCAACACTGGACCAAGGTAGTTGTCTTAGTTATACATTTATATTTATAGATTTATTTATTGTTGTTAGTGCGCTTCTCATGAACATACTTGTTCTTCTATTATCAATGCGAGGAAAAAAGGTTTTGAGTAAAGCCACACCAGGGAAGAAGGGGATATTGGACATGAAATTACATGGCCCCAAAGTATTTTTCTAACAAATAACACATAAATATTCAAAAAAGTCTGGTTGTTTTAAACAAGTGAAAAACCTTTCAATTTTAATCTACTTTAGATTTGTTAATCATTATTGTTTTGTACATTAATTTAATGTGCATTGTCTTATCCCATAAAATCCCTGGCCTTACGTATTCATCTCTGTATTATATTTTTAATGTAATATTTACTTACATTAAACAGGAAGAATACATGGATCTAGTGCAGTTCATGGTAAAATGTTTAAAGGAAGTTTAAAGGCTGCTAGCTGCCAAATTACTGAAATTATATCCCACGCCCGTACACCGTGTTAAGAGGCATAAGAAGGCCTATGGATAATCTGGAATAGCCAATATCAAATGATGCACTTCAGCTTCACTGAAAAAAAACATGAAATTTTCGCGCATTTATGTACACTATGAGATAACTGTCATAATTGAGAAATGACTATTCTGAACTATTTGTAGACCTTCTTTTTTAAGTTAAAATTTTGATTTAATTTGTGCGTTCCACCGTTTGGCCGTTAGCAGCCTTTAGAGTTCATAGATAGATTTATGGAGATACTCGTTACCAGAAAGATTTTACCGTGAACTGCACTAGATCCGAATACGGATTATAACAAGGATAATAATATCGTAAACAAATTAAATAGAAAAAAATTTAAAGTAGACAGATTCATAGAAATATGGACATGTAAAAAAACCTTCAGATATATATACCAAAATATATCAAAAAGTCCACTCCATGACAACATCGCATCGTATTATGGACAGCTTTCCGCGTATATTAAAATAAAAAAGTATAAAGCCAGTTTTGTTTTAACGGGTTTAAATTTTAATATTTTCATTTTATTATTCACGGAAGATTGTACGTAATACGATGCTATACATGATTATTCAGTATGGCTTTGAACCAGTTCTATTCCAGCGCATAGAACTAATAATTAGTTGTCTATGTGATTTACTCATAACAGGATTGAAGAGTTATTGAATAAAAGTTCTATTATATTAATCAGTTTCGAAGCCATTCTTATTTTCTTATTTCTAGATACAAATAAGTAAAACTAATGCCATTTAGAACTTGTTTTGCGTTTTAATAATATTCATATCTTATATTTATTGGATGTATTGGGTTGAAGGTATTTATATTTAGTTAATATATTGGTATTAAGATTGATTCTGTTAGCTTGCGCTCATGTTAATGCTTTACAATATGAATCTGTCTAGTAAAATGATGTATGATATATCTATTCATTATACATTTTTTGGCGCTTATTAATAAGGTAGATAAGACAAATCAATTTTGTTATTGAAAGGAAAAGTATAGAATTTGTATCTTTTTGCTTAATTAAGATATACAAATGTACTATTAATGGTGTATCCTTATAAGAAAGTGATAGCACAGAGAAGGATGTCCCGAAGAATGAAGATAACCGCTGAACCGATATGGTTCTACTTTACAGTGTAGCTACCTATAGGTCCTAGGAAGGTTTGTAGCTATTTTGGGAAGGGTACCATCACAATCCCAAGATAAATCTCCACAAATGAAAAAAAATATTGCTAAATCTTCACTGGGGGGTGGGGAGGGACCATTTTGACCACCTCAAGGGCCCCTGGTAGATTTTATAGTACTTTTTACCTGTAAAGGCTCTGCTTATAGGCACAGCATAAAAGGTCAAGTCATCCTAAAGATATTAAAGAATAGACAAAAAAAATAGTTTTAGATGGATAATCAGAAACAATAATCCATCCAACTTTTTAAAAAAATAATAGATCCCTTGGTGGTTTTGGGCTTTTTCATTTTTAGAATAAAGCCATGGAATGGTTTCAGGCTTTTTTTCTGACCCCTTCTAACTTAACCATTAAAAACAGAGCCATTAGATGCTAGGGGCGCATCCGCTAGTGTAAATTATGTAAGTGTTGAGCTAACTAATATTTTAAATATCTGTTGAAAAATTTAGAAAGATTGATTTAGAAAGTTGTAATGAATTCTTTCAAGTTTTGTTTTTTTTAATCCAGGCAGGAAGGGAACATTGGCCTGAAAATTATGCTGGTACCCAAAGTTTGATACATGTAATCTTATTTGTTTGCTCAAAGATTTTTTTATTCTTTTACAGAATTTTCATTAGTTGTTTTCAAACTAGTAGTATCAAAGTTTTTATCTAATGATTTCAATCTACAGAAAGTCTGATTATTTATGTCAGTTTTTGTGAATTGTCTTATCCTTTAAGATCCCTAAGTTTAAACATATTCTGTCAATATCTATCATCATATGAACAATTTCTGCATGAGAAGATAAAAACTATTGTTTGTGTACTTTTTATTTGCAGCTATAGCTTGATGACAATCACCCAGTAGACCCAGAATATAGTGTTAAAGTACAATTGCAAATAACTAGTAAAATACTGCTTTTAAATGCCTAGTAATTTGTTATGTACATTCTGATAAGTAAAATAATTTGTAAAACTCGATAACAATCCAACTGTACAAAATATGTACTGTACAAAAAAACTGGGTCTAAGTTAACCCCCTAAGAAGATATTACGTCTAGACAATCAATTTAATGCAAGTAAATTTTATTTTACATAACTTATAAATCTTGTATATTGCATTTAAATATAATAAATATAATTTTAGAAGACAATAATAAATAAATACCATTTTTTTCAAAGCAGCTGTAACTAATAACTGACTTAATTAAAAAAAAACTATTTGGTAATTTCAAATGATCTTTTAAAGATTTTGAGGAGCACTAGATCTGTGTAAAGACAACCTTTTTATCTACACCCAAATATGAATATGTATTTATTTCGCTTATTGGCTAATGCTATACTTCTTTTAAAAAATGAAAATAAAGAGGAAAGTGGTAATATTTTTTTTTATATCTAACCCTGTTGGGAGTCCTAACACTCGCCTAACCTGGATAAAGTTAAACAAAAATACACAAAAAAAAACTACCCCCCCCCCCTTATTTTAATTTCTTTCACAATAAGGGAGGAGTGCTCTTATGATCATTTTTAGGGAACCTGAATAACAAATTTTAACCTAAAAATAATAATATTAGCAGTCCACGAAATCTTAACAGACACAAGATTTTTTTCTAACAGAGCAAGGTGGTAGAGAAGTTGCTAGATGGCAGATTCTAAAAAGATGAAAATTTAGACCAACCAAACATTTAATAAAGTGACTGCGGCATAATTCTTAAGATTTCTCAAGGATCTTAGGGAATAAGACATTAGACAGTAAAATAATAGGAATAGTTTGTGCCACCTAATCAACAAAATGTGATATAATGTGTTTTAAAACTTTGGAGACCAAAATAAATTTATTAAAATAGATAGTGTATAATTATATCCTATAAAACTTCTTGATTCCAGTGGAGGGGACCTTTTTCGTCTTTTGTAGCGACTTGGCTGTTTTAATACTTCCGACTCTATTAGCTGATATTAAAAGACCCTATAGAAGGTCGGCACAGAGTCCCCACCCAATGGTCATACAGTTGTTTAACTCTTTAACTTTATAAAGGGTGTTTAAAAAAAACCAATCGCTTCACTCTTTTCAATATAAACCCTACAGTTTTGGTCAAAAACTAACAAAAACTGACCAAAATCATGTCTAAGCAATGACAATGAGATAACACTATTGAATTTTGATTTCTACTCACCTCTCCTGAGCACTACAGCTCGAGTCCTGGCCCTTGTGGAAAATTTTTCTCTACGTGGAGAGTGCATATTTCATTACAAATTAAGACAGTTTTGTCTTGTTTTAAAAAGAATAAACTGTACTTAGTACTTGAAATCTTGTAGATAGACCCCATAATGTTTAGAGTTTTTGATGGGGCTTATAAAGACCTTTCTCTAGACACCTTAATCAGATTTCTGACCCAATCCTAGCCAATTTGGCATCATACAGACAGACCCATGACTGCTCTGTCTTTAAAAAAAATAAAAAAAAACGTCCTAAGTACTTAAAATCTTGTAGATAGACCCCGTAATGTTTGACATTTTTGATGGGGCATGTCAATGTCTTTCTATAGACACCTTACTCAGGTTTCTAACACAATCTTAGCCATTTTGACATCAAAAAGATAGATTTGTCACACATCAAGAATTGGAGAGACCTGTCATGTCTAAATGTTTGATGGGTCTGTCACCAAATTGGCTAGGATTGAGTTAGAAACCTGGTTAAGATGTCTATAGAAAGGTCTTTACATGCTCTATCAAAAATTATAAACATAATGGGGTCTATCTACAAGATTTTAAGTACTTAAGACGATTTGTTGATTTTTTATCTCCATGTAAGGAAAAATTCTACACAAGGGCTAGGACTCGAGCTGTAGTGCTCAGGAGAGGTGAGTAGAAATCAAAATTCAATAGTGCTTTTTCATTGTCATTGCTTGTACATGATTTGTGTCATTTTTTGTTAGTTTTTGAATAAAACTGTAGGGTTTATGTTGAAAAGAGTGAAGCGATTGGTTTTTTTTAAACACCCTTTAGGTACCAGCATATTTTAGAGCACGATGTTCCCCTCCCTTCTTGACTATTCTAGGATTTGCCTGACAAAACATCAAACTTGAATGTGTACTTATTCCAAACAGGGATAAATAAGAATTTTTTTATATTGGTTTTACCCCCAGAGATGGGTAAATAACTTCATGTAAAAAATTTGGTTTATTGAGTTGAGTGTCCTAACGTTTCATTCACTTACTAATTGTAATCTACGGAAGGGTTATTTTTTGTATCATCTTTGGGGATTTACATCAAATCATTGGCCAATGACTTATCCCTGTAGACTCCTAGTTTTTTACCCCCCCCCCAAAAAAAAAACAAAAACATCCCTCTTCTCCAGGACTTTTCAAAGCTAAACTAGGGTTTACTTTTTTGTTTATTTCTTTATTCCTACTATTTGTATGTGTGTGTTTGTGGAAAAACCTAAATATTCTTTTCTTATTGAATTTTGAAATATAGAGAGTGGAATATGCAGGGATCTTAAGAGATAAGACAATGTATGATAAATTGATGCACCTCTAAAATTACGAAAAACAAAATTACATATTTTATTGATTAAAATCATTGGTGGAAAAGTTTGGACAAAAATCAAGTTTTAATAAGTATCCAAACCAATGAATAAAACTTCGAATACCAATGATATTTACAGTCTAATATCCCCTTCCTTCCTGGGAATATGTAAATGATATTAGACATATCCATTCCTCATAAGAACAAATTTAAGACAATCGCAAAATTAAAATCAGAAAAATTCTTCATAATTAATTTAAAATATTATAAAAATTGAATAAAAGTGCCAAAACATCTTACATTCGTTATCATCCAATGAACAGGGTTGGACCGGATATCCGGTCGAATGTCCGGCCATTTTTATTATCCGGCCAGATACCGGATATTAAAACTATACGGCCGGATATCCGCAAATATCATCTTTTATATTATATTACAAAAATCCCTACTTTTAAAAGTTTTAAATGGCTGTAATTTTCTTACTGTTGAAACAAAATTTTTATCAGAAAATGTTTTTTTTTTACAAATTTTATATTAAAAATCTCAAAATATAATTTTTGGCGGCGGCAGCTGTACTTGGCAGCTGCCAGCCGCCACAGCCGGAAGTCAATCTTAAAAATCATCAGGATATCTGGTATCCGGCCAAAAAAGTATCCGGCCCAACCCTAATAATAAAGTAAGGTTATTTTGTTTGTAGCTCAAGATTTGTTTAACTACTAAACCGGTTGAGTAATTCATTTTACGAGAAAGTCCCTGGATGGTTTTAGGCTATCTAATTTTTGTACGGGAGGGATAGCACACCGTATAAATATTTTTCACTTGTTTTGTTCTCTCAACCACAAATACAAACTTTTTATACACACAATAAAACTTTAAAGTATTCATATTTATACTTTTACTATATTGAATTATTTCTTGCTTTTAAAGTAAGATTAAATTTTTTTGATTATTTTATTTGAAAACAATGCTGTGAATGGAAGGACATTGAATTTTAAACTAGAAAGTACTAAAAAGTGCCCAAAGTTTTAATGAGTTCATTCGCTTAAAAACTGTGGGTACTTTAAATAAATCTTATTTGGTTGCTCAATCTTTTCACTATTTACTTTAACCCTTAACAGTCGGGCCCCTTGCCGCACCTTAATTGGTCGGGGGGGGGGGGGGGAGGGGGGCGTCGAACGCCCCCCCTCCTATTATCTCAGTTCGTATTTGCGCTAAAAATTGTATTATTCACACACAGAAAATGAGAAAGGAAAACCGTTAAGGGTTAATCTACAGTTACGCCTGTTCAAGTTCTTCGCCATTTTCGGTAGCTGAGAACAAAAACTTTTTTATCCAATTATATAAAGTAGTAATGTTTGTTTTATCTGAAGTTTAAGAATTCTATAATTACTGAATCAATCGAGCTCTTCTTAATTTAAGGGAAGCTTTACCTAGGACCTGGGATGATTTTGGGCTATTTTATCATTTAGATTTAAGTCTTGGGATGGTTATCTTTTTTCTTTCCATCGCTACCCCTTTGAAACAGAGACCATATATGACAGGGGCGCAGTCAATAGGTAAAGGGAAAAACCCACTTGTATCTTGTTCGAATTTAGATTAATCGGTATCGACACGTTCATTTTTACCAGAGATATGATTTATAAGAGTGCCAAGAAAAGAAATAAAATAAAAAGATGTGAAAATTGAATTTATGACACCATCAATGATATTTAAGAACGTAGGACAATATCCATAACAGCGAAGCTGTAGGAATCAAAGTTAATCGATTCTTCAATAATTTAGTTTTCTCTTTATTGAAATGGTAGTTGGTTAATATTATGGAACCTAGTAAAAGTGTCTGACTCTGATCATGACGTTAAAAAAATTAGCTAATGAGAGGCCACTATAAATTTTACCATTGGTCAATTACAGTGTATACTGGCCTTTCATTGGCTAATTTTTGTTTACGTCATAATCAGAGTCAGACACTTTTATGGTAATTGTAGCTTGTCTATAAGACGAAGCTGTACATGATTTTGTAGTCTAGCGGATATTAATCGGTTTCAAAGTCATACTGGAAAAATCTTTCCATGACCTTAATATAAGAAGCTGTTAGTAAGATCTTTCTGTACAAGCACACAGACAGACATCCTGTTACTTTTATAATAAAAGTAAGCATTTTAAACCATAGATATCTGTAATTAAAAAACTACTACGAAATATACAGCATACGAACGTTCAGTAGGGGGACAAAGTGACGTGATAAAAATGAGTGATTTTTCATCTCTTTTTTTTCTTTCCCACTTATCCTCTCATCTCCCTCATTTTTATTTTTCACATGGTTGATTTTTGAGACATTTTTTCACGCTACGAACGTTCATATCCTAAATGAAGAATTGCTTCGCTTTCCAAAAAAAACATTCACCATATTATAGAGAGCTGGTGTGCTGATACTTTCTTGTTGAAAAAGAACATAATTCTTAAAACTTGGCAGATAAATTGTCCCAACTATCTTGTGCAAATATCATATAGGGATAAAAGTATTTTCTGTTCAAAGCTGCCCCTATCTACTCTCCCCCCCCCACCCCTTTTTAACTCGAAGCTTTTCTATAATAAGGGTAGGTCCATCCGTCCGTAATACATATATCTTATCATTAATTAAGGCATGTTAGAATTGAACTATTAGACTTAGAGCGCTTAGCAACTTCATAATTGTTCGTTACCAAATAGTCCATTTAAAAGTGCTGAGTTTTTACTTTTTTACAATTTTTTTTTTTATAATTATCGTATTTACCTATTTTTTTAAAATACTGATTCCAGGTACAATAAAGTACAATTTTATAAGCGAAGCATCTCTATAATTAAGTTCTAAAATTGTAAGTATATTCTTAGATTAGTGTCTCAAAAATCAGCCATGTGACGTCATAAAAATGAGGGAGATAAAAGAAGAAGTGGGAAAGAAAACCTCTAAAAAAGAGATGGATAATCCCTCATTTTTATGACGTCACATGGCTGTTTTTGAGACACTTTGTCCCGCTACTCACTAAAAACCTGTTTTAAGACTCATATCAAAGATTTGTTATCGCTTTGCTTTTTTATGGATGTTGTCATCCTTGTTTTCTTCAAATACCTTTATCAATTATTAAATACAATTTTACGCATTTCTTTCTGCATGAATATATGTGACGTCATATCGTATATGGCAATGTTTTTTTACTTTAGGAATTAATAAGGATGATTTTAATATTAATTCAAATATGTCTTTTAACAGTTAAAATACAAGCTTAATCCCTTACAGTCGGGCACCTTGCCGCACCTTAATCAGTTCCTATTAGAGCTAGAGGGCTAAAATTATGTGTTATGATGAATTTCCGACCTTAAGTAAGTCAAAGTCAATTTTCGCTTCCTTAACCATTTTATTTAACAACCTTTGTTTTTAGGTCCTTTTTTACTTAAAAATTTCAAACGGCTGTAATTTTTTTATTTTTGAAGCTAGAATAAAATTTTATTTGCAGAAAATGTTAATCTTTATGTAAATTTTATATTTCAAATATCAAAATATAAATTTCAGCGGCCGCAGCTGTACTTGGCAGCTGCCAGCCGCCGCAGTCGGCAGGTAAACGGCGGCGGATCTTTATGAAATTTTAATACGTTATGTAGACATGTAAGAAAAGCTTAAGTTTAAAATTTGAAGTCTCTAAGTCAAAAATTGCGGCCACAGGAGCCATTTAAAGATTTCTGGAGACCTGGAGGATCAGGACCTGCAGGATCATACCTGGAACCTGAAATTGACTTGAACACCTGTATTTAATATGAGGATGTACTACTAGAGGATTTTTTAGTATTTTGGTAAGATAAAATGCTTTTTTTAAGTCAAAAAAATATTTTTGCTCTTTACCTGGATGACCCTGCCAGGTTTGCTGGCATCCTGTGCCCGCCAGGATAGAGATACTCAAAAAATTCCTATATATCAAAAAATTCCATGACTCTCATGTTATGTGTCATACCTAAACTTAAAAAGTCACGCAGTTTGGGCTCTTTATCTTTCACACACAGAAAATGAGAAAGAAAAAACCGGATGGAGGGGCGTTCAACGCCCCCGGGCCCCCCCCCCCCCCCCCCGACCGTTAAGGATTAATCAATCCCGGAAGCACAGTTCTAAAAAAACATGGATATAACATTACAGCATTGCTTAAAAATTTATGTCAAACATTTTATTATCAAAATTAAAACATGATGAAAATGTATGAATTAAAAACTTGCCCCTTTTCTAATTCTAAAATATCAGAGGTGGATTCGTAAAAAAAACTTTTGCCACACTAAAATCAGTTTGCCCTACCAAAATTTAGTGGGGCAAAATTATCCCCTCTATTTTTTTTTATTAACCCCATCTGATTTCAGTGAGGCAAACTGATTTTAGTGGGGCACAAGTTTTTTAAGAATTCACCTCAGCTCAGTTAACGATCGGAGTTATCCGTTACGGATACTGCGACTTTATATAAAATCTACACCTTTAAAAAAAATTTAATTAGAAAAATACAAAATTAAAGCTTTTTAAAGTCAAGTTTTGGTTAAAGAATATTGATTTCTTATTGCAATGATAAATTGATTTTAATTCTATCAAAAGCTTTGTTAAAGTAAAAACACCCAAAATTCACAAATTGTAATTTCGTCTATATGTCCAGAGGTGGATTCTTAAAAAGAAATTGTCCCACTAATCGCTTAGTGGGGCAAAATTGTTTTCGTGTAAAATCCTCCAAAATCACATAAAAAATCTACAAAAATTAAATAAAATCTTATGTTAATAACCCATCTATGATTTTGTTTAATTTTTGTAGATTTTTAATGTGATTTTGGTGGATTTTTCACGAAAACAACTAGTGGGGCAAACTTTTTTTTAAAATCCACCTCAGTAATATCTCGAGACCATTCTTTACAAAAATTTTAGTCCAGGGTTGGTTTTAAGCTGTTTAACCAACTCCTTCGGATATACACCGTGAAAAATTATTTTTTCTTTTAGTATCAATTGATATGCTGGGGTTGTATTAGACCTGGACCCGTAAGTGTGCTGTATTAACAAAATGAATATATAACACCATGTAGTACTATATACCGTAATAACTATTACTATACAGAAATATTACGTTTTTAGTATCAATTGTTACCCTACAGAGAGTAACAAAAATTACAAACCAGAGTATTAAAAACTTCCTTCTAGCGTATTGAATTTTATTTCATTGAGAGTATTAGATAAAACTATAAAATGCATATTCTTTATTTAGTAATACATATTACTCCATAGAACACTAAGTAATACTTAATACAGTATTGGAATCTTCCTTATATCGTAATGAGGTTTTTTGCTAGAACGTATGGGATGATGCTATACAGTAATGAAATGAATATATAGTATTATCTGATGCTAATTTTTATTTTATTTTTAACAGTGTATGGTCGAATAGTTTTTTTTAGAATATTGTAGAGTAGAGGAATCTCAAGGGATAAGAAAAGATCAGATAACCTGATATATGAAAATGAACAAAAGGGCCTTTTCTGTAGGTTAAAATTATTGGTCAAAAGTTTAGACACTACTATCCAATGCTCCCTCCCTTCTTACAAGTTTATCTTTATTTTAAAATACATTACATATGTATATATATATGTAGTTGTACACAGTGAACTGAACATCAATAAATTAGCAAGAAATGTACCTCTAATTCTTAATATTTAATGTACAGCTGAAAGGAAAATAATATTGGTTGATAGCCATGTGATGAGAAATGTTTCTCTTTTTTCTACCTTTGCAGGGTCATTGGGTGGGTAATAAAGCGTGATCTAGAATGCATAGTGGTGCAGGGATATAAAGGGATAAGACAATGGCCGGTAAATTGATGTACATTCCTTATGATGATACACAAAATTACACCTTATGTAGATTACAGTTAGTGGTTGAATTTGGATCGACACTCAACAAAATGTGACATCTATATAGTATTGGGTTATTCTTTTATAATATAAAGAAATTAACGCCTAGGAATAAAAGTTACCATCAATTATTTAAATTGTGTAACTTTTTTTGTATTATTTGTACATTTAAACCAAAATAAGCATTAAAATTAGTTAAGTTACAAAAAAAAAATTTGTTGAGACTAGTAGCTTGGAGGAGAACCCGAGGACCCGTAGGTACCGAGCTCTTAACTTTAGACAGACGGACTGGCGGACAGACATAATTCTACTTGAAAGAATAGGTCAAACTATTGTTTTACTTCGTGTAGCCATCATACTGCCTTAAATGACAAGTCCTTGGACAAATAAAGAGCATATGATAAGCGAAGCATCTTATTATAGAGTCTAATAATCGTAAGTATTTAAATTAAATACCCTGCTTTGAGCTATTTTGCTATGCAAATATTTTATTATTTACATCCAATTTTTTCTGATTTTGTAATGAAATATAAGGCTTTTTATTGTGCGTTCGATTTGCTGAGCTTCGCTTTTATGCATGTTTTCATTCTTGTTCTTTAATGAGCTGTTTTTACTAGTTCTTTATAAGAATAATTATTTATAATACAGTAATAAAAAGTTGAAATGGTAGGTCATGATTATTAATAAAATTTAGTACTAATTGCGGAAAATGGTGCTTTTTGTTGTTAAATAAATATAAAGAGTATAAAAGTTAATTCATTTTAACCACTTAGTTTAGTGCGAGTTTATAAATTACGATGGCCCCCAAAGTTTTTTTATAATTGTGTTAGCTTACACTTTGGTTACTGCCAATGACCAATATAAAGCCACTCAGAAAATATCTTTCCACTCGTCCAAGCCGTTTACGAGATATCATAGGACATATATTCTATTAATAATGATCAGAGAGATAGGGGACAATTTCACTAGTCCCCAAAATTTTATTATAACGCTTTCTTAATCGTTGGGTAAACAACTTTGCGATCTTTCATTGAATTTTGATTGGTTGGTGCATTAGGTTGCGTTTCCAAACGTTTTAACCACTAATTTTGATCTACGAAGGAGTAATTTTGAGTATCATCTTTGGTGATATGCGACAAATTATAGGATATTGTCTTATCCCTTTAGATTCTTGCATAAAGCACTTAATAAATAACATATTTTAACCAATGACTAATAGAAAGCCTCCCACAAAATATCGTACCAATCAGCCCAGCTGTTTACGACATATTATATGACATATATTATACTAATAATTAAAAAACTCTATAATGGAGAAAAAAATCTGAAAAATAAAGAATTGTAAAGGAAAAACTAAAGGATATTATAGAATGTGAAAGATATATTTTATAAATTATGGTTTCTTAAGATATTGAATGAAATACTATTTGTGAGGGTATAATGGAAGGTGCATCAGAGCAAAAGCTACTCTTTCAAAAGTTAACCTAAATAATAGATCTATTAATATAGATGTATAACCCAGACAACTACCTGGGTCTTTGGGGACCTTTTTTGTCTGCTAGTAAATTGCTTTCTGCTCTTTTGTAGCGACTTGTCTGTGTGGCTGTGTTAATATTTCTGACGCTATCGGTTGATATTCAAAGACCCAATTGGAAGTTGGCAATGGGTCCAGGGCATAGACGTCCAAGGGGGGGGGGGGTAATGGGGCGATTACCCCCCCAAAATTTTTTTCATTTTACCCCCCCCATTTAAAATTTACCCCTACCCTGGGGGTGCGTAGGCACCCCCAACCATTTAGGAGGGGGTATTTACCCCCCCCCAAACAATTTTGGGGGGGGGCCCCCAAAATAAAAAATCTCTAATAAAAAATTTTTTTGCGCGCTTCGCGCGCATTTTTAATACTATATATTTAATAAAATTTAAATTACCCCCCCAAAAAATTTTACCCCGGGGGTAAAGTTTGGGGGGGGTAAACTAAATTTACCCCTGCCAACAGATTTCAGGGGGGATAATTACCCCCCCCCAAGCAAATTTTAGCCCCGGGGTAAAAATTTTGGGGGGGGTAAAAAAAAATTTCGGCACGCTTCGCGCGCCATTTTACCCCCCCTAAAAAATTTTTACCCCCCCCAAAATAAAAAGCTTGGACGCCCCTGGTCCAGGGGATGGGGAAATATAGTTATTTAACAACTTCCCCCTCTATTGTTCTACTCTAATATTTGGAAAACCATTATAGGATGAAATACACTATGAGATCTTATTTTTTGGCGTTTCTCTAAACAAAATCCTGCTACTGTAAAATGATTACACGATCAAATGACTCTCAGACTATCAGCCCTTGGATTGTTATAGCTTTGTCTTGAAGTTTTAAATTGTGCATAATAATTTGTTGCGCCTGTTTTTGGCCTAAACTTTTATTAGTTATGTAGCACAGGTGACGTGTCGAGCCGACATTCAAACCTGACAAAATTTATTCAAAAAAAGCTGATTTTATTAATTTTGTGAAATTGACAGTACTGTTTTTAAAATACAAATATATACATTCTAAAACAATAAATTCAAATAATTATATTTACCCAAATTTATTGTAAATTAAGCAATTTGACAGAGAAACCAGGCCCCAACATTAAATATCCATGAATCTTACTGAAAACACTTTAGCACTGTAGTCAGAGATAGTAAGGGATAGGACTATGAAAGATAAATTGATGCATTTATATCCTCAAATTATCCCTATTACAATTAAATTCCTAGTCTGGAAAGATTTGAAACAAAGCTCTTTATATTGCCTATAAAAAAGGACGGCTTACAATACAAATAAACAATGATAAGCCAATACACAGACTAAATTACCAATGCCAGGCCAGTATATATTTTAATTAACCAATGGTAGGCCATTATGACGTCATTTTTATAGGCACTATCAATAATAAAAAGTAGAATGATGTCTGTCCGTCCGTCTGTCCGTCCGTCTGTCCGTCCGTCTGTCCGTCCGTCTGTCTGTCCGTCTGTCCATCCCTTAAGATCTCGGTAACCACTGAACCGATCGGATTCTACTCTTCAGGGAATATACCTACTGGTCCTGTTGTGGTTTTAGGCTATTTTCTTGGGGGGTGGGACACCCCCAACCCCCCAAAAAATTACAAATTCCCCCCCCCCCCCCATTTTTTATCACCTCTTGGGGCAAAGCCCCTAGAGGCTAGGGGCGAAGCCGCTAGTAAAAAAAACTTCATTAGACATTGATAGTTTGAACCAACCAATCAATATTAAAAAAATATACCGGACTTTTATCCTACGAATTGGAGAAAATGCTTATAAAAGTGAAAGTAAAAATAACCCATGAAGGAATGACATTAGTCCCCAAAGTTTTATAATAATGTTTACTAATTCGTTAGCTTAACAACTTTGGAGAATTTTATTGAATTTCGATTGAGTGTACAAACTTTTAAACCACTAATTGTAATCTACAGAATGGGTATTTGTGTATATCATCAATGAGGATTAAATTATAGGCCTTGTTTTTCCCTTTAAATACCCGTTAGGAACCAGTATAATTTACATTTCCATGCCCCCTCCCTGCCTCCCTGACTGCAAGAGTGATTAATCATAAAGAGGTTGTTTGTGGTTACAAATAAATATTTGGATGGTTAATCATCATCGTCCCGACCAACCAAACTTAGAGTTAAGGGACAATAATTGTTAAAATAAATTGGTTCCAATTATTTAGTTTTTGGTAACCTTTGACCTCACCTTTCAATTACATTATACGGCCAAGAATGCTGTCCATGACACTTTAACGTCAGGTCAAACAACCTAGTATAAAAGCAGTAGGAACCATTTTTAACGTCTTTAGATGTCGCGGTTAATATTTGACCCTAAGTGTTGTAAAGGATGATTCGAGTCTTGTCTGATTCTTACAAAGTCTAAACAAACAATAAATGTATAAAGTATAGATGTATAACCCAGACAACTACCTTGCTTTGGCTTAGGGACCTTTTCGTCTGCTAGAAAATTGCTTTCTGCTCTTTTAAGCGACTCGCCTTTGTTAATATTCCCTACGCTATTAGCTGATATTCAAAGACCCAATTAGAAGTCGGCAAAGTGTTCAAGGGTTTGGGATATACAATTATTTAAACAATTCCTCCTGTAATACCAGGACAATAGGCAGTAGGCGGGAAAAGGCGGAGGATTGTAACAAAAATTTTAAAGGATAGGGGAAATATTTGAAGTCACTTATTAAAAAGTTGGAGACCTATAGGATCATAATCTACAGGATCTAATCTATAATCTAAGGTTATTTTTAAAGTTTTTTTTATCATTTTGTTGATTACCTGGATGATTCAGATGATGCGTTTTGTGCCCGCCAGGACGTTGATATTAAAGAAAAATCCAAATTTCAAATGGTCATATGTTGTTTTAAAAGTCAATTAATTTCAGCCTATTATATTTATATACATAAAAGGGGCTTTGTTTTCGAAGGGGATGAAACAAAAATAGAATAAACCAATCCAAGACTTATGTTCGTTTAGTACTTTATCAATTCGAATCTAAATCTTCAAAAAAATCTTACTACTTTATTAATAGGAAAATCTATCCATTGAAACATTGCAATTAACATTTATTATCCACCTTAGTGTAAAATAAAAATGTTAATATACAATTTTGGTTTGGGCTCTTTATTTTCAATGTCATTAAACACTGTTTATTTAAATATTCTTAATTATAAAACATTAAATATGAATTAACTTCTTCAAAGGGAACTTTTTTCTCTAATTAGATTCGGACCCTACGTCCGTAACGGTTACCTCTTTTCGTTAATTCAGAAATGTTAGAATTGTCCGTTTGATTTCAAACTTTGTAAGATGATTCCTATAACATTTAGAAAGAATTTAAAAAGGTTAGCAACTCTATAATCGTGACTAGAAAAACATGCTGATATTTTACTTTTTTATGTCATACAATTATCCTATTATTGATATTTGGAATACTGATTCCTAGGTCAATATAGTACAAATTTATAAGCGAAGCTTCTCCATAGCATAGTCCTAAAAATGTAAGTATTAAGTGTTAATGTTCCTTTGTCCTACCATTGCAGTGCATTATGGATGTTGTTATAGGACAAACGGACATTAACACTTGTATAATGTTAGAACTGAATAATCAGAATGCGAATGTATAGAAGGCCTACAAATAATCTGGAATAGCCATAAATCAATAATGCATAATTATCTCGCAGTGCAGAGAAATGCGCGAAAAAGGCCTATTTTACGCGTTTTTTTTTCAGTGAATCTTTCCCTGTGCATCATTGGATCTTTGCTATTACAGATTATTTGTAGGCCTTCTTATACCACTTAAAATGGTGTGCGGGTATGATCTGTACGTTCAGCCGTTTGGCAGCTAGCAGCCTTTAAAATTCATAGATTTTTGGCAATATTCGTTACCAGCAATATTTTACCGTGAACTGCAGTAGATCCGAATTCTTTTTAATAACAACAAAATAATTTTATGAAATATTTTATGTTGGATGCAATCTTTTTTGCCTAAATTAAACAATGTTCATTAGTTTGAAATTTTTCTCATTTTTGGATTTTTAAAATTAGATTAACATTAACAATTCTACTATCTTCTTCTAATTTTCTGGATAAATCTGATTTTCATGGCCTTTCTGTGAAAACTCTTAAATTGAATTAATTGCCTAATATCCTATCCCATGTCCTCGCCTCGTGGATCCTGTTCCAAATTTCATTATCAGCCAATTGTGTCGGGAATATTAACAAAGTCAGAAAAAGGAGAAAGCAATTTGCTAGGAGACCAAAAAGGTCCCCAACACTGGATCCAGCTAATTGTCTGGGTTATGCATCTCTATTCACAGATTTATTTTTATGTTTTAAACACCAGAAGAACCATTTTAGATTTTGATAATAGTTATAAACGGCTTTCCGCGGGTATAAACTGTACAATTATAAGATTAATACCAGTTTTTTTAACCCCGAGGTGCCGAAGGCACGGACAAAAAAATGGTTTTAATCTTATGATTGTACATTTTTATATTCGTAGAAAGCTGGATATATACGATGCTAGACATAGTTTTTTTCGTGTGGATGAGAACCGGTTCCTATCCAACCACACTTATTAAATTTAACCAACCAAAGAATTTTTTATCCAATCTTAACCAGACAAATGCCATCTAGCTAAAAAAGATGCGTAGATTTCATTTCTGGCAACCAGAAAATCCGCAGAAATCGAATTAACGAGATCCAAAAAAGTTTCATTAAAAAAAACCTTACACCAAAAATAACAAACAATAATTATAACGACGACTTAGTTTCTTTTTCCTGTTTAATTCGAATATTGAAACTAATTTTCAGGCATGCATGTTTGTTGGTATAGTACTTTTTTAGAAACCAAAATACAGACATATTTAAAACTACGAAATTGTATATTAGTTACTAGAAAGATTATATTTTTTTCTTGCTTTACAACAACTTTTTGTACATAAAAACCCGTAATGTCTTCATTATTGACACAAACATGCATGCTGTATAGTTTTAAAAAATTTAGTCAAATAAAATACTTGATTAGAATACAAAGCAAGAAATAAAGGTTATCAACTCCCTATGAGCTTTTTGTGTTAAATAGAATTATTAATAAGAATAAAAGAGTTTCAAAAAATAGTAAAATAACAAAATGTTAGGTGAATTGTTAATATTAAATCAATCAAAAAATGTTTTACATTCTTATAATTAATTTCAATAAAACATATATATGCTCAAGAAAGGTTATTTATAATTATGAATTCTAACAGACTAAAGGATTTAATCTTTTTCTTTGTAATTTATATGTCTAAACAGTGTAAAAATGAAGTTCTTAATTACGAATTTTCAAATCATTAGATTTTAATACAGTTTATTATAGAAATAAAGAATAATTTCAACAAAAAAAAATTGCTACAAAAAGGCTTACTGTATTATTAAACTGACTTAATTGTATAATTGCATTCATTTTGTTTATTTACCTTGAAAAATGAGTGATTAAGTGCTGCATTGGTTAAAATCAAACCTAAAAGTGCTCTTTATTCAGTGACAGAGTGAAAAAAATATATACCTTGTTTTATAGTTTTTGATCTCTTTTTTTATATATTTTTATCTGATATGTATATCAAAATTTAAAAGTATCTATTTCATTAGATATTCATACTTTGCTAAAACGTCTTGGTTACTTTTTGCACTATATTTGCTCTAAAAAGGATTCTTTATCTGACTTCTACATTTAAAATGAAAGATTTAATCCCAATTATTATGTTGAATGTAGAAAAAAAAAATTATTTTGTTTATATGCAATTTTCTATAATAAAATGTGAGAAATGCCTTTTTTTACATGTAGGGCGAAAAAAGTAACACTGAAAATATTTTTTATGTCTTAAGCATGTCCTAAACTCATAGATAATAAACTTTCATAAAAGATTTATTTCAGAATATGTCATTTAGGGCATAAAATTAATTTTACAAATTAACATTGCAAATGTTTGCCAATAACTTTTAAAAATGATTTCTGCGGATTTTCTAATTTACATGGGTGTTTTCTACACATTTTCCCCTTTCTAAAAATACCTTCCTCATAAAGATTGGCTTCCGGAAAGTATATACTTTCCAAAAATGATATGTGCAACGGATTCGAATGAATACGAGAAAAAAATATCATCTAAACAAAGTTTATTAAAATACTTAAACTAAACTAATTTTTGTTCTTTTTAATGTAGAATATATATTTTTCTTTTATTTTATAGCGAGTTAGTACAATTAAAGCTGTGTAGTTTGTTTCTGTTTAGAAATTTATATAGAAAGTTTTCTAGACTACAGAGACAAATTTATAGTTAGTCATGACCTTTTTCAGGCATCTAAAGGGATTAGACAATGGCTGATAAATTGGTGTACATCACCAATGATGAATTACTAAATTACCCCTACTGTAGATTACAATTCGTGGTTGAAACGTTTGGACACTCTTCCAAATAAACAAATCAATAAAAGTCCCCAAGGTTTTTAACCCAACAAATAAGAAAACCTTATTATAATACTTTGGGGACTATTGCAATAAACAGCTGAATATCCCCTCCCTCCCTCCCTGCCTATTTTACTGTGCAACTATTTAGTCACGAAGCTACTCCATAATTTACTTTGTCTGCCCTGTGCAGGAATTGTAATATTCACGGCTGATATTTTAGATTGAATGTTTTTTTCTGTATGATTTTAGTATCTATTATACAACTTATTTCGGCCGTTGGTCTGTCGGTCAAGCTAAAAAAAGATAGTAATTTTCTAATATTTTTCATATCATTCATATTCTTTCTCTCTTTCTCTCTCTCTCTCTCTCTCTCTCTCTCTCTCTCTCTCTTTCTCTCTCTCTCTCTCTCTCTCTTTCTCTCTCTCTCTCTCTCTCTCTCTCTCTCTCTCTCTCTCTCTCTCTCTCTCTCTCTCTCTCTCTCTCTCTCTCTCTCTCCTCTCTCTCTCTCTCTCTCTCTTTCTCTTTTGATGGACCTATATCTTCACTATACTTTAGTCTTTCTACGTTTTATTGGGCTTCGCTACTTATGGATGTTGTTATTCTAGTTCAACTAATAATTTTTACATTTACAGTTTAGTTTGTAATGTCAAGTAATTACTAAAAACCCATGTCTATAATACAAAGTAGAATGATGTCCGTCTGTCTGAAATGACAATAGTGTTCTTCTCGGGGTAATACATGCTGGTTCTACGGTGGTTTTAAGCTATTTCCTTGAAAAGGAAAAAAATATCCCACCCACCCCCCCATTTTAATTGGTGAATTTATGATAATGATTTTCAAGTGTTTAATAGTCAGTTTCGGTTTCTCCTTTAAAATGTAGCTTCTCATAAGTCCTTGGAGGGTTTATAATTATTTATATCATACTTCCTTGAGAGATTTGCTCTATGAAAAAATCACCCTTCCCTCCCAAAATTTTAACAATTTTTTTAAAACTAAAATTCAAATGGGGAGGTTTTTTCTCCAACCCCCCCCCCCACCTCAAGTGAAGTTAGTATAACATAAAGAACCAAGTTTTCGTTCGTTTATAAAGATCCCCTCTTTATTCTAGAGGCGAATTTTCTGAACATTTAACCCTTACAGATCGGGCCCCTATTCCCACCTTAATAGATCGGGGGGGGGGTCATATTGACCCCCCCCTCTATCTCGGCTTCTGTTACAGATAAAGACGTAAAATTTTTTTCTGGTGGTTCATGTGTATTTTTAGAGAAAATTACTTTTTCTAGTCATAGCGGTCAGGCCGCTCCTTAGCCGCTTTTTAGCGGCCAGCCGCTAAATTTTAAAACAGCTGTAGAGCGGCCAATTTTGCAGCTAGGATGACCAAATTTTAGGACGAACTTTTATTTTTCATAACAAAAAAATTACTTTTTCTGATCATCGCCGAAAAACGGCAAATAACGGAAACCGCCATTTTCGGCGGTTACGGCGGTAAAACGGCGGTTGGCGGCGCCAATTAATATTTTTATCTGTTTATTGTTGCTCAAGGATTTACCAAAAAAAATTTTAGGTCTCTAGCTGTAATAGAAGCCACGATATTCATGATATATGTCTGTAGTAAAAGCCGGACAAAAATCGGTCATAAAGTCGGTCTGGGTGCGGTCAAACGGTCATAACACCACATTTCTCATAAGGTCATTGATATCTCAGTATTCACCGAAAAAAATTTAGGTTTCTACCTTATACACAAAAGTCATAACGTAGAAATTAAGATTTATTTAGAATATTTTTTAAATTTTGGTACTACCCAACCGACTTTGACCGGACACCACGACCGACACAGACCAGATATCCTAATAAAATCAACTCTTGCCGACGTATAATTACTAAACTTAAAAAGTCATGAAGTCACAGCTCTCCATCTTACCTACAAAAAAAATGACATTGAAAAAACTAGAGGGGGGGGTCAATATGACCCCCCCCCCGATCTGTAAGGGTTAAATAAAAACAATTGTTGGGTTGATTTAATCAGGGTTCGGAAGCCGCAGCCTCAGCCTCAGCCACCATCAGCCGCGCGGCTTACGAGAAGCCTCAAAATCAGCCGCGCGGCTTCCTCAGCCACCCAATAAGCCTCAGCCTTAGTCGCAGCCGCGCGGCTTAAAGAAAACATCAGCCACTGTAAGCCTCAGCCGCATTCAGCCACTGTAAGCCTCAGCCACTGTAAGCCTCAGCCACAAAACTCCAATTCAGCCACATTAAGCCTCAGCCGCACTAAGCCTCATTCAGCCAACGCCCCTCTAAGCCTCAGCCGCAATCAGCCGCGCGGCTTATAGTTGGGGAAGCCTCAGCCACACTCAGCCGCGCGGCTGTTAATAATTTGAAGCCGCAGCCGCACTCAGCCGCGCGGCTTCAAGAAAGCCTCAGCCGCAGCTGCAAAGTTATGATTATGCCGCAGCCGCAGCCGCGCGGCTTGATATTTGTAAGCCGCAGCCTCAGCCGCAGCTTAATTTTTTAAATTCAGCCGCAGCTTTGACACAGCCGCGCGGCTGAGATATTGTAAGCCCCAGCCGCAGCCGCAGGTGCTAAATTAGTACAAGCCTCAGCCGTCAATTCAGCCGCGGGGCTTAATTTTCATTTAATTTTGTCTGTCTGAAGCTTAAGATCTCAGCAACCACTGAACTGACAATGTTGTCCTTCTCAGGAATCCTTTTACTAAAGTAACAGGATGTCTGTGTGTCTGTGTATCTGTGTGTCTGTACCGAAGGATCTCTCTAACCGCTGAACCGATCGGGTTCTCCTTAACAGGGTAGCTTCTCATAGGTCCTGTGAAGGTTTATAACTATTTTTTTGGGGGTGGGACACCCCCAACCCCCCAAAAAAATTAAAAATCCCCCCCCTCAAAAAAAGAAAAAAATTTTTTAATTTTTTAAACTAAAATTAAAAATGAGGGGGGAGGCCCCCCCCCCCTAAAAAAAAAAAATTCCCCCCCCCCCAAAAAAAATTTTTTTTTACTTTTCTTTAAAAATTTAAAATAAGAAATTGGGTTATTAAATTTGACTCTCTCTCTTCCTCAAGTGCCCCCTAGAGGCCTCTAGGGGCGTAGCCGCTAGTTATATATATATTGACATTGGATGGTTTTGAGCTAATTTTGGGGTGGGGGTCAGACATTTCCATCACCCAAAAATATTTTTTTTAAATGTTATACTTTTAAATTTTTTTATATTCTTTTATAAAAATTTTATCTTAAGTTTTTTTTTAAATTACAACATAGAAACTACCATCTCGAACAACTACAAAAAATTTGAACCTGTAATGTAAGAGCTCCAGTGGCGTAATCAGTTAGCGCACGGTTCTTCTACACTGTTATGCCGGGGTTATAAGTTCGAATTTCACCAGGAGCAATACGTTTTTGAACGTTGATACTTATGAATATTATTGAATACTATTTATAGGGTAACTGCCCTACTGACGTTTGCCTAATTTTATTGTTTTTAAAAGATACAAATTTTTCAGAATTTACTTAATATTCACTATGAATTTGTATTATCTTAATTTTTTTTCTTGTACAATTGGCCTATTTAGCTCAATGGTAGAGCACTCGTCTTGTAAACTAGGGACCGTGAGTTCAAACCTCACAGGGGGCAATCAATTTTTGTGATACTCAAGTTATATAGTAGCTTCTCTATTATTTTTCCGTTTAGGTACGCACTACTTGTTCTATATAATTAAGCTTCTCCTACTTAGATATTTCTTCAATTTTAAATGTATTTAATACTTTGTGGTTGATGAGAGACACTGAAAAAGTTATGCAAAAAAAAAGATTTATACATATTTCATTTTTCATAGTATTTTTAAATTAATGAAAATAATTAAATTAAGATTTGGGGAGGGGGGAGGGTGTGTGTGTGTGTTTATTTTGAACACAAATTATCCTAATATGTTTTCTAACAAAAAAATTTAAACAGCGATGTATTTTACTTTTTAAAGTTGGTTAAAAAAAGGTCTTTAAAATGCAATAAATTGTCCTGTATAATATGCAAAAAAATCTACATAATCTTTATGTACTCGATAGATTGAAATAGTTAAATGATTATCATATATCATCCGATTTTGTTTATTTTACAAAGATGCCTACTAAAATTGATTTTATTTTCGAAACTGCAATTATTATAAAAAAATGTTTCTTTATCTTTATCATTATGTTATACAATTTCTGAATTTATAAGCAATACATGAATCAATATATTATTACTTTGATGTTGTCCATATTTTCATGTACTCTGGTAAAGAAATAATCTCAGCTGGCTAAAATAACAATAACCCCCATACACCTTCTTTAATCCATCTCTCCCCTCTTATGGGATATATAAATGAACTGGCCAATAAATGAGGTCCATAATTTTATTAACAAATTTTCTTTTTTTTAATATATCCACATATTCTATTATATAAAGTGGTAATGTGAAGCTTCTTATTGATCCAGGGAAAGTTTAAAATTTTTTTGGGGGAAATGTATCTTTTCCCTCCCAAAAAAAGATGACCCTCAAAATAAATTATTTTTGCTTCCCTTAAGTATTCCTAGAGGTTTTAGGGGCGCAGCCACTAGTATCCTTTAACCATTAACTCATTACATATTAAAACAGGTTTTAAAAGTATGTACATAAGAGTTATACCTATGAAATTTAGCACCCAATAATTTATTAAATTGTGATATTTAGACCTAAATTTTTCTTCAAAATTTCTGTCACCTTTGGACTAGGGGTTAGTGTGGCAGTCTTGTGTTGGAAAGGTTCTTGGTTCAATTCCACCAATTGAATGTGATTAAAGTTTTTATTCTGCTATGGACATTGGGACAATGGACAATAATTTTTGTTTCCTCTCATTTATATTTAGTTATTTTCCTCTCAAGTTGAAAAAAAATTTTAAAAGGAGGGTGGATATAATGTGTAAAAAAAGATTAGAGGAGATTTGTTCTAGGTAAACTTACTTTATTTGTAATATTATTAACTAAATTTTAATATAAAATTGCTTTACACCTATGTTCTAAGGGTTAGTGCACCATAATGTGTAAGAAAGGTTTTCTGTTCAATTCCACCAAGAATTACATATGATTATTTCTAAAACCTTGTATAAAGTATGGAGAGTTATTTTGTCTGTAGATTAAGAATTCGATAACTACTGAACTAATGAAAACTTTTTAAATTGCCTTTTCCAAGTTTTTGAATTTTTTAAAAAACTAAAATTAAAACTGGTGGGTGCTCAACCAAACTCCCCCCTATTTTCCCATAAAAAAATAATAAAAGTCACCCTTCATCCCCCCAAATTTTTTTTTCTTCTGGGATTCGAACCCGGATGATAGATGGTTCAAAGCTGTTACCGTACCAAAAAGCTATCAGAGCTCCAATATTTCAAAATGAAAATTTGTCTTATTTTTAGATCATTAAGTATTATGATGTCTGTTTGTTTGTCTGTCTATATGTTTGTACTAGAGGATCTCGCTAACTACTAAACCGATATGGTGCTCCTATTCAGGGTAGTTTCTTATAGGTACTGGGAAGGTTTACAACTATTTTGGGGGAGGGTACCATCACACTACCAGAAAAAAATTGCCTTAGAAAAAAAATTAAACATCACCCCAAAATTAAAAATGGGATTTACTCGCCCCGGCCTTCCCCACCCAATAAAAATCACCCTACCCCCCAAAAAATTATTTTAATTCAGTTCTTCTTTTTCCAGTACCTATTGTTTAGTATTTTTTGTAATAACTTCATAATTACATTGTCATTAAGATTATGTGACATAAAAAGTTAGTCATAAAAATTATACCCATGAATAATTGTAATAAAAAGCACTATTGTAAAAAAAACTTTTTTCATAAGAGGTAAGTTTTTATGACAAATACATTTATTGCAAGTGTACATATGATAAGCATTTTAAAGACGTTTATTTTTAAGACAAATTTAACCTGCGTACCATGGCTCAACATGTAGCGCATCTGCTTGTCATCATGGAGGTAATAGGTTCGAATCTTGGCCAGACACTGCATGAAATCTGAAGACGTTAAATGGTTCCTACTGCAGCTATGCCAGGTATGCAACATGTAAAGTTAGAGTATGAGGATTTCCTTGGCTCGTAAACAGGCGTAACTCATTACCATAGGACTTTCTGGCAGGTAGTTGGTTGCTGGATAGATGTCACTTAAATTGGAAAGAATTGGTTCCCCTTAATTATCCAAGGTTCAACAAGAAGCGCATCTGCTTGTCATCAGAGAGGTAATAGGTTCGAATCTCGGCCAGACACTGCGTTATAACTGAAGACATTAAATGGTTACTACTGCTGCTATGGCAGGTGTGCAACATGTAAAGTTGGAGAAGGAGGATTTCCTTGGCTCATAAACAGGCATAACTCATTACCATAAAACTTTCAGGCAGGTAGTTCAATAAAAAAAAAGTTGGTTGCTGGATAGATGTCACTTAAACTAATACAGAAAAGGAAAGAATTGGTTCCCCAAGGTTCAACAAGTAGCGCATCTGCCTGTCATCAGGGATGTAATAGGTTCGAATCTCGCGCAGACACTGCGTTATAACTGAAGACATTAAATGGTTCCTAGGTGCTAGGTGTGCAACATGAACAGGCGCAAAGGAAAGATATAATTCCCCTTGGACCTTGAGTTAATGTCATAGAAACCCTCGACCGTGGCTCAACATGTAGCGCATCGGCTCGTCGTCTGGGAGTTGATAGGCTTTGTACTGCATCATAACTAAAGATGTTGAAATAAATTCCTACTGATAAAAAACTTGTATAAAACTTTGGGTACCAGTATAAAACTTTGGGTATCAGAATAAATTTTTGTCTATTAGTATAAAACTTTGGGTACCAGTATGAAACTTTGGGTACCAGTATAAAACTTTGGGTACCAGAATAAATTTTTGGCTATTAGTATAAAATTTTGGGTACCAGTATAAAACTTTGGGTACCAGTATAAAACTTTGGGTACCAATATAAAATTTGTGTACCAGTATAAAACTTTGGGTACTCGTATAAAACTTAAGGTACCAGTATAAAACTTTGGGTACCAATATTAAAACAAAATTTTAGGTATTAGTATAAAATTTTGGGTACCAGTATAAAACTTTGGGTACCAGTATAAAACTTTGGGTACCAGTATAAAATTTGGGTACCAGTATAAAATTTGGGTAACTGTATAAAACTTTGGGTACCAGTATAAAACTTTGGGTACCAGTATAAAATTTGGGTACCTGTATAAAACTTTGGGTACCAGTAAAAAACTTTGGGTACCAGTATAAATTTTTAGTACCAGTATAAAACTTTTGGTACCAGTTTAAAACTTTGGGTACCAGTATAAAACTTTGGGTACCAGTATAAAACTTTGGGTTCTAGTATAAAACTTTGGGTACCAGTAAAAAACTTTGGGTACCAGTATAAATTTTTAGTACCAGTATAAAACTTTGGGTACCAGTTTAAAACTTTGGGTACCAGTATAAAAGTTTGGGTACCAGTATAAAACTTTGGGTTCTAGTATAAAACTTTTGGTACAAGTATAAAACTTTGGGTACCAGAATAAAATTTGAGTACTAGTCTAAAACTTTGGGTACCTGTATAAAAACTTTGGGTATCAGTATAAAACTTTGAGTACTAGTATAGAATTTTGGGTACTAGTATAAAACTTTGGGTACCAGTATAAAACTTTGGGTACCAGTATAAAATTTTGGGTACCAGTATAAAACTTTGGGTACCAGTATAAAACTTTGGGTACCAGAATAAAACTTTGGGTACCAGTATAAAATTTTGGGTACCAGTATAAAACTTTGGGTACCAGTATAAAACTTTGTGTACCAGTATAAAACTTTGGTTACCAGTAAAATTTGGGACCAGTATAAAACTTTGGGTTCTAGTCTAAAACTTTGGGTACCATTATAAAATTTTGGGTACCAGTATAAAACTTTGGGTACCAGTATAAAACTTTGGGTACCAGAATAAAACTTTGGGTACCAGTATAAAACTTTGGGTACCATTATAAAACTTTGGGTACCAGACTAAAACTTTGGGTACCAGTATAAAACTTTGAGTACCAGTATAAAACTTTGGGTACTAGAATAAAACTTTGGGTACCAGAATAAAATTTGAGTACTAGTATATAATTTTGGGTACCAGTATAAAACTTTGGGTACTAGAATAAAACTTTGGGTACCAGAATAAACTTTGGGTACCAGTATAAAACTTTGGGTACCAGTATAAAATTTGGGTACTAATTCTGAATCAAACATTTGAAAAAATCCTGCTGTCCTCCCCCCTCTTCCCTCCACTCTTATTCTCACAACCCCTAACCACCCTCAACTCTCCAAAAAATGTCCTAGAATGCATTTAAAAAATCCAATTTAGCCGAAGCCTCAGCTGCAAAGCTTATTTTATAATCAGCCATAAGATCAGCCGCGAGGCTTAATATTGTATTCAGCCGCAGCCACATTCAGCTGCGCGGCTGAATTTAATTCAGCCACAGCCTCAGCCGCACGGCTTTCAGTAAGCCGCAGCCTCAGAATCAGCCGCGAGGCTTAATTATGTTATCAGCCACTCTCAGCCTCAGCCTCACTCAGCCGCGCGGCTTAATTTTCCAATCAGCCACTGTAAGCCGCAGCCGCTATGAGCCGCGCGGCTTTCAGTAAGCCGCAGCCTCAGCCACAAATCCTTCAGCCACGGAAAGCCTCAGCCACCCTCAGCCACTGTAAGCCTCAGCCGCTCGAAGCCTCAGCCACAAAATTCCAATTCAGCCACTGTAAGCCTCAGCCACCCCAATTCTTATTAAGCCTCAGCCGCATTCAGCCGCAGCCACTCTCAGCCGCACTAAGCCTCAGCCACTCTCAGCCTCAGCCACTTCCATAACTTTAAGCAGCCGCAGCCGCAGCCTCAGCCGCAAATTAGGATTCAGCCGCAGCCGCAGCCGCGCGGCTGATAGCGCGGCTTCCGAACCATGGATTTAATCTTTGATTTAAAATCTAGGCTAACCCGAGATTTGTGGGGGATTTAAAACAGGGATAATGGGATGGGACAATGTATTATAAAATAATGTTAGTTCATAATTTATGGAGGAAGAAAGGGATGTAGATGAATTTTCATTCCTTACAGGATAGGACAGCAGACGATAAATTGATTTATATCTCCAATGATGATAAACAAAATTACCAATTCTAACGATTAAAATTATTCACTAAAAATCACATAATTAAATTAAAGTAACCAAAGTTTTTTTAGCCAACAAATAAGATAATATGGATGTAAAATTTCAGGTACCAGTGTAATTTACAATCCAATGTCCCCTCCCTCCCTGTGTAAAATAATTCAAATTGAGGAAAAGAAATTTTGGAGAGTGGAGATATGAAACTTAGATTAATGTTAAACATTTTCAGAAACAAGAGAAATTCAGGTCGTAAATCTTTGTTACCAGCAAAGCTACTCTATAATTCACTGTGTTTGTCTTTCCGTCAGTCTCTATACCAATAAAGAATTGAAATTTATTTGATATTAATTGAAATAAATCTATAAAAATAGATGTATAACCAGACAAATACCTTGATCACCCTGTTGGGGACCTTTTTCTTCTGCTAGCAAATTACTTTTTGCTCTTTTGTAGCGACTTAGCTGTGTTAATATTCCCGACGCTATGGGTTGATTGACCAAATTGAGAGGCGGCACAATTATCAAACTCATTGCTTTATTATTAAAGATTATCCTGGCCCTTGATAGTATAGTTCTTAAAATAAACATCTTTTAGCCTTTCTTCATATTTAAATACCTAATGAATTTCAATTTCTGTGGAATTTGTCATCCTTGTTATATTTTATAGGTTGTGATAATTCAAATTCTATGTGTGTTTATAGATATAATATAAATCTTCCTTTTTTGTCTAAACTTTAATTACAAAATATTATGCCGAAACAAAAAAATAGTTGTCTAATATGCAGTAATTGAAAGTAACAAAAAGTTTCAAAGAAATGGAGGTGTTGAATATTTTCAGGTAGGGATCGGCCGCCGCTCGACAGCCGCTTGCAAGCCTAACACAAAACCAACCTTTTACAATTTCAAAAATCAGCTGGAAGTCTAAACCTGACCCAAATATTGCAATCCCTGTTTTCAAACGGGTTTAATTTGAGGCTGAGTCGCAGCAGATGCGCGGCTGCCGAGCCCTGGTATCTGGTTTTCCTTAGAAAAACGGGGACATTAGACTGTAAATTATGCTGGTACCAAAAAGGATTTATTTTAATTCGTTGGCTTACTTTGGTTAGTTTTATTAAATTAATTGAATAAGTTACTTTTCGCCTAATAATTCAAATCCACAAAAGGGGAAATTTTGTTCATAGTAATTTCGGGTGAATATGTATTTATTGTCAATTTTCTTAACCCAACATAGTACAATATTTCATAAAGGTTTCATTTATATTTCTAAAAGTAATTTTCTTATGTAAAATTCAATAGTTTTTTTTATAAAAGAATGAATTATAATTTTGTATGAAAATATTTTGATTGTTAAAACTTCTTTACAATTGCTAAATATGTGTATTGTCATGTTACAAACGTTTTTGCTAAATTATTACATATTATGTTAAAATAACAAAGTTTAACCAAAATAACAACAAGGATGACAACATCCATTACAGGGAAAGTCTAAAAACAGAAAGAAGGACAACCGGACAATGACCCTTGTAAAGTGTCATAACTTAATAACATTGATTTGCAAGTCTATACAAATTGTACATAATTTGGATGCAGGATACTGGATGCAGTAAAAGGGCATACTTTCATTTTTAGTATTTGATTATAGAGATGCCTTTCTTATATTATTGTACTTTATTGTTCTAGGCATCATATTTCCAAAAATCAGAGGAACAGGACAATTATATCGTTCAAAAATTAAAAATCAGAATGTTTTAAATGGACGTATGGACTTTCGTGTAATGATTATAGAATTGTTAGGCTTCTTAAATCTTCATGTAAAGTTTGAAATAGATATGACAATTTCATCATATCTTAACTGTTACGGATAAGCAAACCCTAATTATAGAAAAGCTTCACTTTAAAAACAACTACATGTTTAATTTTAGAAAAAATTACAATGCCCATATTCAACGCGTTGTAATCTTATGTAAAACAAAAAACTATGCAAAATCATTGGGCTGTAATTTATCATTTTTAGAATCTTTATTTCGTGTTATTATTAAACACCAAAACATGTAGTCATACTGTTTTTATAACATCTTAGAATCCACTTTAATTCAGCCATTTAACATTTATGTACAATGTACATTGTGCATTAGAATAGTCCCCAAAGTTTGTATAGACAAGCAGGGTCCAAACTTTTTTACTGGTAATTTTGTTTATCATAATTATGAATGTATTTATCGTACATTGCCTAATCCTTAAGACTAGTCGCATACGACTTGAAGATTTAAATCTTAAAATGGATCTATTTGCAGTCAATTTACATTTTTTGCAACAATGTTCTTTGGAGTTTGTTTGTAGAGGTTAAAAATAGAAACTAAACACAATAAATAATGTTAGTAGACACAAAATATCAGGGATCTTAAGGAATAGGACAATAGCTGTTAAACTGATGTATACCCCGAAGTATGACAAATTAGTAAAGTAAAAATTAGTAGTTGAAAAGTGTGTGCACTGAAAATTTCAAGATTTGATAAATGTATCCATAATGTTTTAGCCAATGAATAAAAGAGAATTGGATGCAATTGTAAATTATAATTCTACTAGCGGCTTCGCCCCTAGCCTCTAGGGGCTGTGCCCCAAGAGGTTTGACCAAACAAATTTTTAAAGAAATTTGGGGGGAGTAGTCGACCCAACTATTTTAATTTTAGTTTTAAAAAGAAAGAAAAAATTAAGGGGGGGTATTTTTCATTTTTTTTTTTTGGGGGGGGGGGTTAGGGGTGTCCCACCCCCAAAGAAAATAGTTATAAACCTTCCCGGGACCTATGAGAAGCTCCTCTGTAAAGGAGAACCTGATCGGTTCAGCGGTTAGCGAGAACTTTGCTACAAACAAACAGACAGACAAACAAACAGACAGACAAACAGACAGACAGACAGACAGACAAACAAACAGACAGACAAACAGACAGACAGACAGACAGACAGACAAACAAACAGACAGACAAACAAACAGACAGACAAACAAACAGACAGACAAACAAACAGACAGACAAACAAACAAACAAACAAACAAACAGACAGACAAACAAACAGACAGACAGACAGACAAACAAACAGATTGACATCGTTTTACTTTGTATTATAGATATCCTTTCCGTCCCAGAAAAGATATATATTGAGTATATATACAACAATAGTATGGTTAAAAGATCCCTAATGTTGGGTTTACTGGCTTATCTTAATCTTGTGTTACACAGACCAGACTGATTAAATGCACAAACAACAAGGATAACAACATAAATAAAAAGCGATCCTCAGATAATCAGATGGTCGGACATACACACATTTTACAATTAGAAAGTACTAAGTATTTAGAAGTATATTATTCCAAATTATTTTGATACAAGATGCTTCAGGACATACTTACATTTTAATTTTACTACTTTATTATAGAGGTGCTCTGCTTATGAAATTATACCTAATTTTCCTAAGACTTGTTAGATTATGGTTTACTAAGGCTTTATGAATTGTAACTTAATGTTACAGGAATCGCCATGCCAAGTTTGTAATCGATACGACTATACTAATAATACAGACAGGCCTACCCTAATTGTAGAAAATCTTTGATTTTAACAAGAATGTAGAATTTTCGTGGAGGGTAAAGTTTTATGATATTAGAGTAAAACAATAAAAGGGATGGGGCTAAATAATTGTATGTCCCCGCCACAAGGACCATGTGCCGACCTTTTATTGGGTCTTTCAATATCAGCAAAAATCGTCGGGAATATTAACACAGCTAAGTTGCTACTAAAGAGCAAAAAGTAATTTGGTAGCAGACGAAAAAGGCTGAACAAACTGGATCCTGGTAGTTGTCTGGTTTATACATTTACTAGCGGCTACGCCCCTAGAGGCCTCTAGGGGCGCTTGAGGAGGGGGGAGTCGAATTTGATAACCCAATTTCTTATTTTAGATTTTAAAAGAAAAGGGAAAAAAAATATTTTGGGGGGTAAAATTTTTTTTTTTTTTTTTTTTTTTTGGGGGGGGTCCGTCCCCCCCTTCATTTCTAATTTTAGTTAAAAAATAAAAAAAATTCAAGAGGGGTATTTTAATTTATGGAGGGGGTTGGGGGTGTCCCATCCCCCAAAGAAAATAGTTATAAACCTTCCCGGGACCTATGAGAAGCTACCCGGTTAAGAAGAACACGATCGGTTCAGCGGTTAGCGAGACAAACGGTACAGACACACAAACAGACAAACATCCTGTTACTTTAGTATAAGGATTGGTAAAGTAAAATACTAAAAAATATTTAGTACTTAGAAAAAAACTCAATTTCCTTGATCAAATTTGTGGATGGCGGGAATTATAGAACCAGCCTCGCATGCTAAATATATGTTGCTTACAAAACTAAAGATGATAGGCAAATTCATTATCTGATTTTGTACAATCATATTCATTATTCACATATTCTGTACATGGGGTTTTCTTGACTTTTAAAACTATGTTAAAATATTTATTTGCTAAAACATACAAATAAATAGGTTTTTAAAAGCGAAGCTTTTCTATAATTAGGGTAGGTCCGTACGTCCGGATACCTTTTTTCGTTAATTTCGGCATGTTAGAATTATCCTATCGATTTCAAACTTTGCATGGTGACTCCTGTAGTAGTTAGGTACGATTTGGAAAGCTTACCAACTCTATAATCTTTACCAGAATGTCCGTATGTTCATTTTATGTTGATTTTTAACTTTTTAACAATGATTTTTTATCCCCTAACGGTCGGAGGGGGGGGGGGGTGTTTAACGCTCCCCCATCCGGTTTTTTCTATCTCATTTTCTGTGTGTGAAAGATAAAGAGCCCAAACTGCGTGACTTTTTAAGTTTGGGTATGACACATAACCGAGAGTTGGAATTTTTTGAATATCTCCATCCTGGCGGGCACAGGATGCCAGCAAACCTGGCAGGGTCATCCAGGTAAAGAGCAAAACTATTTTTTGACTTAAAAAAAGCATTTTATCTTACCAAAATACTAAAATATCCTCTAGTAGTACATCCTCATATTAAATACAGGTGTTCAAGTCAATTTCAGGTTCCAGGTATGATCCTGCAGGTCCTGATCCTCCAGGTCTCCAGAAATCTTTAAATGGCTACTGTGGCCGCAATTTTTGACTTAGAGACTTTAAATTTTAAACTTAAGCTTTTTTTACATGTCTACATAAGGTATTAAAATTTCATAAAGATCCGCCGCCGTTTTCCCGCCGACCGCCGACTGCGGCGGCTGGCAGCTACCAAGTACAGCTGCGGCCGCTGAAATTTATATTTTGATATTTGAAATACAAAATTTACATAAAGATTAACATTTTCTGCAAAAAAATTTTATTCTAGCTTCAAAAATAAAAAAATTACAGCCGTTTGAAATTTTTAAGTAAAAAAGGACCTAAAAACAAAGGTTGTTAAATAAAAGGGTGAAGGAAGCGAAAATTGATCTTGAAATTAAGGTCGGAAATTCATCATAACACAGGGGACTTTTTTTTAGCCCTTTAGCTCTAATATAAACTGAGATAACATGGGGGGGCGTTGAACGCCCCACCCCCTCCACACCCCCCCCCCCCCACCCGACTGATTAAGTTGCGGCAAGGGGCCCGACTGTAAGGGGTTATATATTTGATCTGATTTTGGAGTACTGATTCCTAGGACAACATAGTGCAATCTTATAAGCGAAGCATCTTTATAATCAAGTCCTAAAAACATAAGTGTGTCCTTTAACATTATCCTGTATTTAGGCAGTTTTTTCAACAAATTTACTTACAATTTTGATTCGACATTTTTATGTTCAGATTTTTCAATTCTGACACTCTACTGTTTGTTTGTCTAATGTTTGTTTGTCCTACCATTTCAGAGCTTCGCTTTTACGGATGTTGTCATCCTTGTTTATATAAAATTCAAGCATTGTTTTAGTGGTTATTCTCCCTTGTACTTTATAATTGCGTACTTTCTGTGACTACTAGGTATCTGTCACCAGAAAATTGTATGAAATCTAGCAGGGAGTAAGGGAGGGGACAATGGGCAATTAATTCAATATAAGAGTTATCAAAGAAAGGGCATGAAATCCAGTTTAATCCAATAAATTTGTAGGAAATTATGAAGGGATTGTTAATTGAATAATAGATTTCCATAGCGTCATGTAAAGTGAAATCACAACTTGTTTTTAATGAAATATATTGAGGTTTTTTGGTGTGATTTTTATATTAAAAGATTATTGGACCCGGCCAAGAGCTAGCAAGAATATGACTGCCCCTTTTTATTCTGTTTATTTCCCTTGCCCCTTGCCCCCACCTCCCTTCTCCCTTATCCCCCGTCTGCTACATTCCAAACTAACACAACGAGTGTTTATTTCCCTTGCCCCCACTTCCCTTATCCCTTCTCCCCGTCTACAATATTCAAAACATACATAACGAGTAGCGGCATTTCATGCCCAAGTCTCCAAACTCAGTCAGAAACTGCTAAATTCTTGCACATTCCCTTTAAGCCAGTACCCAAAGTCTGAGACTCCTAAAAATTGAATATTCAATCCATTGTCCCCTCCCTTACTCCCTGGAAATCTAGACTTTATTGTTGGAATACTTACACAAAAGAATCCAATGTAATACATTGAACTGTGTATAAGTAGTAGAGATCTGTATTACATAGAACAATAATAAGTAGACTAAAAAGTATAACAGCACCGTCAACCCTAGGATCTATAGTCTATGCCTCTAAAGGATGAGCGGTTTTTCAAATATCATCTAGAATGATAATTTTCCTATTTAAAGGAGATCCTTATGACAAACTGTCCAACCTTCCTGTGGTTTTCTGTGTGTGTGTGTGTGTGTGTTTAGGTTATATTAAGTACTGGGTACTAAGTAGCCCTGCGGTGTGGGGGTACCATAGGTAAAGACGCAGGGAATAGGAATAGTAAAAAAACTATATATCCCCTCGTTATTTTTAAGTCTTTCAGAAAAGGAAGGTTATTTTTCAGTGCTCTACAGAAACTTTAAGTAAAGATAAAAATAGACAGGACAAATCTTAGGTATTAGTTTTATATTGATGTGGATACACAAGTTATGAGGTTATAAACATTTAAGTTATTGTACTTTAGTAGCTTTTTTAACAAATATTTCTATAGTTTTGTATTGTATTCACATTTATATTTTATTGCATGAGATATAAAGATCAACTGACCCAATAGTTAAAGAGTGTCCAAAGTTTTAATATCTGTTTCGGTATGTATTTCTTGTATTCCCTGGCAAGTTCGAACCCATTAATCCCTGTTTCCTTACACCAAATTTCCTAGAGAATGAGTGTGTTACGCGGCATTCCTAACTATCTCCGCGCGGCGCGTGGCTTGTAAACAGACAAAAGAAACGCGCACTTTTCCTTTGATTAGTCCCACGTGAAGAGCTACGTGATTGAAAATAATGTATTGCTTGAATATACATGCGCTCTGATGTGTGGAATATCTCAAATAAGCCTTCTGCTTAGTTTGACATCATAATGTGGTAAGAATTTATCTTTAATTCTTAATAATAAGCGTAGTATGGTATATTTTTACGAAGAAATTTAAAACATTAATTTTCAACAAATAGACCATTTAACTGCTAACTTTTGACATACGAATATTTTCCTTAATTTTATTGATCATTTGAATCTAAAATTATCAATTTCTGATGCTATTTAATATGTTTCGTGCCAATTTAAAGTTTTTTAGAAATTTTATATTTTTAATTAAATTGAAATCACGCAACCTCGATCTACAAAAATAATAAACCATTAATATTATGTAATTAATTTTTATATTTTTGTTTTAGATTCACTGTTTTCATGGTAATAAATACACATTCGTAAACATTCACATGTTGGTCATTCGGAGGGCTTGAGATTAAAATTTCGTGAACGGCAATGCATGCGTTCCGAAACAATGAAAACAAGACAGAACAGATGCAGCTAAGAACATTCTGTGAAGTTTTGTGAATGTGTTGGTTGTGATACCTTACCACACATTATTATTATAGTCATAATCAGTACAGTTAACTTTAGTGACAATTATGGGTCCTAAAAAGAATAAAGGTGAACAATTGAGTAAGCGGCTGCGTCCAGCCGTTGATGCCCTAACCAGTGAGCTAAATAGAGTGATGAAGTTGGTCAGTGATACTTCAGAACTTAATGTTAGACATCTCACTAAGGAATCAATCCTTGTCCATGACAAGTTCGAGACATTTGACAGCATCATGGTCGGTTTTAGCAAGCTTGGTTTGAGAATCCAAGAGCTTGATGAGTTTAGTGACATTTATTCTGATATAGTTACTGTACAAAAAGACTATAGTGCCTTGAAAGACGCTCTTGATGCTATAGAAGAGCTTAGTGACATTCAAAGTGTTGTTGATGTTGTTGGTGATAATTTGCCTAACCATCAGGCTGAACTTTATGATCGATGTTTGAAGATTGTGAAAGTTATTAAAGGGCCATACTTTCCCTTGCCTGATGCAATTATAAACACTTTGTCTGCTTTGATGAAACGTCTGGCTGAGGTTAAGCTTGAACCTGTGAAGCCACCCACGACGACGGCGGGTGCCTCGACAGCATCGCCATTTGTGTCACCGTTTGGCACACCACAGTTCGTCGCCGGTTCTATGTTCACGCCAGGATATATGAATCGTGTCGACGAACGTCTTCTTCCATCTTTCGACGGCCTGGAAGCTTCCTATGTAAGTTTTAAGGACACTTTTAAAAAGCTTACTGTAGGACAAGACCCGTCGTATTTACAATTATTGTTGAGCAGTGAAAAGGTCTGTAAAAATAAAGAGCTTAGACTCCAGTTAATTCAGATTCAATCGCATGAATCTCAGTGGGCCTACCTTGACGCGCGTTTCAAGTCTAAAACACGTCAGATGCTCTGCCTTTTCAACCAATGGGAGAAGAAGTCTAAACCGTCGGACTCCAACCAGATTGTGACAGTGTTAGCAGAGTTTGGCGGTGCAGTTAGCCAGCTGGAGCAGCTGACTAAAGATGATGAAGATGATGAAGTTACCACTAGCCAGTGGTTGACTGTGATACTTCTTGAGATGTTATCCAAGAAGTTGCCACGTGATTTTCAAGATAAGCTCAATTTATCATTGGGCTCGATGGATGTCCCAAACGTCCCAAAGCTGTTAAAGATTATTGAAGAACAGCGTGGCGCCATTTTAATGAGGTGTTCGACTGATATGGACACCCCCTCTAAGAAGAAAGGTAACCCTGCGACAGCCGCTACCGCCGTAGGTAAACCTGGTAAATCTAAGATGAAGCAGTCATGTTTTGTAAATGGCTGTAATGATATGCACTTACTTTACAAGTGCCCAAAATTTCATGACCTGTCAGTGTCAGACAGGAAGAGTATTGTGGAGAGTGCTGGATGCTGTTGGATTTGTTTGCAAAAAGGGCATAAATCTGTGGATTGCCCGAAGGCAGATGTAATAGGCGGCTGCAAAGTGGACAATTGTGGTCAGGCCCATAACAACCTTTTGCATGAGAGTGTTGATATGGCTGCCGCCGTCTATGAAGTACATACTTCCCCTAAGGCGAACCTAATGTTAATGTTACAACAGTTAGACGTCGTTGACATTAATCGCCAGAAGGTCCCAGTGAACGCCATGTGGGACACTGGTTTAACTACTTCAATGGTAACCCAGTCACTTGTTAATAAACTTCAGTTACCTTTTACTGGACGTTCAGCAAGAATTTCTCTAGCTGACGGTGAAGTTAAATGTTTCCCGACGGTCAAGTTATGTTTAATTGATCGACACAAGAATTATCACATATTGGAACCTGTGGTAGTGCCTCTCATTGGTCCTGAAGAGGCGATCTGCTCCATAAATCCTGTGGAGGCAGCTGTTTTGTTTGATATGAAACCTGAAGATTTTACTTTGGTTAATGGGCAGGTTGATTTGCTCGTAGGGCACCTGCACCCATCGATGTTTCCCTACTCTGAACGTTCAGTAGGAGAAACCATGCTTTACTCCAGCCTGTTTGGATCTGGATATTTTGCTGTTAGTGCTAATGGTTTAGCAAAGAGTAGGTACGTTGTCTGCTCAGATGTTCAGCCGCAGCCGACTGTTGGTGCTGCTTGTGATGCTATTATTGAACCTGTTGGTTCTGCTTGTAACGCGGCTGATGAACCTTTTGGTTCTGCTAGTGCCGCAGCCGTTGACAACATGGCTACGGCGGGTGTTGCCGTGGCTAATATTGATAATGATGTTAGTTGTGCTGCAGTTATTCCTGATGATATTGGTAATGATACTGTAGTCGTTAATAACTTTGTTACGGCGGGTGTTAAGCCGCTGAATGATTCGGTTCCAGCCGGACAAGAGCCGACGGGAGTTTCGGTTCCGGCTGGACAAGAGCCGATCAGAGTTTTGGTTCCAGCTGGACAAGAGCCGACGGGAGTTTCGGTTCCAGCTGGGCAAGAGCCGATAAGAAATTCGGTCTCGACCGGACAAGAGCCGACGGGAGTTTCGGTTCCGGCCGGACAAAAGCCAGTAGATGATTCTAAGTTTTATGACAGCCACACTTTTATTATGTGCCCTGGTGGTGTTATGAATCAAGAATCGACTTGGTTGCTGCCAAGCTGGCCGCCCGACGCAGGGTAAGAGGCCTGCAAATGGCGGTTGGAAATATGGCGGGTGTTGCCGCCAGAAAGTCATTGAAATTTTTCAAACCACACATATTTAATCCACAACATAAACTATTTATGTGACAATGATCTTTAAAGAAAAAATATTGCAAGCTTGTGAAAGGAACCTCAATCGGTTCTGTAAAGAATAAGTATTCATTATTCAACTAATTTTATTGTTCATACCTAAGCACAAAAATTCTACAAAACTGTTTAGACTTTTAAAGCAGATTTTAAAAAGATTTTGTTTCTTTAAGTATGATTTTGAAAAGCAAAAGTTCGTGTATATTAAATACCAAATGATTTTGCAGATTTTAAATTGAGAAAAATAGATTTTTTTTTACAAATTATTTTCTAGTTTTTTTTTATGGTTCACGTTTACTTAAAAAATGTTATTTCTCAGATTCTCATATGAAATAATGCATTAAAGTAAAGAACACAACATGTAATATTATTATGATAATGTTTAAAATATTCCTCATTATTATTTTAAAAGATTATCGCAAAAATCAAGATATTTGTTTAAATTTGTAAGCAAATTAAAGATTTTCTTTCATTCCGGAGGCAGAGATTCTTAACAATTCATGTACAAAAGTTTTCGTTCACTCCGGAAGCTGGGTTTCCTATTAATCCACGCGTTAAGATTTTTTTTCTTCATTCCGAGAGCAGAGATTCGTAGTAATATACGTACCTAGCGATTTCGGACAATTTTAAACCTTGAGAAAATACTTTAGCAATTATTTTCCTAGGTATATATATTTTTCGTTCATGTTTAAGCATTTATAATAATGAACACGATGTATGATATTATTAAAATATTGATTATTATTTATATAAATATCACAGAATTAATTTAAGATAAACTATGCATATTTTAAATTAACTCTACCTTCATTTTTATCGCATATATTAAAATTGAAGCAGTATTTTTTAAAAGAAATGGGTAACATTTCTTAAGATTTTTAAGTAACGCAAAATTTGATACAATTTCGTTTAAACTTTCAAATCGATGCAAGATTTTTTTTCATTTGAAATGCAAACTTAAGTTTTTTATACGTTTACGCAAGTTCTTTCAATGATTTAAGTCTTTTCGGGACCAGGGATTTTTTTCGCGGAAAATTTCCTAGGTACCTGCACAGATATAAACATTTTTATCCTTGTTGGATTGAAATTTGATATGATAAGAAATTAACAAAATGAGAGTTTTACATCATTTAAATATTTCTTTATGATTTATTATAATCACATAAATAATTTAATATAACATGCATATTAAAATTATTACTATTTACCTTTGAACTGATGTACCTAAAGAGAAATTGCAGATTCAGCATTTTAAAGTTCTTTTCTTATATTGAGCTTTTGTTTTATTTTGGTAATTTAATTTGCATATTTCAATTGCAATTTTATTTTACGCAATTTTGATTCACGAAGATTTAAAATTATGAAATTTTAATTTTCCGATGTTTGATGATTTTTATGGTCATATTTATTTAGATTTAAGTATCTATTTTATTAAAACATGTTAGATTTAAGGATCTTACCTATCTTATTTTAAAAATGTTTAGATGTAAGCCCGAGTATTTTTCCGCTGGAAACAATGCTAATTATTGAGAAGTTTTTTATGAAATTCTATTTTTCTTTTCTAGCAAAAAGATTTAGTAGAAAAAATGTCATTATTTAATCTTTCTTTCTTTTGATGAAAAAAGTTTGAGTTGATTATTTAATTATCGATGCGATTTTTAGTATAAAAATCATTTACCTATTTTATTATGTAGGTGCCTAATTGAAGTTTAGGTACTATTGATTATTAATTCATGTATTCGCAATTACATGGTCTGTAATTCTAATTTTATTGAGATTATGAGGCCATGATATAATGAGATGTGTGAGTGGTAAATGTGCAATTCATGTATATTGAATGCTTTTCCCATTCCTTATTCCTATCCTTATGTGGTAGTGGACTCGGTTTGAGTTATTGTGGTATTCGCGAGTTACCATAATTAATTTTAGGCCTTATGGCCATAACATTTTAAACTCTTGTGGTTTATGTGTTGTGAGATTGTGATTTTGTGGACACTGTCTGCACGCATATTGCAAAGATGAGGTATTGTGTTCGATTCCCAGTGAATAGACGGGTGTGTTTCGGTATGTATTTCTTGTATTCCCTGGCAAGTTCGAACCCATTAATCCCTGTTTCCTTACACCAAATTTCCTAGAGAATGAGTGTGTTACGCGGCATTCCTAACTATCTCCGCGCGGCGCGTGGCTTGTAAACAGACAAAAGAAACGCGCACTTTTCCTTTGATTAGTCCCACGTGAAGAGCTACGTGATTGAAAATAATGTATTGCTTGAATATACATGCGCTCTGATGTGTGGAATATCTCAAATAAGCCTTCTGCTTAGTTTGACATCATAATGTGGTAAGAATTTATCTTTAATTCTTAATAATAAGCGTAGTATGGTATATTTTTACGAAGAAATTTAAAACATTAATTTTTCAACAAATAGACCATTTAACTGCTAACTTTTGACATACGAATATTTTCCTTAATTTTATTGATCATTTGAATCTAAAATTATCAATTTCTGATGCTATTTAATATGTTTCGTGCCAATTTAAAGTTTTTTAGAAATTTTATATTTTTAATTAAATTGAAATCACGCAACCTCGATCTACAAAAATAATAAACCATTAATATTATGTAATTAATTTTTATATTTTTGTTTTAGATTCACTGTTTTCATGGTAATAAATACACATTCGTAAACATTCACATGTTGGTCATTCGGAGGGCTTGAGATTAAAATTTCGTGAACGGCAATGCATGCGTTCCGAAACAATATCACATAATATTTTGTTATTAATTAATTGAAAAGCATCTCCATTGATAAACAAAATTACCCCTTCTGTACATTACAATTATTTGGTGAACAGTACAGAATACACTATATACATATATAAAACTAACCTATCAAAATTCAAAAAGTTACCCAAGTAAAATGATTATAAAACTTTAGGTACCAGTGTAATTTACAGTCCAATGTCAACTCCCTCTCTGAAATATACCTACTACCTATGAAAAAATCATTCGATCTTGTATCTTTTCCGAGTTATTATGATTCCATTCAGAAATGATAAAAACTTCTGCATTAAAATTTATCAAGGAAATTAAAGTTGAAATAAAAACAAAACTTTAACTTTTGTTTTTTGGGGTCAACTGAAAGTTTATTTTGGATTGACAGATTTCTGTGATTTCTTTTTGTACTTCTCGGGTATTACTGCATTCTTTTTACAGGGATTCAAGGGATAAGACAATAAACGATAGAATAAATTATACAACAGATTTTTGATAAAAAAAGTTTGAACACTGGTAGTTTGTACTACCCAATTTTCCCTCATTTTTGAAAAACTTTTCTGTATTATTGTGGTATGCTCGACGGAAACCAAGATATTATAGTGATGCTATGCACCCAGCTAATCCTGTTATTCTACAATTGTAAAGCCACCTGCAAATATGCAAGATGCTGGTATTGATTTCATCTCTCAGTTGTCCTGCAAGTGGAGGGAGGGGTGTGACCCCTCCCTCCCCCTTCTTAAGCACCGGAACCTTCCCCTTCAACCACCAAGTTATCAGCACCACCTCAGCCCTGAGGATAGGGGTTCTAAGCCTTCTTTCACCAGATAGATTCACCACCCACACGGACTATTGTTGTCACAGTAATCATCAAACCTTCCCTTTTAGTACCCAGACCTACCACTCAACCCCTCTATTCTTATCTACCTATTGTGTTGTTCCATGGGCTATCTTGCCTCCCCCGGACAGGGATAGCCATCTACCTAACCATTGCAATTATCTATGTTTAACTATTATAATTTACCTTTGACTATCTCTATTCCTAATCCATGTGCATTTATATTATGTTGTGTATCTTTAGTAACCTTTAGACTCTGAATAAAGTAACATCTGAAATAGATTCTGTTTGTTATTGGTGATAGCTAGAGAAGCCCAGCTTCTCTATAATTGTACGTGTCCACGTCTGTCCGCACTGCCGTAGTCATTTGAACTTGGGTAACAGCCATTAAACCGAGGCGGTTACCACATTATTTCATCAGAGGGATCTTTTGTACATTCCCAATGCTGATGCACAAAATTACCCCTTCGTTAGATTACAATTAGTGGTCGAAACGTTTAACACTCAACTAAATAAAACAGCCAGTCAAAATTCAATAAAAGTCCCGAAGGTTGTTAATCCAAAGAATAAGAAAACGTTATTATAAGACTTTGGGGGTTAGTGTTATAAACAGCCGAATGTCCCCTCCCTCCCTGATATTATTATAGGAGGACTATTAAAATATGTCTATGCCTTTGTTCGAGTCTCACTCCTCATTGAGTAATAACGCATAAAATTTTACCTACTGCTGCTATGTCAGATTCGTGGCAGTACTAGGCACAAATGATTTCGTTGTTAGTAGTCAGGATATTCCAAAGAGGGATGAAACATTGTGTTAAAAATTATACTGACCTTACCTAAGTTATTATTCGTTGGATTTAAAGTTGATATCTGATTTTTTAGTACTAAATAACATTGAAAAAACTTTTCCATCTATGTTTTTAGATTACATAAGGAAGACGAAGAAAGTTTCTAAAAAAAATTCTGACGACATAAAAATTAGGGATGATTTTTCGACTTCTTCATCTTCTTTATATATGATGTAATTTAGTTTTTGAGTTCTTTATTTAATTGTTCATTTTCTTAGGTAATTAGGATATCAAAATAAAGGTTATTTAGTAAAAGCAGTTGATGAAGCTTAAAAGCTGCGCAAAATGATAAAGGAAACACGACCAAAAAAGGGATTTTTATCTCTCTTCCCTACATTTTTATATTAAACACATATCAAAGCGTTTTTTTCTGAAAATGTATATATTTTTATATATCTAGAATAAATATAGAAAGACTAGATCCCTAATCACCTAATTAGACCAATAGTAAAAAGGCGTAGGAACAATCTGGCCAGAATTGGGCCTGAAAGAGCTGTAATTCTTAGATGGTATACATGTAACAAGTCAGCAATAAATATTTGAATTTTGACCTAAAGCTTTATTTGGGGAAATATGAGAAACAAAGTATGAACAAAAATCTTCGTCTGCTAAATATTCATCTTACATTTAGGGGCTTCTCGTGTCTGATCGACCATCTGTGTTAATATATCTATAAAGCGAAACTTTTCTATAATTAGGGTTGGTCCGTACATCCATAACGGTTAGCTCTTTTTGTTAATATAGGCTTGTTAGAATTTTCCTATCTATTTCAAACTGTGCATGGTGATTTCTGTATTAGTTAGGTACTATATAAAAAGCGTAGCAACTCTATAATCGTTACTAGAATATCGGTACGTCCATTCTTAACAACTAATTTTTATGCACTATAATTATCCGATTGATCTGTGTTTTTAATACTGATTTCTAGGACAACAAAGTACAATGTTATAAGCGAATCATCTCTATAATCAAGTCCTAAAAACTTGAGTATGTCCTTAAACATTATCCTGTTTTTAAGCAGTTTTCCAACAAATTTACTTAAAATTTTGATTCGACATTTATACATTTATGTTCAGATTTTTCAGTTCTGACACACTACAAGTATTAATGTTCGTTTGTCCTACCGTTGCAGAGCTTCGCTTTTGTCATCCTTGTTAGAATACATATGATGTAATTTAGTTTTCATAATTTTGGCTTTTATTTTCTTTTCCATTGTCATTGGGATATCTAGATCAAGTTTTTTTTAAATAAAGAAGGGCAAAAATGATAAATAAAACTAAAAAAAAGGTTTTTACCTTTCTCCCTACTAAAAATTTATATTAAACATATATCAATGCGTTGCTTTTGAAAATATATTATTAAAGATCTGTAATAAATATAGAAAAACTAGATCTCTAGTCAATTAATTAGACCAATAGAAATAAAGTGTAAGGTCAATCTGACCAGAATTTGGTTTAAAAGATGAGTTATTTTTATATTTCATAATATGTCAACTGTGAATATTTCAATTCCTTAGGCTAAAGATAAAGCTTTACTTGAAAATATATGTGATTAAATGTAAAAAAAAATCATAATCAGTTAAATGTTCATCTTAAAGTTGGATAGAATATTGTGTCGGATTGACCATCTGTGGTAATAAATCTATTATATTATTATATATCTGGTATTTGGATGAAAAAGATTCCCCCTTCACATAATTTAAACAGATTTTCCAATACTCAGCTAAGTCATTAGACAAGTTTATAAGAAGTGACAGATCTAAAGTAAAGAAGTAAAAACAGATAATTACCTGCCCCCCTTTTCTGAGGACCTTTTTCGTCTGCTAGCAAATTGTTATCTGCTGTGTTTTTATTCCCGACATTATTGGTTGATTTCAAAGACTCAGTTGATAGTCGACACAAGCTTCTTGAGATGGGGACATACAGTTATTTAACCTCTTTCCCCTCTAGTTTTATATTCTAATTGAGAAGCAAAGATTTTATATATTATCATAAGCTAGGACCGTCCGTAAGTCCGTCCGTTACGGCCAGCTGTAATAATTAACTTTGGAATGTCAGGAATCAACATACATTTTTAGCTTTAGATATTCCTAACCTATTTACTTTTTTTTAAAGATTGATTCCCATGAGGATTAAATACAATTCTAAATAATTTAAACCTTTAATTTATATTAAATTTTAAAGCTACTGTTGTTAATGTTCGTTTATCGGGCTATCTTAATTTATCAAATTCTACAAAAAATATTAATACTTGACTAAAGAACTCAACTCAAATTATAATCTAAAATTTGTTAACCCTTAACTTGGATTAAATTTCAATTTATCATTGTTTTTGTAATATAAATTTGTGTAATTAAAATTAATCAAATTTACAAATAGAATTTATTTCATATTTAAACAATTAAAACATTTATTCTTTCATTTTGTTAAAATAATTCATTTTCATTGAGTCTTCTAATTAGGGTAAAACTATAGAGGGGGGAAAGGGGTAAAATAACTGTATATCCCCACTTAGTGGACCTTGTGCCAACTTCCAATTGGGTCTTTGAATATCAGCCAATAGCGTCGGGAATATTAACACAGCCAATTCGCTACAAAACAACATAGAGCAATTTGCTAGCAGGCAAAAAGGACCCCATCACTAGATCCAGGTAGTTGTCTAGGTAATACATCAATATTTATAGAATTATTGTCTTTTAAAATAATGAAACAGGGTTAAATATCTTGATTCTTCTGTTATATCTAGGATAAATGGGCTAGTAAAGCTCAACATTAAAAATATAACCAAGCTTTTTTATTTAAAGGCGGGAAAACTTTTTCTGGGGGCGATTTATCTTCAGTGGATGCAGTTACCTTCTCCCATTGGATTTATCATTACGTGGAACTTACACCAGAGTATCATGTACTCAAATAAAGTGTAACTTGTAGCAGGCTAAAATATCGATCCCCCCATATCTTCTTCTCCTACTGAATTAACGTACTGACCAATAAGTGATATCCATATTAGCAACCTAAATTGATCACAATTCCTCCTGTAATAATATCCAATGTATATTCTTTAACCTTTCTTCATCCAAAACCTTATCATAACTAATAAAAAATTAATTTTTTACTCTTTTAAATTGATTTCTTAATGATTCTTTTATTCCTGCTTCCTTTCTTCTTCTGGATCTAGTGCAGTTCACGGTGAAATATTACTGGTTCCAATTATATCCAAAAAATCTATGAACTTTAGGCTGCTAACTGCAAAACGGTTCGAACGTATAGATTATACTTGCAGGAAATTTTAACTGACAAAAGAAAGCCTACAAAGAATTTTGAATAGTCATTACTCCACAATCTTAGTTATCCCGCAGTTTACATAAACGCGCGAGAAAGACCTGTTTTACGCGTTTGTTCTTTGGATCTTGGCTATTTTAGATTATTTATAGGCCTTCTTATGCCGCTTAAAACGGTGAGCGGGCATGACATGTACACTCGTTTAGCCGTTTAGCCGCCATCAGTCTTTTTTTGGAGAAAGCCTAAATTGTCGCGTGTGACGTCATAAAAATTAATCTCTTTTTTGGGGGTTTCCTTTCCCACTTCTCCTCTCATCCTTCCTTTTTAGACGTAGTTTTATGACGTCACACGTGACAATTTAAGCTTTTTTATTTTTGGAAATAATCGTTACTAGGAACATTTTACCGTGATCTGCACTAGATCCAGTCTTTATTCTTCTTCCTGGCGTGTTTTTCATCAAAACCTAAATGAAAGACACTAAAAAGCATTCCATATAAATCTAACATTCTCTTTCCCCGATATATTGGAAAACTTGGGCCCAAAACTTTTAATTATAAAATCTGAAAAACTAATTTATGGTCGTGTTTACAAAGTGTTGTTGGGGAATATTTTTTTCTTTTTATGTGTTAACTAATTTTCTTTTACATGCTTTGTAAATGTCAAAAGCAAAACATTTTTTTACAACATTATAGAGGCGTGGTAATATATCCTTATCATCAAAGAAAATAAGAAATAATATTTAAAGTTTCAAACCATAGAACAAGGGGATGGAAGATCCTATTTCATTGAAATTTTATTATTTTTATACGAGTCCGGATTTGATATGATCGAGTTTCAATACTATTTATTGGTATGCAAACATAAATATATACAAACAAATATAAAAAAAAAACAAGGATGACAACATCCATAAAAGCAAAGAAACGGTAGAACAATCAAACATTAACTCATGTAGAGTTCAAAACTGAAAAAGCAAAATATAATTGTTAATGTCTGAAAAAAAGTGGAAGTAAAATTGTTGACAACCTGCTTAAATGGAGGATACTGTTTCAGGACATACTTACATTTTTAGGACTCATAGAGATCATAGAGATGCTTCGCTAATAACATTGTACCTTGGGCTTGTGGTAATTCAAATCAAATGAATTCTGGTAACGATTATTGATTTATTACGCTTTCTAAGTAGTAAACCCTTATAGGAACCTTTATGCAAAGTTTGATATCGATACGACAATTCTAACAACATGACAACATTGGTATATTTAGTTGATTAGCTGAAAATGTCCATTTCAAACAAAGCAACAATGACAGACGAAAGGACAATTTGTTTGGATCATAGGAAGAAAACGAAGTAGCTGGTTTTGTCGTATCTTCACAGTAGATTTCTTCTACTTTTAAACCCTACGGGGCAATCAGTAACATTTACCTAACCTATCAAAAGCTACTGCGAAAATACGAAAAAAACTACTTCGTTTTGAACCTAGTAAAAGTGTCTGACTCCGATTATGACAAGAATAGGCTACTATAAATTTTACCATTGATCAATTACAGTGTATACTGGCCTCTCATTGGCTAATTTTTGTTACGTCAAATTCAGAGTCTGACACTTTTCTTTTTTCTTTCTATGTTTAATTTGTTTTAAAAAATCGATGCTTAATGGTCATCAAAACTATTGTATTTAACTTTAAATATCAGCCAATAGCGTCAGGAATATTAATTCAGCCAAGTCGCTACAAAAGAGCAGAAATCAATTTGCTAGCAGACGAAAAGTGTCCCCTGGTAGTTATCTGGTTATACATTTATATTTATATATTTAGTGATCGGCATACAAAAGGACAGAAATAAAAAATTATAGAGTAACTTTGCTTTAAAAAAGATAAAAGAATGATGCACCATTCATATTGCATTGGTTTTAATATGCATGGCTGTTACCAGGGATGTATGGAACTATTAATATTAGTTTTAATATGCATGGCTTATACCAGGGATGTAGAGAACTATTAATATTAGTGTTAATATGCATGGCTTATACCAGGGATGTAGGGAACTATCAATATTAGTTTTAATGTGCATGGCTGTTACCAGGGATGTATGGAACTATTAATATTAGTTTTAATATGCATGGCTGATACCAGGGATGTAGGGAACTATTAATATTAGTTTTAATATGCATGGCTGTTACCAGGGATGTAGGGAACTATTAATATTAGTTTTAATATGCATGGCTGGTTACCAGGGATGTAGGGAACTATTGATATTAGTTTTAATATGCATGGCTGATACCAGGGATGTAGGGAACTATTAATATTAGTTTTAATATGCATGGCTGGTTACCAGGGATGTAGGGAACTATTAATATTAGTTTTAATATGCATGGCTGATACCAGGAATGTAGGGAACTGTTAATATTAGTTTTAATATGCATAGCTGATACCAGGGATGTAGGGAACTATCAATATTAGTTTTAATATGCATGGCTGATACCAGGGATGTAGAGAACTATTAATATTAATTTTAATATGCATGGCTGATACCAGGGATGTAGGGAACTATTAATATTAGTTTTAATATGCATGGCTGATACCAGGAATGTAGGGAACTGTTAATATTAGTTTTAATATGCATAGCTGATACCAGGGATGTAGGGAACTATCAATATTAGTTTTAATATGCATGGCTGATACCAGGGATGTAGAGAACTATTAATATTAGTTTTAATATGCATGGCTGATACCAGGGATGTAGGGAACTATCAATATTAGTTTTAATATGCATGGCTGATACCAGGGATGTAGAGAACTATTAATATTAATTTTAATATGCATGGCTGATACCAGGGATGTAGGGAACTATTAATATTAGTTTTAATATGCATGGCTGATACCAGGAATGTAGGGAACTGTTAATATTAGTTTTAATATGCATAGCTGATACCAGGGATGTAGGGAACTATCAATATTAGTTTTAATATGCATGGCTGATACCAGGGATGTAGAGAACTATTAATATTAGTTTTAATATGCATGGCTGATACCAGGGATGTAGGGAAATATTAATATTAGTTTTAATATGCATGGCTGATACCAGGAATGTAGGGAACTGTTAATATTAGTTTTAATATGCATAGCTGATACCAGGGATGTAGGGAACTATCAATATTAGTTTTAATATGCATGGCTGATACCAGGGATGTAGAGAACTATTAATATTAATTTTAATATGCATGGCTGATACCAGGGATGTAGGGAACTATTAATATTAGTTTTAATATGCATGGCTGATACCAGGAATGTAGGGAACTGTTAATATTAGTTTTAATATGCATAGCTGATACCAGGGATGTAGGGAACTATCAATATTAGTTTTAATATGCATGGCTGATACCAGGGATGTAGAGAACTATTAATATTAATTTTAATATGCATGGCTGATACCAGGGATGTAGGGAACTATTAATATTAGTTTTAATATGCATGGCTGATACCAGGGATGTAGGGAAAAATAGTTCTGTATTCCTTTTCAACATTTGAAAGACTAAATGTCTTTACAACAGATCTATAGTATATATGTATATATAGACAACTACCTCCCTACCATATTCAAAGACCTCGTCTGCTTCTAAATTATTTTCTGCTACTTGGCTGTGTTAGTATAAGCGAAACCATTAGTTGATTTTCAATGACCCAATAGAAAGGTTGCACAAGGTGGTTGTAATGGGGAGATACAGATATTTAATCCTTTCTCCCTCTAGTGTTTTACTCTACTTTACTTCATTTGGTTTGGTTACTTGATACTGATTTATCTTCATAATACACGCTCATCACTATTTTAGTTATGCATAGCAAATATTTTTAGCTAAATCTGTGGCGATTTCACACTCTCCTATATTTCTTTTTCTCCAATAAGAGTAAGTTGTGCTTAACAGGAACTTTATGTGAAATGACCAAAGCTGTATATTGTTTTAGTCGGAATAAAAATGCACTTCCTAAGAAGATTCATTTAAAGAAAACATCGCAAAACCTTTTATTTGTTATTTTTATATATTTGTTTCATGATTAACAGGCCAATGCAGTAAATTATATAATAGATTTGCCTTATAGTATAAGGATATCTTTACGTCAAAGACTAAATTGCTGCAAAATTGTGTCAAAAATCATCCATGTGACGTCATAAAAATGAGGGTTATCCATCTCTTTTTTAGGGGTTTTCTTTCCCGCTTCTTCTCTCATCTCCCTCATTTTATGACGTCACTTGGATAATTTTTTAGACATTTTGCAGCAATTTGGTCTTTGTCTATCTTCACAAAAGGATCAGAAGAGCAGCCGAGAAAACCCACATTTATTTTATAGCATTACAAATTTACGGATGGAATTATTCTACTAAATACTGGAAGTATAGTTGAAATTCTTGATTTTAATGAAAAAAATATAGACTTGTCAAAATAAATACGCAGCAAATAACTTTTTGTTTCCGTAAAATTAGTTTAAGTTTATTTGTCAATTTTTTTGTACTGTATATCATAGACGTCCAAGGGGGGGGGGGGGTAATGGGGCGATTACCCCCCCAATTTTTTTTTCATTTTACCTCCCCCCCCCCATTTAAAATTTACCCCTTCCATGGGGGTGCCGTAGTCACCCCCAAACATTTAGGAGGGGGTATTTACCCCCCCCCCCCTAAACAATTTTGGGTCTCAACATCTAAAAATGGTGTAAGCGCATTTTTTGCATGCTCAAACCTTCTTCCTTTTGCAAGAATGGATGCAAAACGCTTCACAGTTGAGATATAGAGCTAACAATTGAGAAAGATACTTTTGTAGACATGTACTAGAACATATCAAAGTTCAAAGACCATATCTCAACCAGGGAGGGAGTACTGGCCCCCCAAAATCGACTACTGAAAATCCAATTTTTTTCTTGCAAAAAGTAGAAGATTTAAGCATAAGAAAAAAACGCTAAAACCATTTTAGATGTTGACACCCAAGTTTTGAATTTTAGATTTTTCTGTACTTTTTATAAAAAAGGAAATATTTTTTGCTGTTCTATTAAATGTCTTAAAAAAACGAAGAAAATAAGCCACCAATCATTAAATTCTGATAACTAAAAGTGGGGTAAAATTGCTTTAAAAAAACACTTTACATTGAAATCATTGGTGAAAAAGGAAAAAAAACGTGCCTGATTGCTTCTTTGATCAAATTTAAAATTCAAATGCCATAGGATGATTATATCACAGAATAGTGTTTTGAAAAAAAATATCAAAATAAACCTACTGGTCAACAAACTTTTCAACATAAAATTGCCTAAAACCATCCTGGAACCCGATCGGTTCAGCGGTTAGCGAGATCCTTCGGTACAGACAGACAGTCAAATAAACATCCTTTAACTTATTATAAGGATTAAAAACAATGATACAATAAAATTGTATGCCCATTGCTTATGCAGTAAATTCACGTGGCGTATTAGCCAATTTATTATCCTATCGATAAAACACATTAAAACAAGGATGATAACATCCATAAAAGAACAGATCTAAAATCAAAACGGTAGAACAAACGAACATGAAAACTTGTAGAGTTTCAAAACTTAAAAAAGCTGAACATTAATTTCATACTTTCATTTTAGGCCCTAATTACAGAGATAATTATCATTTATTTGTTGTCCAAGGAATCTTTTTTCTAAAAATCAGATGAATAGAATAACTATATTGTACAAAACATTCTTGCCCCAAAAAGTTAAAAATCAGATTGTTTTTATTTAAACGTATAGACTTTATTGACGTATTAACCCTAATTATAGAAAAAAAACTTTGCTTTTGAAAAGAAGTAAAAACTTGTTAACTAACTAATGTTTTGGTATATTGTATGTGATTTGTTTTTACAATTATTTATGCAAAAAACATGTACAGTTCTATTTTTAATAAAATTTACATAAATATTATTGCCATATAGAGTAGTAATTTTTTTGTCTGTCCTATTATAAGCGTTTTATAGGTATTGGGTAAAATGTATATACATACAGTGTAATTTTTAATTAAAGCTATTTAATCATTTTATGACAAGAATGATAATATCCATATTAGCTATGCTTAAATGCTTAAAAAATCAGACGATCTTAAATACGAACATTGATAAATACCTTGATTATAGAGATGCATCTAAGGGCCTTTTAAATGAATATTTATTACAAAAAATCAATTGATTAAACATCATAGTGTTTTCAAAAATGCTAAAAAAATCATCATGTTGTAAATGGCCATATGGACTTACTGGTAAGTATTATAGAGTTGCTACGCTTTCTAAATCGTAGCTAGCTATTACAGGAATCATCGTGCCACGTATGAAATAGATAATACAATTCTTACATAAATTAAATATTATAATTAGAGCTTACGTTACAGAAGTACTGTAAAACGCATGAAAACGAGTAGCCTTTAAAATTATAAGACAGTAAACAGTATATAATTTTCTAATCTATGTCAATATTACTTTAATGTACTTACATTTATTAATAACATGAAATACAGAAAAAAATGATACAAATACATGGATGACAACATGCATAAGTAGCGATGCACAAAAATTTTGGGTGGACAAACGGACAAAGTTGTTAAAATCTTAAAGCTGATATGAAATATAAGTATCTCCGTCTATTGAAGCTTACTCAACAAACCAATTAAACTATGACGGATGCTTTTTGCTCATTGGCCTGGACGTCCAAGCCAACACGCCTTTACCACCACCCTTAGACTTCAATGCTCTTTGGTATGGGTAGTCATCTCCAAAGATTTCAGCTGTCTATCTTCAATGACATCCAAACAAGCAAATAACATTTACCTCATACCGTTACAGATGGACTGACGGACAGACAAAATTGATTATATATAAAAAAATAATTTGGTTGAATAGGTAAATACAATCTGAAAATTAATAGAATTATCCCAATAGATATATTATTACTTGGATATTACACCAGATTTTCATGTTTTCTGATAAAGAAAACTAGCAGCGGGCTTCTGATTACCCCATTTACCCCTATCCCCTCTCATCCTACTGGATAAAAGAACTGACCATGTTAGAAAACTAAATTGACTACAATTTTCCCCTCTGTCATAATATCCACGTATATTGTACATCCATTATTATCCTAAATCTTATAAACATGAGATTGGAAGGTTTATCTCATGATCTTTTTATCCTAATCCTCTTTATATTACCTTTAATCCCTCACTTACAACTACATACATAATATATAATATACATTACTTATACATTATAATATACATTACTTATACATTATAATATACATTACTTATTTAACATATAATATTAATTTTTATGCCATTTTTCATAAAAATGGCGGTTGCGCATCTAGCATCTATGGACCTTTATTCAAATTGAAAGCTATAAAAATAAAAAAAACGCCTAAAACCATCCGAATACTTAAATCTAAGTAATAAATAGCCTAAAACCAAATCAAGGCCTTTGTAAGGCTTCCCATGAATGGAAAACTAAACCGGTTTAGTATTTATTGAAATTTTAAGCTTTAGCTAAAAAAAAACTTGCTACTTTATATATTAGAATTAATGAGCATTTTTTTATTATTTTCTCGTAGCGCAAGCTACTCTACATCTAGTGTTGGTCACTTCGTCTCTATAATTGAGTAATTTAGATTTACTCTGAGGCTATAAAAGATGATGGTCTGATTTTTATAGCGTAGATTCTAAGTTTTCTTCAACTAACTTTTCTTTTGGGCTTTTTTTAATTAACAGGCATGTTTTGGCAATTAATGAAGTAAACTATAATTATTAACTGCCAGATATGTCTTTTTATTTCCCTAAAGATGAATAATTAAATCAATATTATTAATTTTGAAACTTTATTCAAATTTTAAAATTTTCTAACATGACTCTACAATCTGAAAAAAAATCAAAAAAGAGTACTTTTAACATAGCACAACTATTTATGACTCTTGGGAAATACATATACTTTTATTTAGAAACATATTTATTCTTTAATCGGGATTTGTCCATATGTCTTTTTAAAAGCGAAGCTTTTCTATAATTAGGGTCGGTCCGTCCGTCCGTCCGTCCGTCACAGAGAGTTACCTTGACTTTCGCAAAACATTTGATTTAGATTTATTTTAGTATTTGTAGGGTATGCCGACCATTAACTTTCAATCCCAGTTTTAAGGAGGGAGAGGGAAGAAAAATTTGGGGGGTTAATTTTTTAGTGGCGATTTCTTATGAGTTGGTGGACCTTCCCTTCACAAAAATAGCCCTAAACCTTCCCTGGAACTATACGAATCTACAAAGTAAGGAGACCCATATCAGTCCCTCGCTACAGACAAAAAAAGCTACTACTTTAAATAATAGGATATGTACATTTAAAAAAAAAAAATACCTCTCAAACAGTATATTTAATTTTACTTATTCATGTATTTTATATATGTGTGGTGAATGCAAACTTAAAATAAAACAGGGATCTACAGGGATAAGACAATGATTAATAAAATTATGTACATTCCAAATGATGATACACAAAATTACCCTTTCTGTAGATTACAAATAATAGTTGAAACGTTTGCACACTCAAATTAATGAATTGGCCAATCAAAATTCAACAAAAGTTCCAAAGTTAATAAGCCAACGTATAAGAAAACTTTGGGGACTAGTGTATTAAACAGACAAATGTCCCCTCCCACCCTGAAAATAAAATCTAAATCCTAAATCTTTCAATTTTCCGATTTATTGCCTTTTACTTCTTTTAACTCCATTTAGATTACTGTAGAATTGGCATAAATATACACTCGTACAGTATGGCCCTCAAAAAAATTGCATATTTACTAAGTATATTTGCGATTACTTTTATTTAATGAAATCTTCTAATTTTTAACATGTACAAAACGGCCTGCTGTATTGCATCAAGATCCATGACAGATCTATATAGGAAATAAACGTCTATAATCGAGCTCGAATTCTCCAAGTAAAGAATGTTAAAAACTCATAGTGCTCCAATAATCCCTATTAAATTCTCATTGACCAGAACAATAAGACCCATTATTCTACTTTTAGCATCATTAACCCTTAACGGTCGGGGGGGGGGCGTTGAACGCCCCCCCATCCGGTTTTTTCTATCTCATTTTCTGTGTGTGAAAGATGAAGAGCCCAAACTGCTTGACTTTTTAAGTATGGGTATGACACATAACTGAGAGTTGGAATTTTTTGAATATCTCCATCCTGGCGGGCACAGGATGCCAGCAAACCTGGCAGGGTCATCCAGGTAAAGAGCAAAAATATTTTTTTGACTAAAACAAAGCATTTTATCCTACCAAAATACTAAAAAATCCTCTAGTAGTACATCCTTATATGGAATACAGGTGTTCAAGTCACTTTCAGGTTCCAGGTATGATCCTGCAGGTCCTGATCCTCCAGGTCTCCAGAAATCTTTGAAAGGCTCCTGTGGCCGCAATTTTTGACTTAGAGACTTCAAATTTTAAACTTAAGCTTTTCTTACATGTCTACATAACGTATTAAAATTTCATAAAGATCCGCCGCCGTTTTCTCGCCGACCGCCGACTGCGGCGGCTGGCAGCTGCCAAGTACAGCTGCGGCCGCTGAAATTTATATTTTGATATTTCTAATGTAAAATTTACATAAAGATAAACATTTTCTGGAAAAAATTTTTTCTTCTAGCTTCAAAAATAAGAAAATTGCAGCCGTTTGAAATTTTTAAGTAAAAAAGGACCTAAAAACAAAGGTTGTTAAATAAAAGGGTGAAGGAAGCGAAAATTGACTTAGACTTATAAAAGGTCGGAAATTCATTATCAAACAGGGGACTTGCACAAAAAAATTTAGCCCTCTAGCTCTAATAGGAACTGAGATAATAAGGGGGGGCGTTGAACGCCCCCCCCCCGACTGATTAAGGTGCGGCAAGGGGCCCGACTGTAAAGGGTTAATTCAGTTTTTTTAATTCATGTTGCTATTTAAATAACATTGAAGTATTTGATTTCTATTCATAACACAGAAAATTTAAATTTATAATATAGTAAATCTAAGAAAACTTAGTTTTAATATAAATTGATTCGTGCGACACTCCCGTAATGTGGCCTGATATTAAACTAAACATTTTAACCCTTTCAGGACAAAAATTTGAAAAATGATAAATATTAGGTGTATATTCTTTAAAAAATGTAAAAAAAATGAAGCAAAACATTATATCATGTATTGTTACATTAAATATAAATTAAACAAAAAATTACTGAATAAATCAGTTAAACAGATATTATAAAATAAGACGTTAAAGTCCTAATCTTTATGTGCAACTTAATATTTTTAAAAGAAAGAGAGAGAACGAGGGGATAGAGAAAAAGGAGATAGAGAGAACGGGGGGATATATATAAAGAGAGAACAGGGGGATAGAGAGTGAGAGAGAGAGAGAGAGAACGGGGGGGATAGAGAGAGAGAGAGAACGGGGGGATAGAGAGAGAGAAAGGAGGGGGAAGTACATATTGAATTTTTGTATAAAATAAATATAAATAATATATAATACAAGATATTTTATTTGGACATATTAACGTGATAGAGCAGCTATGTAAAGCAATGGAAAAAAATAAAGATTTTGACTTTGACTTCATTAAAGGACATAACAGTTTCAAAAATTTTATTGTCGAGTTTGAATTCAATAGGACAATTATAATATGCCTAAATTAACAATCAGAACTATCTGTTAGGGATATTCGGATGGACAGACCAACCCCCACTGTAGAAAAGTTTTGCTTTTAACAAGAAATAGATCATTAACATTATACAATCCCTTTTTAAACTGACCAATAAATGAGGTCCCTACTGGCAAGTCTTAGGGAATATTAACACAATTTTCAGCCATTGCATTGAATAGAATTGAAAATTACTTTTTCCTCTAATCCTAGCCAACAGACGAACGGACAGACATTTTGAATTATGAATAAGCAATTATAGTAACAAATGTCTATTATAATCTTGATTAAAAATTTAAGCCATCTAATTTTGAGAAAACAAATATTTTAGAGTGAAGTATAAAGTAAGAAGCATAATTTCAATTCCAAAATTTCTTTTGCTCAGGGAAGGAGGTAACATATGACTGTAAATTACACTGTTAACCAAAGTTTAGTAACCACTTTGACTAAAATAGTGTTCAAACTCTTAAATCAACAGAAGGCTTACCTTTGTTTATCATCATGGGGGATGTAGAATGAATATAAAACATTATTTTCTAAGATCCCTGAGTTTAAAAATCATCAACAAGGATGATAATATCCATAAGTAGCAAAATTCCTAATAGTAAAACTAAAAACACTAAAGCAAAAAGAAGAAAACGCGGCATAACCGACAGACAGACAAACGATGATCAGTGCAGTGGTCACACAAAATATTAGTACTCTTTGATACCAGAAAATAAAATTGTGTTTATGTGCAGTACTGATTGATCTTAAATCTTAAATCTTCTATATTAAATAGCAGAAAGGAAAAAAAACATTTCCCCTACAGTAATTTTATTTTTCAGAGCACTATAACAAGAATAACGGACTATGTGAGGAATAAAACTTTTAAAATTTAAATTAATTGACTTTGCTACTAACATTTAACAGGTAGATAAGGATGACAACATCCATAACTATAGAAGCTCTTGAATTTAAAAAAACAAAAGGCAAAGCAAATAAAAGCAAAAAGGGTGCACAACAGACAGACATATAAAGTAATGATGCATAGTGAATCTTTACACAAAAAATATCTTTGATAAAAGCTGGGAAAATTATTTAAGAGCATTACCAATAGACCGACAGACAATATTATTCTTAGAGTAGACGTGCATTGGTCAGCAAACATAAAATAAGTCTTCTGTCTTAACCCTGAAAGATCGGGCCCTCTACAAGTTCTTAACTGATCGGATTTTATACCTTAATAATTGCATTAGCCTTCTACCTTTCCAGTACGGATATTTAATATTCTTAAGAGCATTACAGACCAGCGAACAACGTGAGCTGTAGGCTAGTTTTATTATATAAAGTAGTAAGGTTTTTTGACTGAAGCTCAAGATCTCAATGTCTACTGAACCCATTGGGTTCTCTATTTAAGGCAAGCTTTACATTATTCCTGTAATGGTTTATGGCTATTTCATTTCAATATTTTTGTCTTATAATGGTTTTAGGATATTATTTAGATTTTTCATTATAAAGTCCTGAGATTCTAGGGGCCGCTAGTATACATATAAGAGAAAGTTAAGCGGTTATACATTTGTTTTATTTTATTGTCCTCCCCCGCCTGGAAAATTTAGAATACAAAAAAGAGTTAGAAATATTTTAGTTGTACAATAAGATATATAAGTTGGAAAGAATTTTAATGTTAGAGAGATGTTTAAAATCTCCATCAAATTTTAAGGATTTGTTATAAAATTTGTTTTTTTATCTATAAACGAATTTTATAAAAATCCTTAAAATTTGATGCAGATTTTAAATCTTTCTCTAACATTAAAATTCCTTCCAAAAAATCTCCATCAAATTTTAAGGATTTGTTATAAAATTTGTTTTTTGTATCATTCTTTATCTATAAACGAATTTTATAAAAATCCTTAAAATTTGATGCAGATTTCAAATCTCCCTCTAACATTAAAATTCCTTCCAACTTATATATCCTAGTGTACAATCAGCCAGTGAGGGAGGCGTATACTTATAGTTTTAGAGATGCTACGCTTCGAAAAAGAGAATTGAAGTTACTGGTGATGTATCTTCATTTTAACCATCGAATAACAGTGCTTGATAAAAAAAAAATCCTGAGTATTATAATTTATCATAATTAAAGGATTTTTTTAGGGTTCCACACTGTATATGTAATACAATTTAATAAAAAAAACTTTAAAGTATTTTTAAATTCTATAAAATTGCATTTTAGGCAAATTAATACATAATAAAATGTATTTTTGTATGGTAGTTAAATTTTAAAATTTGTATTAATAAATAATAATTTAACGGAATGATTTCATATTTGAAAAAAAGTTTATTCTGCATTTTATGGGAAAGTGGGTAAATTCGGATGATTCATTTTTGCAGGAGAACATACTTTAATTTTTGAGTAGATGAACTTTAAACGATTAATTCATTGTTTAAAAATGCTTATTTAATTTTTTATGGTGTTAGAAAGAGATAAAAGGTACAGTGGATTTATATACACTTCTACTAATTGATAGGATTTAAAAAAATAATTGGTAGGTACAAAATAACGATGCTCAAACTTTTCAACCATTAATATTAATTTAGTTTTAAGAAACAAGTTGAATTGTAAAAAAACGCGTATTAAATATTACATATGTTTATGCTAGAATATTTTATCCCAAGGTTTTATAACAACAAGGATGACAATACAGGGAATAAGGGAGGGGACAATAGAAAATTAATTCAATTTAAGAGTTTTCACTGAAAGCGATGAAAACCAGATTTATCCAGAAAATTTGACCAAAATTGCAAAGGGATCATGGTAATATAATTTAGAACAAAATTAGTTCTAAGAAAAAAATCATTTACTTGAAAATTAAATTACCAATACATCACAATGTAGTAAACATTCTGTAATTAATCACTAGAAAAATCGTGTTTAGAACTTCGTCAACCCTTCTTATATATTTTTAACTGCCACCTAAATTCAAGGGGTTCTTAGATTGTTTAATACATAAATATCACAGTAGAGTTTCTATGCCTGAAATAACATTTTCTTGGGAAAAAACATTTTTTAAAATCAGCCATCTAATAACAAATTTTTCTGTCTGCTATATTCAAAACTAACTCAGATAGTTTGCGGGGCATTGGTGCGCTAGTACCCAAAGTCAGTCAGAAACTGCTGTATTCGTGCACATTCCCTTTATGCCAGTACCCAAAGTCTGAGACTCTTAAAAATTTACATTTGATTCATTGTCCCCTCCCTTACTCCCTGAAGACAATATCCATGAAAGCGATGCTCTAAAGTACAAAAGGTAAGACAAACGAACATTAACATGTGTAGAGTGTCAGAACTTATAAGCGAAATATTAATTTATCAGTCTGAACAAAGTTTTGTAACTTCAAATTACGTATTTACAGATTCTTGTTTTGTGAGATAATAACATTTTTAGGAATTTATTATAGAGAAACTTCGCGTAGAATATTGTACTTTGTTCTTACAGGAATTATTGTTCAAAAGTAAAATAACAAAAAATAGGTTGTCGAAAAAAAAGTTAAAAACCAGCATGTTTAAAATGGTCGAAAGAAATTTCTGGTAACCTTTATAGAGTTGCTACGCTTTCTAAAATGTACCCATTTGTTAAAAGAATTATCATGCAAAGTTTGAGATCGATAAGTCAATTCTTAAATGCTTAAATTGACGACAAGAGCTAACCGTTACATATTTACGAACAGATCATAATTATAGAAAAGCTTTGCTTTCAAAAATGTAATAGTCTACTTTAAATGTATGGATTTACTTATTTATTCATACAGCTATTTGTTAACTAAATAAAAACTGCCAAATATTTGAAATAATTCATCTTCTTAAAAGCGAAGCTTTTTCTACATTTAGAGTCGGTTCATCCGTGGTTTATTTAGGCATGTTAAAAAGGTTCTTTCAATTTAAAACCTTTAATGTTAGAGTTAAGCACAATTAAAAAGGCGTAACAACACTAATCATAATTATTACAAGTATACAACATCCATACAAGCAAAGCTCTGAAACTGTAGGACAAACGAAAATTAACTCTTATAGAGCGTAAGAACAGAATAAGCTGAATATAAATGTAAAGTGTAAACAAAATTGTAATTAAATTTGTTTAAAAACTGCTTAAATAGAAGATACAGTTTAAGGACAGACTAACTTTTTTGAGCAAGGTTTGATATTTCTAGGACAATTCTAACATTTTTAAAGAAAAGAGCTAACCGTTCCGGACGGAGCGACACGAATTATAGAAAAGCTTTGCTCTTAAGTCTTAAGTCTGTACATTCATCTTATTTTTTTTAAATATTTGTCTGTCTTTTTTTTTCAAAATATTGTCATTCCTGTTTTAATATTTAGAATTACATATTTATTGTTTATTTTCCTCGAATTTAAATTTATGTGTACTGAAAAAAATTGTCATAAGTTTTAGTAGCAAAAATAATCTATAACGCACTTTATTTGTTCGTACTTCCCTTATCTTACTAATGAGCATCCAGTCTTTTGCAGAACTATTCTTTCAGTAATGCTAAACAACATAGAATTCCAATTGGACTACTAATGGAGATAAGATTCCACCTATAAATGAGAATTGGCAAACAGACCTACCCAAAATGCAGAAAACCTTTGAATGAGACAGCTTATAGTGCGTTATAAAAGATGACGTCATACAATACAAATGACTAATGAACGGCCAGTATGTATTGTAATTGATCAATGGTAAAATGTAAACTGGCCTATCATTGGTCATTTGTATTGTATAGACGTTATTTTTTATTATACACTATAAGGTGCTTTCTTTGATTCTCAATATTAAACTATTAAAATTATTATTCAAAAGAAATTGTTTAACTCTCCAAACTTTAAAATTAAGCATCCTTGATAGGCTAAATAATATTTCAAAATAAATCTAGAGTTTTTATGTCAATATATATACAGACCAATGTATACTCAGGAAGGAAGGGGACAATGGGATGTTTAATACACTATTCCCCAAAGTTTTTAATAAGGTTTTCTTATTCGTTGGCCTCATAACATTGGGGACTTTTAATGCATTTTGATTGGCTGATTCATTAAGTTGAGTGTCACTGTCCAAACGTTTTAATCTACAGGAGAGGAAATTATGTGTATCATCTTTGGGGATGTACATCAATTTATCGTCCATTGTCTTATCCCTTTAGTTCCCTGATGTATAGTACAATTTGTATCTATACAGGGAAAACATTTACTATTTGACAACAATGGAAATTGAAAAGTTTAAAAACACAATATAAAATTCAGCCATGCAAAACCATTGATCTAAATATCAAATCAGTCGAAAGATAAACCGAAACCATTTCTTGTGCCATCTACAATCCGAAAAGCGGCAAAAGTTTAGGGAAAAGAAACAAAATAACTTTATTGCTCATGGAGGGAAAAAAAGTTTTATATTTGTAGTATTTAAGTTAGTAACAAGGATGACAACATCCATAAAAGCGAAGCATTGAAACCGTAGGACAAACGGACATTAACATTTGTATAGTGTCAGAATTGAATGATCAGAATATAAATGTATAAGAGTCGCACCAATATTGTAAGTAAATCAGTTGAAAAACTGCTTGATAAAGGATAATTTTTATGGACATACATACATTTTTAGGACTTGATTATAGAGTTGCTTCGTTTATAACATTGTACTTATAAAAAATCGACATGATTAAAATGGACGTACGGACATTCTGGTAATGATTATAGAGTTAATACGCTTTCTAAATCGTACCTAACTACTAAAGGATTCACCATGCAAAGTTTGAAATCGATAGGACAATTCTAACATGCCTAAATTAACTAAAAAAGCTATCCGTTACGGACGACGTAGAGACGGACGGACCAACCCTAATTATAGAAAAGCTTCGCTTTTAAAAAGAGAGGGGGGGGGGGTTAACATGGACTAGAAAAATAAAATCAATCAGAGAAATGGACACTTTGTTTGTGTATGTGTCTGGAATTTAGGAATGTCCACCGTCTATATGTGTGTGTGTGTGTGTGTGTGTGTTTGTGTGTGTGGGAGTGTGTACATATGTGTGTGTGTATCCCAAAGAAACCCGTACAAAGCCACCCGCAGGAGAAGTGTACCTTATTCTTTATCCAGAGAAGCAAAACTTCCTACCTTCACAGCCCCCCCTCCCCACTCCCCCTTTTATCCACCTCATAAGCTCTTGGTTGTTCAACCGATCTCGGAGAATTTTCCACCGGAGGTTTGATTGGTTGGGCTCCGTTGGTAACAACCAGCGCGACGACCCTCTCAAGTTTCCATCCCTTCTGTATGTTGTGCAAATACAATCATTTTTAGTGAACCGTTTAGTTTCAGTGGATTTGCACCGGACAGAGTTTTTATGTGTGCTTTTTATATTGTTTATATCATGTTAAAATTTAATTATTATAATTATGTATGTTAAATAATTTAAATTTTAGGGATACCATTTTATTAGACGTATAAGTTACAGTCAATGACGCAAATTGGCCTGAAAAATTAGCATATCATTAAGATATTATTAATTAAGTAATTAATTTATTGACTGGCCCATACAGATTATTAATCACCGGAGCCGCGGGCACCTCTCTAGACAGAAAGTTATTTATTGGTAATTTTTCTTACGTACGCAAGGTTAATATATTAATATGGTTATTTATATGGGTCCTATATATTGTGCATCAATATATGTAAGGATTTATGTCGGAAACATAATATTTCAATACTTAATAAACTAATTTCATAGGTCCTGGGGTGGTTTTAGGATATTATTTGAATGTTAGATATATGTTATTTCCTATTATATAAAGAAAAAAATGTCTTTATTATAGACTATTTTCCTGACCTCTCCTACCTTCAAATAAAGGTTAGAGCCGAGCAACTATATAGTAAAAATAAAGTATTTTGAATATAAAATGACCATACAAATACACATTATAGACTTTAAAAGTAAAAATTATTCATCCTATTATATTAAGAAGTAAGGGATTTTTGTCTGAAGTTTACGATCATAATAACTACTGAACCGATTGAGTTCTCAATTGCAGGAAAAATTCAATTGGGCAACGTGATTGTTTTATTATCAGATTTAGGTCTTCGAATAGTTTTAAGCTATTTTGATGCCCATTTCTACACTATCGAATACAGAGCCTCTAGATGATAGAGGTGCAACCGCTAGTACTAGTATTTTTTATGGACAATTAGTTTGTTTCTAACATATATCAAAATTAAGATATATTTGTCAAGATTTATTAAATCAGTATTTGAATAAGGAATATACTCTTATTTTAAAAGGAATGAAAAACTGAAAATAATATTTTATTAATATCATCTTGTCTTTAAAGGGTTAAATCTAGCTAAAAGACATATTTTGTGAATGGAAAAAATTTAGTAACGAATTTGGCCGCTAGGTTTCTCATTTTTTTACATTTAATATATATATTTCAAGGTAAAACAAAATTTCTAAATTTTAGTAACAGATTATCAGTTATAATTAGGGTTTGCATAAAAATTTTGGAAAATTTTTAGAAAAACTCACTTGTTTTGCAAGGAGTGTTATAAAAATGTTATAATTATTATTCAATATTAATAGCCGACACTATTTACAGTGGTAGTGATATGTTGTCCAATAAAGATTGTGTGGAAATATTTGTCAGCCATTTTGGCCCTTTATTTAACAATTGTGGTAAGTAGGTCCCAAGTACGTAGAAGCCCTGCTTTTTAGGGTAGGTAATGCATTTAAAAGAGTAAATTAACTCAACATTTTTAATCATAGAAGCCTAAAACTTCCGTAGAATCTATGTGAGGTTTCCAACATTCGAGATCTTAATCGGTTCAGTAGTTATCAAAATCTTAAACTTCAGACAAAAAAACTAGTACTTTTAATATAGTAGATGTAGACAATAAATAAATGTACACTTCTAAATATGATTAACAATTTTGCTCCTTTTACAGAATTTAATTTATTAGTCCAAAAAGTGTTATACAACAAAATTCTTTTTATTTCTTGATTTTGATTGTTTTTTTTTTCCAATGAGCTTTTTATATAAGGCTTTGTAATTTATATCTTATCTGTATATGTGTAGATACAATTAAAGTTGTCCTTATTTTGTTTCGATTATTGTTGGAGGGATGGAATGTTTGACTGTTAATTATACTTGTATCCAGAGTTATGAACACGATCTCTTTTTTTGCCTTGAAACAAAAGAAAGTTCATTGAAGGGATAATTTTGTTTATAATCATTGGTTGTGGTGAAGATTCCTGGATTTAACAAAAAACTCTAAAAAAAATATGTTTGACAAGCATAAGAAAACAAAAAGCTTAGATGATATATGATTAAAGAAAATATTAGTAAAAGAAAATGATAATATCTATTTTCGATAAAATATTGAAATACTTGCATATACTGCAGATCAGCATAAAAAATAACAAAAATTTAATATTTTTATATGAATTTGATTTAAAACTTTGAATTAAAGGACTGGAAAGATTGAACCTAGTAAAAGTGTCTGACTCTAATTATGACGTAAAAAATTAGCCATTGAGAGGCTACTATAAATTTACCATTGGTCAATTACAGTGTATACTGGCCTCTCATTCGCTAATTTTTTACGTCATAATCAGTCAGACACTTTTACTAGGTTCGAAAGATTATTTAAAATCAAATAAACAAGGATGACAACATCCATAAAACCAAAGCTCTGAAACATTAGGACAAACAAACATGACCACTTGTAGAGTCTCAGAACAGAAGCAGAATAAATATAACAAAGTACTTTGTAGTCCTGGGAATCAGTATTCTAAAAATTAGATGCATATTATAATTATATCACATAAAAAATTAATTTTAGGGCTCTTATAATGGATGTTGTCATCCTTGTTTTTGCCATAATTTCGCCATCCTAATTGTTATAATAAGATCTGGGTGTATTATTATACATTTTGACCCAGGCTACGTACAAAGAACAGACATTTTGAACGAGGCTACGTACAATAAAGATACATTTTGAACCAGGCTTCGTACATATAACAAACATTTTGAACGTGGCTACGTAAATAGAACAAACATTTTGACCCAGGCTACGTAAATAGAACAAACATTTTACCCAGACTACGTACATAGAACAAACATTTTGACCCAGGCTACGTACATAGAACAAACATTTTGACCCAGGCTACGTACATAGAACAAACATTTTGACCCAGGCTACGTACAAAGAACAAACATTTTGACCCAGGCTTCGTACAAAGAACACATATTTTGTACCAGGCTACTTACAAAGAACAAACAGTGTCCTTGTTGTATTGCAGGGCTCGGCAGCCGCGCGTCAGCCGCTTGTAAGCCACAGTGAAATCGTCCTACTATAACTTTTAAAAATTAGCTAGATGTCTAAACCTGTTCCTAAACAGACAATCCATCTTTTTAAAAATAATTTTTTTGTAATACTAGCAGGTTTAATTTTTAGGCTTATGCGCAGCTGAGGCGCGGCTGCCGAGCCTTGTTGTATAGAACTTGACAAAACTTTTGCAATTTTCTTCTACAAAAAATCGTTCATGCAATTGATTGTATAATACAAGTATGTTTCACATCCAAACAAGCGAATTAACATAATAGAAATTTATCATGTCTAATGAATATAAAATTGCCAAATGAAGCGAGCCTGCTTATAGTAGAGATGGTTGGGAAATTATAAACTTGCATAATTACGTTTTCTCTTTCGTTGACTTAATAACTTTGGGGACTTTTTGTAAATTATTGATAAGAAAATGTATTTTTTTTCTGGCTGTAACTAATTACTGAAATAAATCGAAAAAATATTTGGCTATTTTAGCTTATTTATGTAATTTTGGGGGGCAAAGATTCGTTGAACGGCTTTTTTATTTTGCTTGTTGGCTATAATTTATTTCACAATTCTTCTCTAGTGTGTACAACAAATTAATGCTCATAATCTTATTCTTTTAAGATTCAAGTATTATCAGGAAAGCTTCGTATTATTTCTGGATCATCTTTTAGTATGTCATTTCACTGTGTAGATTACGTAATGTTCAGGGGTCTAAAGGGATAAGTCATTGGCCGATAAAGTGATATACTTCTACGTACGTTACACAAAATTACCCTTTCTGAAATTACAATTAGTGGTCAAAAAGTTTGGACACTCACCTCAATGAACTTACCAATCAAAATTTAATAAAACTCGCCAAAGTTGCGATTATAAATTCTTTTAATAAACCTCAACAAGGCTTTATCATTGTTACAAAATTTAAGCCAAAAAAAGGATTGTTAAAAAAATGTATTTTTTAGTGATGAACCAAATTTTCTAGATTTGGTTTAAGAATACATGAACGACCCCTTTAAAAAAAAAACAAAGTTTAGGTAGAATACATTTTTTAATTAAAGAGTTGAGACAAAAGAACTATTTGGCCTCAGAGGCCTGATTTAACTTTAAGCTGCCCAAGTAAATAAAGGGATAAGGCAATGGTCGTTAAAATGATCCCCAATTATGATAAATCAAATAAATTTTCCTTAGATAACATTTATCTATGAAAGGTTTGAACACTGCCAGTTTGTACTAACCAATCAAAATCTAATTATATTATTTACAGTCACATGTCCCTTTCCTACCTGATGCTACCAAACATGTCCCAATAAATGTTGTCTAAGATGGGTTTTTGAAAGATGAATGCCGTGTTATTTCAACATTTTTTCGACATTGATTGATTGAACGAAGACGACAGAATTTCAACAGAGTATACAACTTAAGAATTCAAAATTTTAAAATTATTATTTTAGCCATTTGTATAATGTCTAATACAGCTCTAAAAGGATGCATTAATTAATATGCAGCAAAAATGGATTGAAGATAATTTGTTTTTCTTCTACGAAGGCCGTACCAACAAAAGTGAAATAATTAAATAAATAGTTGTATACTCTGTTTAAATTTCGCGAATTAAAAAAAACGCGGCATTCATCTTTCAAAAACCAATCTCTGGTGTAGGTGTAAAGTATTAAACAAAATAAAGGTTACATAAAAGCAAGGATCTACAGGGATAAGACAATTGCCGATAAATTGATGTACATCCACAATGTTAATACACAAAATTATCACTACTGTAGCGTAAAATTAGTGGTTGAAAAATTTTAAACAATCGACTTAATGAATCAACCAATCAAAATTCAAACAAGGCTCCAAAGTTGTTAAACCAACAAATAAAAAAAAGTTATTTTAAAACTTGGTGATTAGAACAATAATCAGCCCACAGCCCCTTTCTCTCTGGATAAAAGTAAGCTTTAACAACATCTGCGCTCCAAATTCTTGTAAAGTTATTTGTTTATTTGTTTTATGGGTATTATTCAAAATAAAAGCAATTTGTCCTAAGATGCATAAATAAAAAAGAAAGAAAATTTTCTTGTCAAAAAAAATTCATAAACTTTTTTACATGAAATTCTTTCGGAAAGAATTACTTTCTTATTAAGTAAGATGTTTAAATTAAACTAAGCCGCGCTGAAGCTGCGCTTATCTGCAGTTTAAAAAGCGAAGCTTTTCTATAATTAGGGTCGGACCGTCCATCCAGCCGTCGGTGATGGTTAGCTTTTTGCGTTAATTTTGACATGTTAGAATTGTCCTATCGATTTCAAACTTAACAGGATGATTTCTATAACATTTAGGTATGGTTTAGAAAGCGTAGCAACTCTACAATAGTTTTCAAAAGCTTCATGTTTTTTTTTTAAATATCATATTTTTGTATGATATAATTAATGAAATCTTAAACATGTAAGTATGTCATTGTTTAAATATTCAAAATATGCTGTTACAAATGACGTCAAACTGGCCTACCATTGGTCAATTAAAATTTAGACTGGTCTATAATTGGTAACTTAGTCTGTGTATTGGACTATCATTGGTCATTTGTATTGTATGACATCATTTTTATAGGCATTATAAAGAGCTTCTCCTTAAGCCTTGATCGACGCACTAAAATTTGGTGGATTTATTACGGTTTTAGAGTTTTCTAATTGTATTGCATTAAATTTATCCCTTTCTCCGATTTTGGTTTGTACTTATTGGACTGGTATTGGTGATATTTTGGAAATGATGAAAAATTGTGTTTGCCAGTTATACATTAACCCATTTTGATTCATTTTATCGCCGACAACAAGTTTTTTTTTGGTCTAAATAGAAGGATGTAAAGCTGAATATGTTGCTGATTTTTTTTTCGCGGCTAATATGGGCTCAAAAATCAAAATTTGACGTTAAGCCGGAGCAGAGCTACCCTCCCCAACCCCCTCTAAAAAAATGGCGGCTTTAAGTCCACATCGCTTTGTAATCAGAAATAAGTAAAAAAAGCTAAGTTTATACTTAGGTAATGCTCCAAAAGAGTAAAAAAAATATGTAAAATTTAATGATATAGAATTTAGTCTAAATTTATTTATTTGTAAATGATAATTTTTTAAAAACAATAGTTAACTTTAAACTGTATTTTTTTGGTATAAATGAATTTAGTGAAACATGGAATTACACAAATATGTAACAATTAGTGAGTGAATATTTTTAAAATTATATAACGTTCGGGTAAATGCATTTAGTTTGAATTGTTTTATCGGGAATATTCCTTTTTAAAAGCGAAGCTTTTCTATAATTAGGGTCGGTCCGTCCGTACGTCCGTCCGTCCGTCCGTACGTCCGTACGTCCGTAACGGATAGCTTTTTTCGTTAATTTAGACATGTTAGAATTGTCCTATCGATTTCAAATTTTGCATGGTGATTCCTTTAGTAGTTAGGTACGATTTAGAAAGCGTAGCAACTCTATAATCATTACCAAAATGTCCGTACGTCCATTTTAAACATGTTGATTTTTTAAAAATTTTTAATTAGTTTTTTCGTTAATTTAGGCATGTTAGAATTGTCCTATCGATTTCAAATTTTGCATGGTGATTCCTTTAGTAGTTAGGTACGATTTAGAAAGCGTAGCAACTCTATAATCATTACCAAAATGTCCGTACGTCCATTTTAAATATGTTGATTTTTTTACTTTTTTAAATAGTTTTTTTCGTTAATTTAGGCATGTTAGAATTGTCCTATCGATTTCAAATTTTGCATGGTGATTCCTTTAGTAGTTAGGTACGAGTTAGAAAGCGTAGCAACTCTATAATCATTACCAGAATGTCCGTACGTCCATTTTAAACATGTTGATTTTTTTTACATTTTTAACAACAAATTTGTATGTGACCTAATTATCCGATTGGTCTGATTTTTGGTATACTGATTCCTGAGACAACAAAGTACAATATTATAAGCGAAGCAACTCTATAATCAAGTCCTAAAAATGTAAGTATGTCCATAATCATTATCCTGTATCAAGCAGTTTTTCAACAAATTTACTTACAATTTTGCTTTGACTCTTAAACATTCGCATTCTGATTATTCAGTTCTGACATTATACAAGTGTTAATTTCTGTTTGTCCTACCGTTTCAGAGCTTCGCTTTTATGGATGTTGTCATCCTTGTTTGTGACATCGCTTCTTATGGGGCGATTTGTCGTATTTTTAAAATAGCTTTTTACAGGTTATTTTAGATTAGGTTAGGTTATATTGGGTTAGGTGATTGCCCTACAGGGTTAGGTAATTGGCCCCGCAGGGTTAGAGCCCCCCGCAGGGTCTAGAAATAGGAGAAAATCTACTGAGTAAAAAAACGACAAATCACCCCATAAGAAGCGATGTCACGAAAGGGACTATACCCGTTTTATCTTGTTTACAGCTTGGATGATATCTAATTTAATTTCCTTAGATTTGGTTTATATGAAGTTAAATTTAGATATAAATCCAGGAAAATAAGAAGATACCTTAAGAGATATCAATTATCTCATATGGATAAGGCTGCTCTACATGTCACTTTTATGTCATCAGGTCCTAGGTTTAGCAACAGACAACCAGCTCTTTGATTACAAGACCTTTGTCTGGAAGTCCTAACTGTGCATTAAAAATGAGTAGCGCCTCTTCTGAGCCAAGACATTACACCTACTCTGTCTATAAATAACGCACATCTAACATAGAAGTAGTAGGAACTATTTTAATGTCTTTGGTTGTGACGCATTGTACAGCCGTGATTCGAACTCAACACCTCCCCGACGACGAGCGGATGTGCTACATGTGAAGCCACAGTTGCGTGTTTAAAAGATAAGAAAAAGTATGATAGCTTCAATTATCCCTTCTATATTTTAAATATTTGCTTGTAAAAGTTTATTTAAAATTACCCAAAATGTTTAAGAAAAATATCGAGAGAAAGTGTTTATATAACTTTGGGTAACAGTATAATTTCCAGTCCATTGTCCCTTTGAATTAAATTTTGAATAAAGATAGTGCAGCATAAGGAAATTATTCAAAGTTTAGTTATGCAGCGACAAAAAATCCTGAATAACTTTGAACAAAGTTTCAATTTTTCTTGCAAGTCAATCTCTCATATCAATTTTAAGGAGGAAGGACACTTAACTGGAATATTTTTTAATAGTTTCTTTTTTAAATTAATGGTACTTACACTGGCCAATGAATTTGTGTACATCCCCAATATTAATGCACAAAATTACTCTTTCTTAAGATTTTAATTAGTGGCTGAAACGTTTGGACACTCAACTTAATAAACCACCCAATCAAAATTCAGTAAAAGTCTTCTAAGTTGTTAAGGTTACGAATAAGAAAATGTTATTATAAAACTTTGGGGACTAGTGTAATAACAGCCAATTGTCCCGTATATCTTCAAATTTACCTTCTCTATATTCTTTTTTTTTAAGAACAAAAACAATTACATCGATGGGGGCCCTATCCCTACATACACTGAAGGCTCTTTTATAATAACGTTTTCTATTTCGTTGGCTAAACAACTTGGGGGACACTAGTAAATTATTATTTGTTGGTTAATTAAGTTGAGTGTTAAACGGTTTTCCCACTAATTTAAATCTACAGAAGGTGTAATTTTATGTATTATCATTGGGGATGTACATCAATTTATCGGCCATTTTCTTATCCCATTAGAACCCTGGTGAATTAAGCTTATTTTTGATTTTTATACTTTTAATGATAAGAAGGAATATGAGTGTAAGTAATTACTTTTAGATTATTCATTATTATTTTCTGTCATCTGTTAACTAATATGGTTAATAAGAACTTATTTATAAAATACATATATTGTATGTAATAACGCAGGGAGGGAGGGGGTATTGGAGTTTATATTACACTGGTGATCAAAGTGTTATTACCATGTTATCTTGTTTTTTAGCTCACAAACTTTGGGTACTTTTATTGTACTCAGATTGGTTGGTTCCAAATCAACACTGTCAAAACTTTAAAACCATTAATCTACAGAAGGGTTTATTTTGATTATCATAATTGGTGATGCACATTTATTTATTATCCACTGTCATATCCCATAATATCCCTGATGATAATGAGAAATAACTGTCTGTGCGTCAGACAAAGATTATTAATTTTCACTTTTCCCCTTCTTTTTACACCTGTATAAGTCAGGGTCTTGATTTATAAGGGTTTTCTTTATTGTTAGCTGAAGAAAAACATGATTTAGTATCTCAGTATAGCGCATGTAAAAAGTTAGGTTATGAAAAATCTTTGTTGAAGCAACAACAAAAAAAAAACTTTCTTGTCTTTTCAATATTCGAAACTTTCATATAGGAAAATTTTTTACTTTTCTTTGGAAATTAATGCAATATCAATGAGAAAGGATTATTTTAGTGTAATGTCATTATAATTTAAGTAAGCAAGAAAAATAACGTCTTCATCAAAAGAAAATATTGCCATAATCCTTTTTTACAATGATAAGTATCACCATTCTCTGCTCGAGTTTTCCTCACTATATGACAATCTTATTCTATGTGTATTTGTTTTGTTTATGGATGTAATAACTTAATGAAGATAACACAAATAAAAAAGCCACTAATTTTTTATGAAAATTGACTGTAATATTACACAATAAACATCTCACAAGGGTAGGCTCATAGATTTTTAAATAAATGGTATTTTTATTGTTTATGTGCTTTTAAGTAGACTTTAGAAGGATACTGCAAGGTATTAAACATATAATACCCTGCTAGGTGAGAGGAACCTCATATAGGCTAAAATTATGTTTTTTTTTAATTAAAAAATGTGCAGTACAAAAGTCTTGATTCAACAGAACAAAAAATACAATACTATTTTCCCAGAAACTTACTTAAATTGTTTAAATAAGGATAGATGAGTGTAATTATTTGTGTAAATTCATTGGAGTAGAGTTGGCTCAAATAATTGTGTAAGAAGATTTTATTGTCAGTTGATAATGTATCTATAGTGCTCAAATATAATAGCCCAACTTTGATTAATAATTATGACTGCAATTGCTTGAAATTTATGTCCACACTCACTGGACGCATTTAGTCTTATCCATGTGCAATGAATCCAACAATTATTGTGAGAAGGTTTCCATTGTGTATCTGATGTGCTCAAATATAATAGCCCAACTTTGGTTTATGATTATGACTGTGCGTGCTCACAATTTATGTCCACACTCACTGGTCGCATTTATTCTTATCCATGTGTAATGAATCCATTGTTTATTGTGAAATGTTTCCCTCGTGTATCTGAAGTGCTGAAATGTAATAGACCAACTTTGATTAATAATTATGACTGCGCATGCTCGATATTTATGTCCACACTCACTGGTCGCATTTAGTCTTATCCATGTGCAATGATTCCAATGTTCATTGTGAGAATGTTTCTATATAAAGCCGGAAGAAGAGAATGCAGAGTAAAGTAATTTTGCTTTATTGCAACAAGGTTTTGCCTCTCATACAACTTGGATGAAAACTTTGACAGGCAATATTTTATACACTTTGTCAGCTATTCAATAACTAAACTTTTCCTATTACAAACAAATATTTATTATAATGCCCACTGTTCTTTACAGCTCTTTGTCTATGAGAAGCGAGGGCTTTATGATGACGGATACCGGGTAGTCTGAGAAGATACGATTTGGGCTAATAACCACAAAAATAATGCTTATATATCAGAGAGGGAGGAGACATTGAGCTGTTTATTATACTAGTCCCCAAAGTTTTATAATATCATTGTTTTCTTATTTGTTGGGATTGAAATTTGATTGATTGGTTCATTAAGTTCAGTGTCCAAACGTTTCAAGCACTTATTGCATTTTATAGAAGTGTTATTTTTGTGAAACATTATTGGGGATGTACATCAATTTATTGCCAATTGTCTTATCCCTTTAGATCCATGTTATTTATGGCTAATTAAATATTTGGATTTAATCAACCTCTTTTTACAGTTAAGTAAATAAATTATTTTTAAATCCACCTGTCTAGATATGTGCTGTACAAAATCGTACCCTGAATTCACCTTCCATCGTGGTTTGTTGGGTGTTTTATTTGTGTTTGCTTTTTCCCCTCAAGAAGTTTATTTGTATTATGACATATAAGAATATTAACAATAAAAAAAATTATTCTTTTAATTCACAAAAACATTTTACAGCAAAGAATAATTTTATATAATTAATAAGTTAATTGTTTTGTTTTTTTTGATTTGTTACATTTAGAATTATTTTTCTAGAGAATTTTATTAGAAGCCGTGCAAAAAAAATCAAATATCATGCTTGATAGATTATTAGAAATGGAGCAAATTTCCTTTATTAACATACCCCTGTGTAAAAGTGAACTTATTTTCAGCTTGTTTCTTCCCACTTATTGACAAAGACCAGATAAGATGAACCTCACTTGGTGATTTCCCCAAAAGTGACATGAGAGCACAGAAAACCCCTCCCTTCCTTATTTTTTTACTTTTTTATCTACTATTCAACCCCAATATAACAATCAACAACAAAAAAATCTATCCCCATTTTTAAAAAAAATTATTTAAAAATAACGCTTGGGGGGGACAAAGGACGTCCTAGCTTTTAAAGGGGGGGGGGAGGGTAAAATAAAATGCCTCAAATATTTGCGGGGTTATTTAATGTATTTTTGTTAATTTTAAAGTTTGAGGGTGTAAACACCTCTTTTCCCCCACCCTTGGACGTCCATGAGAGAGAGTGGGGTAGTGCTTGACTAAGCAATTTTAGAGAAACTGCCCTTTACTTCTTACAAAGGACAATATTGATGTCTTTTCTGCCACCAATCAGTTAAATGCATTCCACTCTTCAAGATACAACAAGCAGATTTTGTGAAATCCCTTTATGTAAGGATATCATTTTATTTCAATCAAATTTCATAGAGATAATCTGTATACTAATAAGTAGAACAATGTCTGTCTGTCTGAAGCTTAAGATCTCAGTAACCACTGAACCGATTGTGCTCTACTCTTCAGGGAATATACCTACTGGTCCTGTGATGGTTTTAAGCTATTTTCTTGGAGAGTGGAACACCGCAACCCCCCCCCAAAAAAAATACCTCCCTCTCAAGTGCCCCTAGATGCCCCAAGGGGCGTAGCCGATTGTACGTTAAAAAGTAATGAAGCTTATACTTGAAGAATAAAAGTTATTTGTATTTTGTCTTTTTGCGCCGTTTACAATCATTTGGTATAAATTACCAGCTCAGCAAAGATTGAGCTGTGAAGAATATTTTGTCATTTATCCCATGTCATCAGTTATTTGACAAATGATAGCTATCACCCGCGCCCTCCAGGAATATTGCGGCCAAATTTGGCCTTTGGTATGCATACTCAGGGATCTAAAGGGATAAGACAAGATAATTCGATGTACATCCAAAATAATAAAACACAAAATTACCCTTCTGTATTTTAAAATTAGGAGTTAAAAATTTGAACACTCAACTTAATGAATCAACCAATCAAAATTCAATAAAAGTCCTTAAAGTTGTCAATCCAATTAATAAGAAAACGGTAATATAAAACTTTGGGGACTAGTGTAATAAACAGCTTATTATCTCCTCCCTGATGCATACTACTACTATCAGGGAGGGAGGGAGGGAGCATTGGACTGGAAATTTTATTGGCCCGCTTAGTTTTATAAACAAGATTTTTTATTGGTTGGCACAAAAACTTTGTTTACTTTTGTAAAGTTAGTTTGTTCAAATCAGAGCGGTGGTTAAACTTTTCCACCAATAATTGTATCCACAGAAGGGTTTATTTATTGTTCATTGCCGTATACCTCAAAATCACTGATCATAGCAGAAAGAGATGGGACAATTGGCTGTTTGTTACACTAGTACCCAAAGTTTTATAATAACGTTTTCTTATTAGTGAGCCTAATAACTTTGGGGACTTTAAATAAATTTTTTTCTTGTACCTCCTTTTTTTGTCTTTATTATATACAACATTTTTGTAATAGTTATTTAACCCTTTAAACAGATGATTTTCAACAACCACCCAAATTTTGACCATTTTGACCTCAAATTTTCCCCAAAAAAACTCATTCTATTCTTGACAATGCACGAAGATACTGCTAAATTTTATGTGAAAAAATGTATATAAATAACCATGTAAGTTGTTTTATTTTATAGAATTTTTTTTATTACATATTTTAAATTTACATAGTCCTGTTGTTACTACGCTTTTTGTTGATATAATTGTCCTTGTTTCTTTAAATTTTGACCATTTTGCTAAAATGATTTGTTATGTTATTGTGTATATAACCATTTCTTATACTTTTTTGTGAAAAAAATTTAATATTTTTTTAGACCCTGATGATGTTTATGCCAATAAACGAAAAATTTCGGTACCTGATATGTGTTGATTTTTTTTCCTTGTTGGGGAATAGAATAGTTGGTGCGCGTCCTTTTTATGAATATAAATAAATTTTGATTGGTTTGTTTTTTAACTTGAGTGTTCAAACGTTTCAACCACTAATTGTAATCTACAGAAGGGGTAATCTTAAGTATTAACATTGGGAAAACAGATCTATAGTAATGTATATAAAGACAACTACCTCCCTTACTTTCTCAAAGACCTCTTTCGTCTGCTTCTAAATAATTTTCTGCTACTTAGCTGTGTTAATATAAGCGATACCATTGGTTGATTTTTAATGACCCAATAGGAAGGTTGCACAAGACAATTGCGATGGGGAGATACAGTTATTTAACCCTTTTTCCCTCTAGTATTTTACTCTAATATTGGGAATGTATATAAATTTATCTGTCATTGTCTTATCCCTTAAATCTCTGATTATAATGTCAATATAGAGATTTTTTATGGTCAACCTGAAACAATTACAAGGTGTATATATTATGTACTTTTTACTTAAAAGGCAAGAAATTTATAAGTATAGATGTATAATACAGACACTTTAATAGCCCAAGTGATGGAGACTCTTTTTCTTTCAGTTCTTTTAAGGGGCCTCGGCTGTGTTTATATTTCCGACGCTATTAGCTGATTTTAAAGAGCTGTAACAAAATCGGGACACGGTCCTCGCCTTGTGGTCAGAGTTACATATAGCTCATTTCCCCTCTATTCTTATATTTTCATAGAAAGATTATCTATTATCTCAGCTCCTATTAGATATAGAGGGCTAAACAATTTTGAAAAAGAATTTCCGACTTTAAGTGAGTCATGTTTCACATCATTTACACTTTTATTCAATAACCTTTCTTTTTATGTCTTCTAAGCTTCTTTCTAAAAATCTTTAAGTGTTTTAAGTGTAAAGGGTTCATATTCGTAATCTTGGCTTTAATGTGAACAAAAGTACATGATAAACAAATATTGGATAATAATCTAGATGTCATCATATAGTGTGAGCGAGTGTGTGGGTGTGTGTGGCGTGTGTACTTGTAACACTTTCATTTTTCTTCCACAAGACCCTACATTTTAAAAGGATCTAAAGGGATAAGCAATAGACGATAAATTGATGTAGAAAAAATATGAAAATAAAATTATTTTTTCTGTAGATTATAATTATTAATGAAAAACTTTAGACACTGCTAGTTTCTACCAACCAACCAAGATAAAGGTACCCAATGTTTGAAATTAATATATTAATATTTCTTTTTAATTTTACGCTACTCATAGGCACAACTGTTCTTGTTTGTTAAATGGCTTTTTGGTTCCACGACTAACGTAGGAGTCCCAAACGTAGGAGTATAAAAACATCGGAGTGGACAACCGCAGGAGTCCCAAACGTCGGAGTGGGACAAACGCAGGAGTGAGACAAACGTCGGAGTGGACAAACACAGGATTTTTGGGACAAACCTCGGAGTGGACAAACGCAGGAGTTCCAAATTTTTTTTTTCAATTTTGAATTTTTTTTTAATTTTGAAATTTTTCAATTTGAATTTTTTTATATACCCCCCCCCCCCCCTCCCTCGGTCCCCTTATTTTTCTTAGTTAGGTTAGGTTAGGTTATAGGCCAGGGGGCCGAGCGCTGCGGCTAGGCAGGCTAGGTGGCCGAGCGCTGCGGCCATAACCATTTTTTTTGTAGATAGAGGGATATAAAAAAAATTTCAAAATTGTCATATTATTAAAATAGCGGAGACTCCTTCGTTTTACTTAAGCAATGTCCACTCCGACGTTTTTCCCACTCCTATGTTTGTCCACTCCGACGTTTGGGACTCCTGCGTTTGGGACTCCTGCGTTTGTCCAATCCGACGTTTGGGACTCCTACGTTTGGGGTAGGACCGGCTTTTGAAACAAAAAATGAAATAAAATAGCCTTGTTTGTTGGAAGAATTTCAAGATTTAATTTATTTTTAACTTCAAAAACGCTTTAATTTTAGCTACTCGATATAACAAATATAACTACATCCCTTTCTTTTTCAAAGTCCTCTTTCGTCTGCTTCTAAAGTATTTTATGCAACTTGGCTGTGTTAATACTCTAATATTATAGTCATTTTATTTGTTGACTTCACAGAAAGGGTACTTTTATAAAAATTTTAGTGTTTTGTTCCAAACTAGAAGTAACTTTAATCTACAGAAGGAATATTTATTTTATAATAATTGGGAAGGTTTGGCAATTTTCTCCATAACCTTATTCTTGTTTTTTTAAAGATAGAAATGAAATAACTTTTTTGAGTATTTTTAAAATTTGTGTCAAGCGGAAATATGTTGATCGATGTTCAGCGTATTAAATTTCAACATTGAAGGATAGATGAATGCCTGGTGTACGTTGCAGGCAAAAATAAAAATAATGCATTTCCCTGTAAGCCTCGATTTGTTTTCTTTTGACATATTGCCTGGAGAAATGCTAAACCAAAACTTTTTTTTAGCAATCATTATTTTACAAAAGAAAAAATATTAGGAAATATTTGATATTTAGGGTATAGTCCTTTCCACGACATCCCTCCATAAGGAGCGATTCTTCGTATTTTTAAAATGGCTTTTTATAGGTTATTTTAGGTTAGGTTAGGTTATAATGTGTTAGGTGATTGCCCCACAGGGTTAGCTAATTGGCCCCGCAGGGTTAGAGCCCCCCGCAGGGGCTAGAAATAGGAGAAAAGCTACTGTGAAAAATACGAAGAATCGCTCCTTATGGAGGGATGTCGTGAAAAGGACTATACCCGATATTTATTATCTTTTTATAAATTATGTTTGATTTATTGTGATAGGATATTAATCTGTTAATATATTTTTTTAAGGCGGATATATTCTATATATGTTTTTCCGTCTCTTAGTCAGTCTGACTGTAACTTGTAACTTTATCATGGTGTATTTAAGCATATTATAATTGATCTATTGATTTCAAAAAAATTACATTTTACATCATACGATAGAATAGCTAATTAGAGGCCATCATAACTGTAACTGACCAATGCAATGGTGAAATTTATGCTGGCCTCTCATTGGTTATTCTATCGTATGACTTTAATCATCTTCTATATTTTGTTACTTTAGATTGATATGATTGGCTTAGCTTCGCTTTTATGGATGTTATCATCCTATATTCATATTTTATTATTATTTCTGACCTCGATCTTTAAATCGTTTATAGGTGATTTAAACCGGGGCGATTCATTTGGCGCACCATCAAATTATTAATATCAATCTTTAAATCGAATTTGCATGGGCGATTTGAATCGGGCAGTGGCGCGGGCCCGGCGCGGCAATGGCACTCACCGGGGTGATTTATTTAAGAAATAAATATTTTTTTTTAATTACTTTAATATTTTATTGCAAAACTATCGTGAAAACATTTTTATAGTTATTTCTAAAATAAATTATATATTAATGTTTTATATAAAATACCATACGGACATGGCATTTTATATAAAATACCTTACTGACACTGCTTAAGTAATAAAGTTGTACTGGCGCGGATCGATATTTTAGTGAGTGCGCAGGCGATTTAACAACACCGCGCCGAAAATCTTTTAAAAATCCATGTTTTATAGGCGCGCTGTGGCTTAACACCAACGCACCTACAGTTCACCTCTGAATCGCCCCGGTTTAAATCACCATAAAAACGATTTAAAGATCAAGCTCAGAAAAGGCATTTCAAGGGGTTTAGTTAAAAAGAAAACAGAAATAAAGAAGAGAAATAGATTTGTTCCTTTTTCAAAATTGAGTTTTGCAAAAATTGTATTGCTTTCTTGAATAATTGATAAACTGATATTCAAATTTTGGCATAAAGTATTAATATAACACACATTATGATATGTCATTTCAGAATCATATATTAGGTTAATAAAACGATTAATTTATCAATAAGTTATACTTTTTAAAAGCGAAGCTTTTCTATAATTAGGGTCGGTCCGTCCGTCCATACGTCCGTTCGTTCGAGATAGCTTTTATTCGTTAATTTATGCATGTTAGAATTGTCCTATCGATTTCAAACTTTGCATGATGATTCCTGTAGTAGTTAGGTACGATTTAGAAAGCGTAGCAACTCTATAATCATTACCAGAATGTCCGTACGTCCATTTTAAACATGTTGATTTTTCTAATTTTTTAACATCAAACTTTTATGTGATCTAATTATCCGCTTGATCTGATTTTTGGTATATTGATTCCTGGGACAACAAAAAACAATATTTTAAGCGAAGCAACTCTATAATCAAATCCTAAAAATGTAAGTATGTCCATAAACTCAATAAACATTATCCTGTATCAAGAAGTTTTTCAACAAATTTACTTACAATTTTGCTTCGACTCAGAATACTTTTATATTCTGATAATTCAGTTTAGACACTATACAAGTGTTAATGTCCGTTTGTCCTACCGTTTCAGTGCTTCGCTTTTATGGATGTTGTCATCCTTGTTTTTTTGTAAAGAGAAATATTCAAAAAAGCTGGCATTATAGTGACTTTATTTTTAAGTTTTATATCGGCTCGGGGAGGAAGGTGACAATGGAATGTAAATCATAAATACAGAAGGGGTTATATTCTTGATCAGCATTGGGGATGTATTTATATCAATTTACCATCAATTGACTTATTCCTTAAGATTCTTGAAATCGACTATATAATACAAAAGTCAAGAGCTCTAAATCATATGGTTAATTTTTAAACATTTAAAGTAAATAATATTTGATGTGCGTAAAGGACCATTTAATCACCCCCCTTAAAAAAATTAAAACTTTCTTTAATTTGACAATTGTTGAAGTTACTCAAATAAAACATAATTATGTGGTAAAAATAAATGTAGTAATTATCAGGGATCTAAAGGGATAAGACAATTGTCGATAGATTGATATACATCCCCAGTAATGATACACAAAATTACTCCTTATGTAGATTAAAATTAGTGGTTGAAACGTTTGGATAGTGATACTCAACTTAATGAATCAACCAGTCAAAATTCATTAAAAGTCCCCAAAATTGTAAAGCCAACCAATAAGAAAACGTTATTATACAACTTTGGGGACAAGTGTAATAAATACCCCATTGTCCCCTCTCCCTCTCTGAGTTATTATATTTGTACTGTGTAACTACAACCCAAGGAGTAACTACGTAAGAGAAGAAAAGTTTGATGGAAAGTAATAACATGCCGTTTCTCGAAGTCGTACATGCTCATATGCAATGTTATAAGGGTTACCCTAATCTCAAAAATAAATCTTAATATATAAATCTAATTAAATAATCTTGCAAGCATCGCTTTTATGTAATAGTGAAAATAAGTAAATCAAATAGCGAAAATTAATATATGAAATTTGCGTCACACATCCAACATTGCGTATGACCGCGTACGACTTCGAGAAACGGCATTTAATTACTGTCCATCGAAAAGTTTGTTCATTACTATAAGGAAGGATCAGGACAGGATGTAAATGCACAATAAATGAACAACAAAAAGATTGATAATATCCATAAATGCGGAGCGTAGCAAATCAAAAAAATGGTAAACAAACAATTATATAAGTAGTAAGCTTTTTTCTGCAGCGTAGGATCTCACTAACCACTAAATCGACATGGTTCTCATTTAAAATGAAGTTTCTAATAGGTCTTGAGATTGTTTTAGGCTATTATATTCTTATAGATAAGTTTGTATAAGGTTTTAGGCTATTTTTATGCCCTTCCATATCCCTTCGAATTTAGAATCCCTAACAAGCCGCTAGTCATTTATGTAGATTGAAGGTGCTTTTTAATATGAAAGAAGCAAAGTATAAACAAAATCTTAATAAAATTACCAAAAATGCATGATTTTGTGTACGGACGTGCAATTTTTTGGCGTTTTTCCCCTAGATTTGCGTGTTTGTGTTTAGTCAAATGCGCTAATTAAGTCAAACTGTTCTCAATTATTGCCATTTGATATACATACATTTGGTGAAAATTAAGAACAGTTTGACTTAATAAGCGCATTCGACTAAACTGTTACAGTCAACTTCACTGAAAATCCACGAAAAAATTACCCCCTTTGTTGTCAAATAAGGCCATACTATGCATAAATAGCCTTTACTGAGCTGGATCTTTAAATCATTTTAGTGGTGAGCTGGATCAGGGTGCGCCAGAGGTGGTCCGGTGGTGGGCTGAAGGTGAGCCACAGCTACTGCTAAAAAACATTGATCTTAAAATTGATATTAAGATTAATTGAAAAAAATATTAATTAATGAAATTCGGCTCACCCCAATCCGGCGCAGTGAGTCCACCAAACGAGTGTAACTGGTGCGCCAGAGGTGCGTCAATTGGTGGGCCGGATCGCCAATGCCATTTTGATTTAAATATCGATATAAGGTGCGCCAATCTGGACCACCTCTGGCGCACCCCGATCCGGCCCACCACTAAATGATTTAAAGATCCAGCTCAGTTAGATAGATGGAAAAACATACCCTACTTGTAGAAAACCTTTGCTTTTGATAAAGAATTTTGTATTGCATCAGGAGAAACAAAAGAATTGAACATTATTGAACAAGTTAGATTGATTACTTTGACCAAAAACTTAACCACTGCATTGTAACACATTAAATGTACGTTCAGTTGCTTATGTTTTTCTTTTTAAAAAAATGTATACTATATACATTAAAACATTTCTGACCGAAAAAGAATTTTAAAAAATTGAGTTTTAGAACGCGACCACTAAAAAATATATTTGATTACTTACTAATATGCAAAGACGACATTTTAATTTTTTTTGAATCAGAACTATAGCTTCATGGTGCTCCCTGGAAAGGCCTTGAGGAGCTGAATCAGGAACTTTTATCCGTTTCAAAATATCTTGTTCCTAGCCTTAGAAATCACTAAAAAAAACACATTTTTTAAAGGGTTATTGAGAATTGTCCAATTTGTAGAGGTTTTTTAGATTTTCTCAGGCTAGGAACGAGATTTTTTGAAACGGTCAAAAGTTCCTTATTCTACTCCTCAATGCCTTTTCTGGGAGCACCATGAAGCCATAGTTCTGATTCAATAAATTTTTGACTCCCATTAACAAATAGCTATACAATTGAATGTCTGGTCGTCAGCGGTTTTAAGACTTAGGATAAATTTTAAATCATCCAGAGGTGTATTATACTCAAACAAATCATTTGCAGATCCCCGCTTAGGCCTCAGAAAAAAATGTCCAAAATCGACCCAACCTAATATACATGATATGTTAAGCATTATGAATTTGAAATTATTAAAAATTTTATATTATAAATAGCAGAAAAGGATAATCCTATCCTGTTATAAAAAGTAGTGAGTTTTTTTTGTTTTTAGTTTAAGATTTCTATAATTTCTAAACCTATTGAGTTCTTCATTTTATAGATGATTTATATATGTTTTTTCAATTTTATCTTATCCTTCAAATATTATTAAGAAATGTAATATTATGTTTTACTACTACTTTAATGGTTTTCAAAGCTTTATTATATATTTATTGATTATTTTCAATTTGACAATAAAGATGACACTAAATGACTAGTCTATTTGTGTTAAATCATCAAACTATTGAAACAATTTAATTGTTATTGCCAGGGAGGGAGGGGACATTGGGCTGCTTATTACACTAGTCCCCAAATTATTAAATTAACTTTTCCTATTCGTTGGCTTAACAACATAGGGAATTTTTATTAAATTTTTATTGGTTAATTTAATTGAGTGTCCAAACGTTTAAACCACTAATCATAATCTATAGAAGAGAAAATTGGTTTATCATCATTAGAATTGTACATAAATTTATCGACTATTGTTTTATCCCTTTAGATTCCTGCTTTTTACTGCACAATATTACCAAGAACCAATAAGTTTTCATTACAAACTTTTAAAGGAGCTCATTTTTTTTTACTTGACAATACAATAATGTCAATTTATGCTTTATGCTTATTTTAAGACTTGTCACCTTTAAACTTTTATTATTAGCAGGCCTTGGTAGCCACATATAGACAAATGAAAAAAAAATAATTTCAAAAATTCAAAATGTCTGAACCTATTGCCATCATAGCAATGCGTCTGTAAAGTAAAATTTTTAAGTTCCTTCAAGGGTTTACTGACATATAAGCGGCTGTCAAGCGCTGCCTTTAAAAGTATCTTGTCTTTAAAACAATTTTACAACAAAGGTTTTTTTTATAAGGTTTAGATATGTTTGTGTTTAATTAATATTCTGATGATAATTAAAAAACTTGGACGTCCTTGACTCTATAATAAAAAGATCCCCCCCCCCCTAAAAAACAAACAAACTTGAGGGTGCCGTTAATTTTCAAACTTTTACCCCCTTCCCCCCCCCCCCAAAATAAAAAGCTTGGACGTCCTTGGCTGAGAGCCCTCAAAACGGATAGCCATTATTGTTAATTTGAATCCCGTTAGAATAGTCCTATCAATTTAAGGACAGTAATTGTACAAACAAGAATAGCAAAAAAATATTCATAAAGATTTTTTTACAACAATTTTCATAGCATAAAAATTATTTTGTAGTAACTATATTGTAAGAAATATTTAGCTGCAAGATCGCCGCTATTGAAATTTGCGGCTGCCATTCCCTGACAACATGTGTGTGTGTGTGTGTGTGTGTGTGTATGCACTTGAATATGGTTTGCATAATAAAATGAAATAAACTACTCCACACAATATATTTAAATATAAGTTATGTATATATAGGACTCAGTGCTTAACTTGAATTTTTCTTACTAGCAGTCATTTGACTGTAAATTATAATGGTACCCAAAGTTTTCTTATTTGTTGGCTAAAATTTTTTGGTACTTTAAATATAATTTAATTGTTTTTTTTTTCAAACATTTAGAAGGGGTAAGTTTGTTTATCATCAACGTGTGCATATCAATATATCGTTTTACATCTCCTTTACATTAAATTTTAAAAACTTAAACAAAAAGCTTTTATTTTTTCACAAAAAAGAGTTTGAGAATTAGTTTTTTTTTCTAGGTAACTTTTTTATGACTTGTCTGAAATTACTTTGGTATTCTTTTCTGCATAGGTATGATTTCTGAAAGTAATAAAAGTTGCACAATTTCTTTTCCCTTTTTATTTTGCCCAGGGAGAGAGGGGACATTGGACAGTAAATCCTAAACGTGTATCAAAATTTTCATAAAGATTTTTTTTATTTGTTAGCTTATAAAATTTGGTCACTTGAATCAAATTTTGATTGGTTAGATAAAACTAGAAGAGGCCAAACTTTTTCACCAATAACTTTAAATTTACAGATGAGTAAATTTTGTAAATTATATGATGGGATGTAAATAAATCTATATTATATTGTCTCATCCCCCAAGAGTCTCCACCATACTTGTGGTGCATATAATTTTGTTCAATAATTGTTTCCTGCTACTTTGACCATCTCAAATTTAACGACAAAGTTGTAAAAGAAAATTGAATTCAAATAGTTTCCGCAACAAACAGAAGACAATGATATCTTATTTAACAATCACACAGAGAACAATAAAGTAAAGAAATGGGATTTACTTAAGGTCAGGTAGTGTTATAGGTTATTTTGGGTAATGGGTAGTATCGCAGAGTTTGGGCCACCCCAGCCACCTGGGTTAGGCGGATAAAGATAAAGTATCCCATTTCAAATATTTTCAACATCAAGGGGTGCTCGAAAGACGATCGAAAGGAAAATACAAAAATTTGAACCTTATATTTTGTGCTCATAATATAAGTATGTAAGCATATTATGCTGAATGATATCGCTTCTGTAATAATACAAATATCAGATGACCACTGTTATTATCTCACTAGCAGCTGCGCTCCTAGCATCTAGGAGCTCTGTATTCGAAGTAATAAAAAAAGTAGGAAAATGGCCAAAAATCAAACTTAGATATTAAAATTTAATAGCCTTAAACAATCTAGGGACCTAGACGAGGGTTCCTTAATGTAAAGAACTTATACGGTTAAGTAGTCATAAAAAAGTAAGTTACAGACACAAACCTTACTACTTAATATATAAAAGGATATTTTAGCTACTAATAAAATTGCCTAACCTTACATAATATTGAAAGTAATTTAAAGTCATGCACTTTGCCTACTTTCTTTGGGTAATTTACATATTTAGAAAGTTTTTTTTATAGTTGCACCCAGGTATCTAAAGGGATAAGACAATTGATACATATTTCCAATAATGATACACAAAATTACCCTTCAGTAGATTAAACTTAGTAGGGAAACGTTTGGAAGCTTTACAAATTGTTCCAAAAAATCAGCCATGTGACGTTATAAAAATGAGAGATTATCCATCTCTTTTTTAGGGGTTTTCTATCTCACTTCTCCTCTCATCCATCATTTTTATGACGTCACTACGCTGATTTTTTTAGACACTTTGTAAAGCTTCAAACGTTTGGACACTTAACTAAATGAAACATCCATTCAAAATTCAATACAAGTCTTCAAGGTTGTTAAGCCAAAGGATAGCAAAACGTTAGTATAAGACTTTGGGGATTAGTGTAATAAACAGCCCAATGTCCCCTCCCTCCCTCCATGAAATGCACCACTATATTGGGTAACTAAAATTGCATTCCTTTATTTTATTGGATATTCAAAATACATAATTTCCTGCATAGTTCTGGTGTGGGTTAATAGTTTTTTTTAGTTTTGCATTATCATATCTTTCTTATATAAAGATATTTCTAAAATATTTCTAAAACTTTTATTTTCATGAATTAACAAATAGAAGTTTTTAGGCAAAGAGAGATGGGACACGTTTTCTTAACTTTGAGATTTTGACTTTTGATTGGTTGATTCAGTAAGTTGAGTGTCTAATATACAGAAGGGTTAATTTTGTGTATTATTCTTGTAGATGTTCATCAATTCATCAGACATTGTTTTACCCCTTTACATCCCCAGTTTTAAGGACATTGATTTTTAATATGAATATTAAAATTTGAAATGTTTCTTTTCTATTACTTCCTGACAATTATCAGTCAGTCAGGGCCAGTTTATTAAATACCATAGTGTCGTCAAAGTTATACATCAAATAAAACCATAGTAGAATAAAATAAAAATAATAAATTAGAATGTCCAAAATTAGTTTCCTTTTAAGATGCTACATAATAAGGAAATGGGAGTGACAGCTACTTATACCCCCCCCCCCCCTCCCAGGGCTGCTACCCCCACAGTGGCTTAACAAACTTTTAATCCTTTCTGGTTTCAATAGAATCAGTTGGGATACACACAGCAACATTTAAAGATTTTCATATATAAAAGCAAACATATCAACAAAGTTTAATTTTAATTACAGGCAGTGTAAAATCATAAAATATTCTGTTTATAGCTTCTTAAATTAAGCATTTTTAAGATTATAAGAACAATTATACCCATACATATCTATAAAGTTTAAGTTTAATTATAGGCATAGTAAAAAATAACGAAGCAGTGTATATGGCTTATAAAAAGTGACGTTATACAATACAAATGACTAATGATAGGCCAAAATGATTTTTATTGACCATTGGTAGGCCAGTATGATATGATTTTTGTATAGATGCTTCCAAAATCACATAATATCAAATATTCTGAATATAGCTTCTTGGATTAAGCAATCTATGTTAAAAGTTGCTGCGCTACTTACAAGATCAATATATTATTATATATCCTGCATTGATGAAAATTTTAAACAGTTTGACTAAAACAAAGATTTTGATAAATTCTCTTCTTACTCAATTTTTTACATAAAGGGAGAGGTAGGTTTCTGGTAAAATCCGTAAAGGTTATGTGTTATAAGTTAAAACAGCAGTAGAACGATAAAAATTTATGTTAACTTTTTTTAAAAAAAATTCTGTCCATAGTTCTTTTCAATAAGAAATACACATATTTTGTGAATATCATCGTTCTACTACTATTTTTAAGCCTTAAAACACACACCTTTAAGGATTTTACCAAAAACCTACCTCTCCCTTTGTCTTATAACTCCAAAAAAAAAATATACATACAAATTAAAAAACTCTGCTAGTTTATTCTAAAATAAGATATAATCTTTAATAGTTATGTATCATTTAATAGTTATCATATCATAGACAGCTTGCCGTGGAAATTAAAATAAAAAATCATGAGATTAACACCAATTTTGTTTGCTTCGCTTGTCTGAAGGCCCGGGCTAAAAAAAACTTGTTTAATATTTTTATTTTTATTTTAATATTCGTGGAAAATTTACTGTAATACATTTTTATACATGATTTTTCAGTATGACTCTGAACCGGTTTTAGTCCATCGGATATTCGATTCTGAAGCCATACTGCAAAAAAAAGGACTTCTTAGTCATTTCTCTAATCTCAATTTTTATTCTTCCTGTTTCCTCCCCTCTTTGTAGCTTAGATGCAGTTTGTGTGTCAGATCAATCAGGGATTTCGAGGGATAAGACAAAGAGAGATAAGTTGAAATAACCTTCCCGATGATAATAAACAAAATTATAACAATGCTAGTTTGAAACATTCAATCAAAATTCAATAATTCACCCAAAGATTTTAAGCCAACTTTAAGTGAACTTGTTCTTAAAACTTTGGATACAAGTGTAATTTAGATTCCACTGACCTCTTCATCCCTGCAGAAGAATGCAAATATATTGGAAAATCAGGTAGTTTAATTCCTCTGGGATGCATACTTTTGTCTCTCCCCTCCCCCACTCCCCACCCCATCAACCTCAAGTATGCCAACTATTTCATTTTTTATGACAAAAATAATCCAATTATGTTTTATCATTATTTTCAAAATGGTCCAATAAAAATGGATTATTGAAAAATGTTTTTCTTTCCTGCCTTGTATGACAGGCAGTTTTTTTTGTGTACTGTAGGTACTTAACATCAAATATATTATAGACAGCTTTCCGTGGATATCAAAATGAAAAATTATTACGTTTAAACCTAGTTTAGTTAGGCCCGAGCTAACAAACTTGTATTAATCTTATGTTTTTTTTTATTTGATATTCGTGGAAAATTGTCTTTAATACGATACTGTACGTGATTTTTCAGTATGGCTGAGAACCGGTTCTAATTCAATGGATATTTATCGGGTTCGAAGCCATAAGGAAACTAAATTGTTTAGATTTTAAGCTTATATACAAGAAAGTTGATAACAATTCTAAAGAATTTAAGATTTTTGAAATAATAAATTCATGCTGATATTTTTAAATTATTACAAACAAAATTACCCCTTCTGCCTGAAAAAAAATATTGGTGTAAAACTTCGTTTATATTAATAAGTCAAGATTTTTTTTTTTTTTAAAGCCGATAAAATTCAAGTAAAACACTATGAACGGATATACCATAATTATAGAGTAACTGCGCTAATAGTAATAATGTAAATGGTCTAGAACAAGAAGCAACTATTATCAAGGATCTAAAGGGATAAGACAATGGTCGATAAATTTATGTACATACCCATTGATGATGCACAAAATTACCCTTTATGTAGTTACAATTAGTGGTTAAATCGTTTGAATACTCAACACAATGAAACAACCAATTAAAATTTAAAAAGTCCCCAAAGTTGTTAAACCAACGAATTAGAAAAAGTTATAAAAATATAAACCTTTGGGGACTAGTGGCATAAACATCGCAATGTCCTCTCCCTCCCTGAACCATTATAATACGAAGAGAGAGTGATTGCATGATCCTGGTGATAATGTAAACAATTCACAGATATAATAAGCAAGAGTTTTTATTATACTTTCTCTTTTATAAGTAGCGCAGCTACTTTATAGTTGTAATTAAAAATGATTAAACACTTTTTGAGGTTCTATTACAAACCCAGGAGTGACAAAAGTCGGAGTGGACAAATACAGGAGTATCTAAAACATTAAGTTAATTAAGCATTTTTATACAGGTTAGGTTAGGTTAAGATGAGAATATACAAATAAGCCCCCCGAGGGGGTTAGGCATTTTTTAAAAAATATAGTTTAAAATAGATTAGGTTAGGTTAAGTGTACACTCCGACGTTTATCCTTTTTAACACATTTTTGATACTTGTTTTAGATTTCTATGACCAAAGTTACGCTGTCCTTCCATCTGTATGCCTGAGCTGGATCTTTAAATTATTTCAATGGTGCGCCAATTTGGGGTGAGACAACTTTCCACCAATGAGAGCACAGCATTTTACGAAATGCCGCGCTGTGATTGGCTGAAATTCGGCGCACCCCGATTTGGCGAATCATTGAAATGATTTAAAGATCCAGCTCTGTTTTATTTAATAGTTTTATTTCTAAGAGCTCTCCAACTTTAAAATATTGTCATTCACGTTTATTGAACACTGTTATTAACCTTTCGTATGTCTATACTGTTTATTATTTTTGACACACAACTGTCTCACTTGACGAATATTAATAAAGCACGATATAAAAACGTAAACGATTAAGTCTAGTAAATAGGAACCGTTTTTAAAGCAGGTTTTTGTAAAGTAAAATAACATATATGATTTAATCAGGAGGGAAGGGACTCTGATCTGTAACTTATTCTGGCACCCAAAGTCTTTTATAAACACTATATATAAATACTAGCGGCTACGCCCTTAGAGGCCTCTGGTGGCACTTTGAATGTTTTTTTTTTATTTAAAATATTTAATTAGAGAAATAATTGGTTTATGTTTCGTTCAAGACTCTTTTTTGGGAAGGGGTAATTTTTTTCTAGGGGTTATTTCTCATGGGAGGGTGGTGGTACCCTCCCCCAAAATAGTTATAAACCTTCCCAGGACCTGAGAATCTACCCTGTAAAGGAGAACCCGATCGGTTCAGCGGTTAGTGAGATCCTTCGGTACAAACACACAGACAAACACACAGACAAACACATAGACATCCTAGTATAAGTATAAGGATTTTGAAAACTTTTAAGAAAGCGAATCAAATTAGGCCTTTTTCTCAAATAATTTCGGGAATATTTTTTTTGCTTATTTTGTGTCATCTGTGTACAGGGTTGTTGTTTATTCATGATGTATGTTGTTGCAGGGATTTTAAGGGATAAGATAAAGGCCAATACATTGATGTGCAGGTGCATTAACAATGCACATAGCGATTCTAGAGCAAGAAACTTTAACTTTCAGCAATCAACAAACGAAAACTTCAGTCCTATGTAATTTTGGGTCCAGAATCATAATCTGTTAAAACTAAAATCCTATGTCTTCCTATTTGCAATAAAATCGCATTAAAATTGCAACAAATATTTGCGATACCTTATTTTTATCTTATAAGAAACAATAATCCATTTTGCTAAAACAAAAATTAAAGTTAACCATTTATTAAGTACTTTCATATCTTTAAATTTGCAAAAAAAAATATTTTTTTTGCAGAATAATGCCATTTTTGTCAGCGATATAAAAAGTCTCCTTTAAAACAGGTTGTTAGAAAAAAAAGTAAATGTAAGTATTATAATATGTTTTTCTGAAGTCATTTAATAAATTTATACAGTAAAAACCAGAATTGTGCAACTTATTTGAATGAAAAGCCAAAAAACGTAATTTGCAAAAAAATTGCAACCCCTAAATCACCTAGAAAAATAAACTTTTAACCAAACTAAAGTAATATGTTTTAAAAAACATTAAAAAATATTAATCTTTTATAAAATAAAGTTTGCTTGAAAAGTTCTAATCAAATAGAACAGGGCAAAATTATTTTTTCAAAATGTAAACAAACACTTAACTTTGAATATTTCTATAGATTTTCTAAAACTTAAAAATCAAATCGTACTCAAAATCAATGTTTTGTTTGTTAAATCTTCTTGTGGCGAGATTTTTTAATGTTATTTTTTTATATGTATTGAATAATCATAAAAAAAGAAGAAAAATTGCATTAAGCCGATTCAAATATATTAAATATTTCCTTATTAAGGCAGCAAAATAAAAAAAGGTGTTAAATAAAAATTATTTATTTTTATTTTTTAAGCTGTATAACTTTTTTAAAAATTTAAAAACATGATTTTTGCAAAAATAGATATTTTTTCATTAAAAGGAAATATTGTTTTTCTAATCAGCTGTTATCAAAGAATATATCGTTTTCTTATGTTGGGCTAAGAATAGTAATTTCAAGGGATCGACAGCCGCGCACAAGCCTAAATATCCGCAGTTTTAGATATTCAGCTTAATTTAAAAGTTATAACTTGATGATTTAACTGAGGCTTACCCGCAGCTGCTGAACCCTGTTAATTTTAAAAACTATATTCATATTAATAAGATTAAGTTTGAAATTTGCAGTCACATGAGCCGATAAAATTTTCCTGGTGACCGGGAGGATCATACTTGCATCATAAATGTAGATTGCACTCTCATTTTAATTGCGTGAAAGATTGAGTTACGCCCTCTGTTCCCTCCAAACAGTAATTATTTGGTCGCCCCAAAATAGACATTAAAAAACAAGGATGACAACATCCATAAAAGCGAAGCTCTGAAACGGTAGGAAACAAGGTTAATACCTGTAGATTGTCAGAACTCATTAATTATTATATAAAAGTATAAAAATCGAAAAAAAAGTATATTTGTTAAAAATACATGACAATGTTTAAGGACATACTTACATTGTTAGGACTTGGTTATAGAGATACTTCACTTATGAAATTGTACTTTGTTGTCCTAGGAATCAGTATTCCAAAAATCAGTAATTGGATAATAACATCACATACAAATTTGTTGTTTAAAAGTAAAAAAATCTACATGTTTAAAATGGACGTACGGACATTCTAGTATTGAATATAGAGTTGCTACGCTTTCTGAATTGTACCTTACTATAAAAGGAATCACCCTTTAAAGTTTCAAATTTATAGGACAACTCTAACATGCCATTATTAACGAAAAGAGCTATCCGTTCCGGACGAACGGACGGACCGACCCTAATTATAGAAAAACTCGCTTTTAAAAATGCATCTATAAATTTTAAAGGATAAATAAGGGCAGAAAAATCGCCTAAAACCACCTCAGGACCTACAGAAAGCTTCAATGTAAAGGAGAACCATATTGGGTCAAAGGTTAGCAAAAACCTTTGCCTCAGACAAAAAAGCTTACTACTTTATATAGCAACAACTGCGTCCTTAGTATCTTGGGATATTTGAAGGGAAAGAAAAGGGCAAAAAAATAGCTTTAAACCAGCGGTCGACTATTAAATAAAATTAAAATAGCATAACACCTTCCCAAAAATAAGAAGCTTCGCTGTAAAGGAGAACCATATCAGTTCAGCGGTTTGCGAGACCCTTCGCCACAGAAAAAAAGCTTACCACTTTATGAAATAGGACTAGCAGCTGTGCTGTGCCCCTAGGATCTATGGGCACTATATTCGAAGTGATATTGAATGGCAGAAAAATAGCCCATCGCAGAACCTATAAGAGGCTTCGTTGTAAAGAAGAACCATATCGGTTCAGCTGTTAGCGAGATCATTCGCTACACACAAAAAAATCTTAATACTTGGAAGATAATCACATTTTAATTCAATAAATTACGGCCTTTCAATTAGTGTAAAGTTGGGGGGGGGGGGGGGGGGGAGTTCTGACTCTTTTTCGTAAACAGTGATTACAGGCTTTGTCTTTGGAGGATTATTTCACAAAAAAGTTTGCTTTTGGAATGTAGTTTTCCTATTATAAATTTATTTGGCCTCCATGTTCAGGTACTGCTAGTCTCCAGGTGGATTCTGGAAAGGTAAAAAAATTCAAGTTAGAACAAAACTTATTTAACAAAAGTTGCAACTTCATGGATATATGAACTAATTTGAAATTAAATTTTAAAACCTGCTTCAGGTTCAGGTACTGCAGGCTTCCATTTGGATCCCGGACTTGTAAAAACTGAAAATTTTTACAATAAAAGTTAGAATAATTCTTATTTAACAAAATTTGCTACTTTATGGATGGTATGAAATAATTTGAAGAACATTTTAAAATTAGACCCCAGGTTCAGGTTCCATCTGGAGTTCAATAGAACTTGAACCATGAGTCTAATTTCAAATTTATCTTTGAATTAGTTAATATTATCAACAAAGCAGCAGTTTTTGTTAAATAGATATAGTAGTTCTAACTCTAAAGATAAATCTTTGCATTTTTACTTGTCCAGAATCAACCTGGAGGCCTTCAGAACCTGAACTTGGAGGCTGATTTCTTCATTTTTTTCTTCAAATTAGGTAATACTAGCTAAAAAGTAGCAGCTTTTAAAATAAGGTTCTAACTTAAATAGTAAACATTTTTAGTTTTTAACTGTCCAGGATCCACCTGGAGGCCTGCAGTAACTGAAGCTGGAGCCTGATTTCAAGATTTTCTTCAAGTTAGTTCACACCATCCATAAAGTAGCAACTTTTGTTCTGACTTCAAAAGTAAAAATTTTCTGTTTTTACTGTCTAAGGTCCACCTGGAGGACTCCAGTACCTGACCCTGGAGCCTAATTTCAATAAGTTCTTCAAATTAGTTCATACCATCCATGAAGTAGCAACTTTTGTTAAATAAGTTTTGTTCTGACTTCAAAAGTAAAAATTAGTTCATACCATCCATGAAGTAGCAACTTTTGTTAAGTAAGTTTTGTTCTGACATCAAAAGTAAAAATTTTCAGTTTTTTCCTTTCCAGGAACCCCCTAGAGGCCTGCAGTACCTGAACCTGGAGCCTGATTTCAAAATTTTCTTCAAATTAGTTCATACCACCCATAAAGTAGACACTTTTGTTAAATAAGTTTTGTTCTGACTTGAATTTTTTTTACCTGTCCAGAATCCACCTGGAGGCCTGCAGTACCTGAACCTGGAGGCCAAATTTTTTAAATAGGAAAACTACATCCCAAAAGGAAACTTTTTTTGTATAACAATCTATCCTCTCACTCCAAAGACAAATCACTGTTTACGCAAAAGTGTCATAACTCCCCCCCCCCCTTATAAAAATATTTACTTTTACCTATGTAATTCAAATTATGCTCTATAACTTGGATCTGAGCCCTATTCTTAAAAGCGAAGCTTTTCTATAATTAGGGTCGGTCAGTCAGTCCTTCCGGAACGGATAGCTTTTTTAGTTAATTTAGGCATGTTAGGATTGTCCTATTGATTTTAAACTTTGCATGATGATTCCTGTAGTAGTTAGGTACGATTTAGAAAGCGTAGCAACACTATAATTGTTTCCAGAATGTCCGTACGTCCATTTTAAACATGTTGATTTTTTTACTTTTTTAACAACAAATTTTTATATGTTCTAATTATCCGATTGATCTGATTTTTGGTATACTGATTCCTGGGACAACAAAATTCAATATTATAAGCGAAGCAACTCTATAATCAAGTCCTAAAAATGTAAGTATGTCCATAAACATCATCCTGTATCCTGTATTTTGACAAATTTACTTACAATTTTGCTTCAACTCTTATACATTTACATTCTGATTATTCAGTCCTAACACTATACAAGTGTTAATGTCCGTTTGCCCTCCGTTCCAGAGCTTCGCTTTTATCGATGTTGTCATCCTTGTTTCATTTGCAAATTAAATAAATGTTGCGGGAGATAATTTTTTAAATTTCGTCTTGGTTACCGCAAAATAATGCGGCACTGCTATGACTGTAATAAAAAAAACTACAATGCTGATTGATTAACACTTTTTTTTATATATGATTATATCTTATAAAATCAAATACGAACGCTATTACATTAAAAATCTGTTATAAATTACATTAAATTAATATTATTTTTTTACCACTGGGAGTTAATAATGTGAATGTTGTAAACATTATAGCAGACAGATCTAAATTTCAAATTTAGAAAGGTGAAATTTTCAGTGATATAAAAAATAAGTGCAGAATTTTTTTCATTTAAAAAGATAATCTAATTAATTGTCAATAATCGTATTTCAATATAATATATTTTTGATAGGCAATATATTAACCCTAAAAATTGAAAGTCGTCGTAGTGCTTTTAAGAATAAGGTTTTTAATTTTTTTTTAAAAATTAAATATCTCTGAAGAAGGGGAAAGAAGGATTTAACCGTAAATGAAAACATGAAATATAGGCCTTAATTATATCGCCGCACTTTGCGGATTCTTGCGGAAAGGTGTGGATAGTATAATACGCCTCTGCCTTTAGGTGAATGCTAATACACAAAATTAGATTACAATAAGTGGTTAAAACGTTTGAAAACTCAAAATTCAATAAAAGTCTCCAAAGTTGTTCAGCCAACAAATAAAAAACACTATCATAAAACTTTGGGGACTAGTATCCCCTCCCTCCTTGATGATGTTGTTAAGAATTGGGCCACTTATTTGCCATGTACACACTTAGAAGCTTTTTCTTGTTATACTGGAATAATAATATAAAAAATAAATAACCATTTATTCCCCTTTTTTACAAGTGTAGATTCTCTAGAATTAAGATATGTCGTACATCCGAATGTCCTTCCGTCACTGTGTAATAGTTATTTATGCTGTAGATATATTCTTACTGATTTACAGCTAATTGTTCTTTAAAAAATTCCTTATGTTTTACTACTTATGGAAAAAAAGTTCTTGCAGCGTTTTAAAGGCTATCTATCTAGAGAAATCCAGTTTTCTGATATTTTTTTGATAATACAATAAAACTCACAATTAATAGATAGTTTCTTTAATTGTTCAAACTTATTAATTGACGTTTTTTGGAAAATAATTTGCAACTATTGAAATATCACAGCTATAAAACACCATAGATGAAATAATAAAGTATGTACGTACAATTACAAAATTATTGAATCTTCTAAAAAGTTTTGTTGTTTTTATAATTATTTGGTTTAAAGTTTTCTTATACAGTTGGTGTCGTGAAACTAAATTTAAACTTAAATAGATGGAAAATTATGTCTGATCTTTACATCTAATTCTCAGTTTTGAAGATTTTACTAAACCCACAAAAAAAAACAAATAAAACTTAATTTCAACTTTAACTGGCAGGGGTGCTTTTAAGTCATTATATCTGCTCACAACTTTATTTTAGATACAAGAAAGGTTAAAGATAAGCAGTAAATATGATTTTGGGAAAAATTGTAATCCGATGCTATGTTTCTTCTAGGATAAGACTGCTTCAAACTTATATACTTATGAACATGTGTATATATGAAAAAGGGGGGCAGCTGAAAACAATGCAACAAACATTCAGGTTGATACATAGATACATATCTGTACCTTAACCTATATGTACTGTGTTTGTACCAGGAATCAAGGATAAGTGAATTAGTCTAGAACTCAAAGTTGGCAATTATTTTGTTATAAGTATCAAACCAAACCAAAAAGACAGCTTATTATTTGCATTCACCATTTCAACAGGCATATATCTTTATTACTTTTAATAACAGAGTTCTGTTAGGAAATTATGTATTGAAAATTGTACATATGTTTTCCAGGATTGCTTAGATTAGAACCAGTTTTCAGCTAAAAAGTTATGCGTGTCATTGTATCATATTCAGTCATATACAAATATAAAAGCAAGTTTTTTTGGCCCTTGCCATTAATCTCATTATTGTACATTTTTATATCGGCGGAAAGCTGTTTATAATACAATGCAATAAATTACTATTCTTGTATCGAGAGTATCTATGAAAATCAAACTAAATCAAATTGTGAAATACACTATGGAAATTTAATCAGTAATGGATTTAAATTTGATATGAAAATGTTTACTTATGGCCCATTTATCAATCCTTTTCTTCTGTGTAGTTGTTCTGTGTTGTGCCTTGCTGACTGCATTTATAATTGCATTTCTTGATTGCAATACAAAGTAAATGTAAATAGGTATATTAATATCATGCATAATACACAACTTTTAGACAAATGCTGTTCTAAAGAGTTAAGACAATGTTCAATAAATTGATGAACATCCTCAATAATGTAACACGAAATTACCCCTTCTGTAGATTAAAACTAGTGGTTGAAACATTTGAACACTCAACTTAGTGAACCAACCAATCAAAATTCAATTTAGTCCCCAAAGTTGTTAAGCTAAAAAAATAAGAAAAAGTCATTGAAACTTTGGGGACTAGTGTAATAAATAGCCAATGTCTTCTCCCTCTCTGTATCCAGGTTAATAAACTTGTCTGTTTTTAAATATTGGTTTAGTATATCTGAAAATATCTTATCAATAACTTTTTTGAACAGTAAAATAGATCTATAATTGTGAATCAACTTAAGCCCAGTTCACAAATGACAAAGGTCAACCTCTGGAAATTTTAGGTTGACCTATAAAAGCTTTAGGTTGACCGATTTTATAAAGGTATTTGTGGGTTGTACTTGTTTAGGTTGACTTACATAAAAAATTGGTCAACCTTTTAAAGCTTTTTGTGAACTGGGCATTAATATCTTTTTAGACAGTCTTTATTCACTCCTATACCAACAAAATGTAATTTAAGGAAAAGACTTGACATTTACATAAATATTTTTTACAAATTATGAGAAAAATAAAATTTTTTGATGTTGTCATCCTTAATTTTAACTATTGTGTTCTTTTATATAATTGGCAAAAAAGATACAAAGTGAATATTGTTTACAAAAAAATACACATCAAATAGATCAGGAAAAGTATAACTTCCATAGTGTTTCAGAGAAACAAAATTTCATATTCTTCAAAAGAAATTTAAAATATCACGGAAAATTGAAATCCAAACTTTTATTTGTGAATAATGCAATGAATCCTATTTATTATTTGCATAAACTTACTTTGCTGCTGGCACACAAAGTAATGGCCAAACTTTCATTGGATCAAACTTTGGTTAAAGTCATGATCTCTCCTCCTCCCAGGCTGACCTTACCCAGAGAGGTTAATATGATATAGCAGCAACATTACAATACATAAATATGATGACATGTTGGTTCAGAGTTGCACAGATTAGTGCATGTATACAGAACTAGTTTCAACAACTCTGATTTCCGGTTTCAAATGGAAACTCTATTGACGCAGAAGACCAAAAGGAAATGTTTCATAAAAGGATTTAGCTCAACGTAGAGGCCCTTAAACATTATTCACTTAATAGGATAGATGACTATTGCTTATTAAAAGCAAAGCTTTTCCATAAGTAGGGTCGGTCCAAACAGGTTAGAATTGTCCAATCAATTTCAAACTTTGCATGATGATTCTTATAACAATTACGTAGGATTAAGAAAGTGTTGCAAATTTATAATTGATGATTTCTATGACAATTAGGTAGGATTTAGGAATTGTAGCAACTCTATAATTGCTTCCAGAAATTCTTTCATCCATTTAAAACTTTTAGTTGATTTTCAATTTTCCTGCCTTTCAAATTAGTTGAAAATATTAAAAATGTAATTACTTTTAATAATTGAAAGTGTCTTTCAAAGCTCAATCCTAAAGAAATGGCCCACATTGTTTCTCATTTAAGTGTTAAATAACCTGTCTTTTTGAAAAGACAAAACTTCAAAAGTCATAAAGAGTAATCTTAATGCTCCCTACTGTTTACACCAATTCTAAATTTGTTTGAATCCTTATATTTTGTGTCCAATCAAGATAAAATTTATTTGAAATCTTTATATATTTTATATCCAAAATGTATAAAGAATAAGTAGTACTTGTGTAAAACACAATTTTATTTTATTTACTGTATTGTTTTGTTTCAGATATAAAATGTTATTTCCTCAAAGGTTTATCTTATCTTCACTTCTTATGCTAACTCTAGGTAAGCAAAACAATTCAACATTTCAAGGGGATACTCTTCATGTTGCAATATATTTTATAAGCGAAGCTTTTCTATAATTAGGGTTGGTTCGTCCGTCTGGGACAGTTAGCTTTTTTCATTGATTTAAAAATATTATAAATGTCCTATCGATTTTAAATTTTGCATGATAATTCCTATAACAATTAGGTACGATTTTTTACTTTTATGTTATAATTATCCTATTTATCTGAATTTTGGAATACTGATTCCTATTTAAAGATGTACAATGTTATAAGGGAAGCATGTCTATAATCACATCCTAAAAATGTAAGTATGTCCTTAAACAGCATCCTGAATTTAAGAAGTTTTACATTAATTTTGTTTGGATTTATGCATTAATATTCTGATTATTTAAATCTGACACTCAACAAGGTCTTATATTTTCTCTATCTTATCAAAGCTTTGCTTTTATGGATGTTGTTATCCTTGTTTGAAAGACCATACAATAGGAAAGATAGCATAACTGTGATTTGTATTATTATCGAAATGATTTAATCTAGTATATTTCATGTCTTATGCCATACTGAAAAATCATGTATTGATGTATATTATAGACAATTTTCCATGAATAATAAAATGAAAATCATAGAACTAATACGAGCTTTGTCATAAATGTAGAAGGAAATTATATTATTTTTCATTTTACTATACGCGGAAAGCTGTCTATAATACAATGGGAAAAATAACTATTCCAGTTATAGTATGAAGTAATTGGTTCTTTTTCTCAAAAAAGTCAAATACTCAAATTTAATCTGATAAAAAAAATTTGAACGATTTTAAGTGGTGTATTAAAGCCCATTACAATTTAAGTCGTTTTTGGTTCAGCATTTTTTAAGTATGTTGTTTTCATAAAGTCAAAATTTCTTGTAGAACTAACAATATTATGCAATTATGTATTCATTAATCATTTATTCCTATCTTTTTATATTAAAAACTACTTAACTAATTATTCTGGTAGGTACTAAACATAGTCTAAAAGCTGTTAATTATACGGTTTATATTTATGATTTTCTGTTTGTACATATAGAGGTACTAATTAATTTCTCATTAGTCTTTTTTTTGATTTGTTGATTGAATAAATAGAATTTTTAAACTTCTATGTTTATGAATATTCATTATATTAAGATTTATTAATTCTATTATTTTTATTTCACTTTTAATAGCCGGCTTCCTTCCTAGTCTCAAGTAGCTTGAAATACCAACATTCACTGAAAAAAGCTTACCTTAAAGGAAGCCTGCAAGAAATACCACGCTTTAACTGCTGAAAGACTGCCACAAGTAGACCAAATACCCCAAATTTGAAGCCTTCAGCTTCTATAACAAAAAAGTTCTAGGCATTTTAAAATGACATTTTATGTACATAAAAATTTTGAAAGAATTGCAACGCTCATGTTGAAAACTTTGAAATTAAACTACGTACCGTGGCCTAGAAACAAAATTATAAGCTTATTTTTGTCATAAATTTAGGTTTCCAGTAACTAATTATATTTTTACAATAAAAATACCCATTTTTATAGTCAAAATCATTAAAAAAAATTAAGTTTTACTTGCGTTGTACCGAATGTACTGTAGCCAATCAGAAGGCTGAATCAGCTTAACAACCAATCACAGCTAAGCTTGTATTAGTTTACCCCTTTGTTTCCGCTATGATTTTCGTTTTAAAATGCAATCTAAATCGAATTTTTTTCATAGATTTTGACTATGAAATGTGGTGTTTTTATTGTAATAATGTAATCAGTTACAGGCAATCTAAGTTTCTGACAAAGATAAGGTTATAATTTTGTGTCTAGGCAACGTAATTTAATATTGTTTTTTCTTTTATGAGCATTGGAAATCTTTCAAAAATTCCATTGTACATAAAATGCTATTTTGAAATGCCTAGAACTTTTTTGTTATTGAAGCTGAAGGCTTTAAATTTGGGGTATTGGGTCTTCTTGTGGCAGTCTTTCAGCAGTTAAAGCGTGTTATTTCTTGCAGGCGTCCTTTAAAGCAAAATTAGTTTTATTTATCTTAAAGACAGCCCAATTTACAGACTTTGGTGACTGGTATAAAGTTCCCAAAGTTTTTAAAGAAGGTTTTCTTATTCGTTGGCTTAATAACTTTAACTAACATTTATCTACAGAATGAATAATTTTTTGTATCAGGTGTATCAATTTATCAGCCATTGTCTTATCCCTTTAGATCCATGAATATTTACGCTCCAAATGATAATAAATAAAATAACCTCATCTATCAATAAAATTTGAATACAGATATTTTGTAGTCCCTGCCTAAAATCTAGTAAAAAATTCCTACAGCTTTTGAGCCAACGAATGTTTAGTAAATTTAGAGTGAAATATGTAGTCCAATGACCCCTCCCTTCCTGGTTGACCTGGATCAACAAATAGGTCAGAAATTGCAAGATTTAATCAAATGAAAAGTAAATTATACACCATTCTCTTTTCAATTGAGTATAGGCCATTTTTTCGTACTACAGTAAACAAGGATAACAACATCCATAAGTAGCAAAGCAAAAAGCAATCATGGATGGATAAACGGTCAAAGTGAGGTATAGTGCATGTGTTCAGTTGCCATTAAGAAAATGTGTGATTATTAAATCGAATAAAATTAGGACACTTTCTAGAAAATAGATCTGTTTGTATTTGGAGGATAAACGTCTGATGAACGGAAAAAGTAAACTATTTAATAGATTATCTTTATTAAAGATTCACTTTCCCAGCAGACAAACGGACAGACAAAGTGAATTATAAAGTAGCTTTGCAACATAAAACAATATACTAGCATACAGTAATTATACAGCAACCTTTTGTTTGTTGTGTTTAAGTACCACATTGACTGTTCAAGATAGTGTTATTAAAAGCGAAGCTTTTCTATAATTAGGGTCGGTCCGTCCGTACGTCCGTCCGAGATAGATAGCTTTTATTCGTTAATTTAGGCATGTTAGAATTGTCCTATCGATTTCAAACTTTGCATGGCGATTCCTGTAGTAGTTAGGTACGATTTAGAAACGTAGCAACTCTATAATCATTACCAGAATGTCCGTACGTCCATTTTAAACATGTTAATTTTTCTACTTTAAAAAAACAAACAAATTTTTATGTGATCTAATAAGCCGTTTTATCTGATTTTTGGAGTATTGATTCTTGGGACAACAAAGAACAATATTAAAGTGAAGCAACTCTATTATCAAGTCCTAAAAATGTAAGTATGTCCATAAACATTATCCTGTATCAAGCAGTTTTTCAACAAATTTACTTACAATTTTGCTTTGACTCTTATACTTTTATATTCTGATTATTTAGTTCAGACACTATACAAGTGTCAATGTCCGTTTGTCCTACCGTTTCAGTACTTTGCTTTTATGGATGTTGTCATCCTTGTTTATTTCCTTTTGATACTATTTGAAGGGTATGTACCCTCTATCAAAAAATACTTCCACAAATAATGTAACTTTTAGTTAAAGATAAACATTATACATTTTACCTTCAGAAAGTTTTTTATTTTTTTTTTGTTAATATTTACTTATAATATACTCAGGGATTTAAAGGTATAAGACAATGGCCGTTAAATTAATGTATATCCCCAATGATGATACATAAAACTATTCATTCTAATAAGTGGTTGAAACGTTTGAACACTTATCTTAATGAACCAACCAATCAAAATTCAATATAGTCCCCAAATTCGAGGAGCCAAAGAATAAGAAAACGTTTTCTATAAAACTTTGGGGACCAGTGTAATAAACAGCCTAATGTCCCCTCCCTCCTTATAATATATTACATGTAAAGTATTACGTTAATCCTACATACCGATACTGTCAGGCAATATTGGAAAATAATATACTAGTTATTTTATATTTAAGTAAACAAAAAACAAAAACCTAACATTTTCTGGCTGATTTTTATATGTTTACCTTCTTAAAATTTATCATCTTTCCTTTCCTGTTCTTTTAAACAATCTTAACCATGTATATACGAAAATATTTTCCTGTATGGCTTTGAAACCGATTAATATCCGCTGGATTAGAACCAGTTCTCAGCCACACTGAAAATTCATTTATAGCATCATATTACAGACAATTTACCACGAATATTAAAATTGAAACCATTAAATGAATACCAGTTTTGTTTGCCCGAGACGTCGGCCTCTCTGGTATAACAAAGCTGATATTATTTATATAATTTTTCATTTAAATATCCGCGGAAAGCTGTCTTTAATGCGATGCTATATATTATTAGTGTATTACATCAAAACATTTCAATTGTAGGCGTGTACAAGGGGGGTGGACGCTGGCCCAACGAACAGGAGATGCCAGCATTTCACCTGGAGAACAAGATATTCAACCTGACCGCTGTGGAGGGCAGGAGGGCTGTGCTCACATGCACTGTTGATAAACTTCAGGATAGACAGGTAAATAAGATATTCAACCTGACCGCTGTGGAGGGCAGGAGGGCCGTGCTCACGTGCACAGTTGATAAATTTCAGGATAGACAGGTAAATAAGATATTCAACCTGACCGCTGTGGAGGGCAGGCGGGCCGTGCTCACGTGCACAGTTGATAAACTTCAGGATAGACAGGTAAATAGATATTCAACCTGACCGCTGTTGAGGACAGGCGGGCTGTGCTTACATGCACTGTTGATAAACTTCAGGATATACAGGTAAATAGAACAAGATATTCAACCTGACCGCTGTGGAGGGCAGACGGGCCGTGCTCACGTGCACTGTTGATAAATTTCAGGATAGACAGGTAAAGATATTCAACCTGACCGCTGTGGAGGGCAGGAGGGCCGTGCTCACATGCACTATTGATTAACTTCAGGATAGACAGGTAAAGATGTTCAACCTGACCGCTGTGGAGGGCAGGCAGGCTGTGCTCACGTGCACTGTTGATAAACTTCAGGATAGACAGGTAAATAGAACAAGATATTCAACCTGACCGCTGTGGAGGGCAGGAGGGCCGTGCTCACGTGCACAGTTGATAAACTTCAGGATAGACAGGTAAAGATATTCAACCTGACCGCTGTGGAGGGCAGGAGGGCCGTGCTCACGTGCACAGTTGATAATTTTCAGGATAGACAGGTAAAGGAATAAGGATGACAGCATCCATAAAAGCGAAGATCTAAAACGGTAGAACAAACGAACATTAACACTAGTAGAGTGTCTGAACTGAATGAGCAGAATATATATATAAATATCAAGAAATAAATATAAAGTCTAAAGTAAATTATAATGAATAATAGGAATCAGTAAACCAAAAGGTTTTATAAAAACATTTTCATATTCGTTTGCTTGACAACTTTGGGGACTTTTACTAAATTTTGATTGGTTGGTTTATTAGGTTAAGTGTCCAAACGAATTTTAATCTACAGAAGGGATAATTTTGTGTATCAATATTTGGGATGTACATCAATTTACAGGCCATTGTTTTATAACTTTAGATATCTGGATATTTCCATTCCAACTTATTTTTCCTTCAGGTGAGCTGGATCCGGAAAGCTGCCCACCCGGTGATCCTGTCCAGCGGAACCACAGCCTTCACCACAGACTCACGGGTGTCTGTGAAGAACCCTCCGGGATCTCAGGAAATACATTTCATGCCAACCATTAAACATTTAATGGACTAGAAAAACCAAGGCTCGGCAGCCGCGCCACAGCCGCGTATAAGCCTGAAATTTAAGCCCGCTTGTGTGTTAAAACAAAAATCCGAAGAAATGGATTATCTGTTTAGTAACAGGTTAATACTTTAGGCTGAATTTTAAAGTTATAATATGACGAGGCTTACTCGCGGCTGCTGAGCCCTGAGAAAAATAATACAAAATAGACTGTCTTTAGATATTATTTTTTTAGAAAAGCTACTCAATAATCAGTCAAGATTTTCTATAAAGCCACATATTCTTGTATATGACCAATGAACATTGCTTTTAAAATCATTTTGTTCATATGTTCATCTATGATTTAATTGTGCTTTGCTAAGTAAGTATATTGACATCCTTGTTGACCCTTGTTTATAAATATCTTTTTTTTGCTTTAGAAACCTAGCAGTCACAGAGAAAAACTTTTATTTATTAAGATAAAATCTATTAAATTTAAGATTTTTCAATTTATCTATTATAAAATATTTTCAACTTTATACTAATTTATTTAGCTTTAATATTAGGTATAGAAAGTACTGTTGTATAACTTTCACTGGAGAAAGGGAAAGAAAATATATAATTCTACTGATAGTGTTAATCTACAGAAGGGGTAGTTTTGTCCATCATTATTGGGGATTTTAATTAATTTATCCCTCATGATTAATGATACTTTTATTGCACGAATTTTATCTAGCAGTCTCAGTTGCAAGATTTTGAGTATAATGAAGTATTTTTAAGCCTATTTACTCATAGTTTTTTCCCTGCTACAAGCACATAGAGAGATAACAGAGACCTAGTATACGGGGACTATACACAAGTTTAAAAAGTACGATAGCTAATAAGGACTTTTAAAGCTTCTAAAAGTTAAATTGATAATTTGTATAAAATAAGCTTTGTTTTGTACACTTTCTTAGTAAAACTCAAGAAATATTCATAGATCATAAATAATGGGTTCTAGGAAAAACGTTGCAGTGGACACTTAACCTATTTTAAATCATCTTATAGGTTTCTTTAAATGCCGAACCACTGCACTTTGCGGGGCTTATTTGTCTTTTTTTCATTTGAAACTAATCTAACATGTATTGAAATAGTTAATCAACTTGATATTTTAACACTCCTTCGTTTGTCCACTCAGACATTTGTCACTCCTGCGTTTGTCCACTCAGACATTTGTCACTCCTGCGTTTGTCCACTCAGACATTTGTCACTCCTGCGTTTGTCCTGGAACCAAATAAAATGTACACAATTGGACCCTGAATTTGCCTGTGGTAAATAGAAGAGTAAGACAAGGACATGTCAGTGACACACCACACACACACACACTATATGAAAATAGTATTTACCTAAGTCATTTCCAATAACACTTCACGACATCAATATATATTTACAACCTTATGTTTATATAGCCATACCAAGGTTATATTTAGTTAAATTCATCAAACCTTTTTAAAAGAGAAGTTTTCTGTAATTAGGGTCGGTCTGTTCGTCCGTCCGGGACAGTAAGCTCATTTAATAATTTAAGCAGGTTAGAATTGTCCTTAAACAGTATCCTATATTTAAGAATTTTTTTACTTACAATTTTGTTTAGATTTATGGATTAATAGTCTGCTTATTAAGTTCTGGCACTCTACAAGTGTTATTATTCGTTTGTCCTACGGTTTCAGAGCTTATCTTTAATGGATGTTAAGATCTTTTTAACTTATTAAATAAATTTCTGGCTTTTAAAATAACACTGTCTATGGATTACTTTTTTATTTCTCCGAAATATATTAGCTAGAATAATTATAAAGTTTTAAATTATGAAATTATGTTTAGCATATTCATCATTACTGTGAATTATCTTCCTAGAATTTACCCCTTTAATCATGGTTATAATAAATTAGATTATAGAACAACTAGATCACGTAAAAATTTGATATTAAATATCTTTTTTTTATATTAACATGTTAAAATATACAAAGAAGGTGCTCTTCTTTCTAAAATATACCTAATTTTATCAGGAATCATTGCGCCAAGTTTTGACAAGAATGTATTTTTTTAAATTAACATATAAAATTGTTCTGTAGGTTATAGAGATGCTAGTCTTTCTAAGTTATACCTAATTATAACAGGAATCATTATACAAAGTTTTGACAAGAATGTATTTGATCAGGACTGGGTACTGATGATTGACAAAGTAAAGAGTGGTGATAGTGGACAATATGAATGTCAGGTAAGCTTCATTTTTCAGGGATCTAAAGGGAGAGGACAATGCCCGATAAAATAATCCCCAATGATGATACAATTAGGTGTTTAAACCTTTAGACGCCTAACTTGAACCATACAATCATTATTCATCAAAAGTTCCCAAAGTTGTTAAGCTAACGAACAAGAAAACGTTAAAATAAAACTTTGGGGATTAGCGTAATAAACAGTCCATCGTCCCCCCTTTCTCTGTATATTCACCTATATTATCAGATACAATAATAAACCCAACTAAAATAGGAATTTATAGCAGACAAATTTTTATATTTGGGTAACTATAGCGGAATCTCCGTAGGGATAGGGCTTCGGAAGTTTAGAACCATCAATCGTTCTTATTTCTTATTGTAAAAGTATAAAAAATGTTCCATATATATTCAAGATATATGCATGCAGATAATTTATACTTGGGTGCTTAAAGTTTACTGCTTGAAGGATGCAAAAATTTGGGTTCCCTTAGAATTTCAACTAAACGGGATTGCAAAAATCCGTTTGAGTTAAGTTGTGGTATCCGCCGAGGATAAATGGCAGACACCGGAGTTCAATTAGATTACGGCAGTGTGACAGACGTGGACACCTTACTATAGAGAAGCTACGCTTCTCTAGCTTTCACTAGATAATGATCAACATCTATTTTCAGTTGTCACTTTATTGAAGGGTTAAGCAATACTAAAGCTATATACAACAAACAACAATTACATGGATAGGAATAAATAATCATAACATGAAAGCATAAATAATACATATACAATGGTCAGTTTGGGCAATAATGATTCCCCCATCCCTGGAAAGGGTGGGGGAGAATTAAGAATACAGTTAACCATAATAAACATGACAGATTCAAATCATTAATTCTAAGCGTAGGGAGGGGGTCACTAGACCCCTTCCCCAGGACTCGGGGGAGGGCCATTGACCCTCCACCGAACCCCAGATCAGGGGTGCCATAGGCATGGCTCACGGTTGCCGAATACCACAACTCTCCCCTCGGAAGGCTGGGAGGTGGTTTCCCTATCAGACTTCCGACAGTGGTTGAGGCCTTCGGCCCGCTCATTAGAGCTAAAATATATACAAACGATAATGATTCAATGGAATCCTAGTGGTGAGTATCTTCTTAGGGTTGATGGGCTCCCAATGTGGGATAGAAGGCAGAGGCTGACTTGGGTTGGATACGTTGGTCAGCGCCGGCAGGTATCAGGTTTGCTGGTGGCACAGTTGTTGCTGGAACGGTCAGCAGTGGGGCCTGCGGGTTGTTGTTGGCAGCGGCTGGGGCACTGGCTGCCAGGTTGATTGTCTGAGCAGCGGCCTGTCCTCCTGAGGGGCCGCGGGGTCTGCCGGAGGGCGGTCCTGGCCTACCTGGGCGGTCATGCCCGCTGTCAGTTGATTTCATAGACACCATTTCCTCGGCTGCTTCCCTGCCGATGGGAATGGCATCCCAGTCCACTGAAAAGTCCCGGGACTTGGCATGGTTGAGCCTGGCTCTAGCCAGCGCCTTCCTATACAAAGCTGGATGGTACAGGAACACTTGTGATATCGCATTCAGGGCTGCCCGGACTCCTCCTTGTGCTGCTGCCAGAGAAATGATGGTTAGGTCCCCCAGCAGTTTGAGGATCAGCAACAGCAAGCACAGTATGGCGGCGCCATCTCCCCACTCGTGGATGGCTTGTCTAAATCCTGCCCAGACATCCAGGGCTGCCTCTCCTTCTTCCGCCAGTCGGTCAATGTTGTAGGACACTATCCCATGGTCTCCTGTGGCCGAACAGCTGCCTTGCTGAACGCAGGAGCCATAGGATAGGCCGGTCAGCATGGCACTCTTGTATGCTGGGAACGCCAGCAGTTGTTGCCAGTCGTTCAACTCAGCCTGCGAATACAAACCACCTGAACTGAAGTCATCTAAGGGTTCTGTCAACAACTGCTTAGGCGTATCCAGCGGGGGTGGCCTCTTCTTGGGAGCAGGGGTTAACTCTATCCAGCCTTCCTCCGCGTGCACAGTCAGGGGGTAGGTGGAGGAACAGGGAATCTTGGTGGCGTGCTCACTGTATACCCGTGTCACAGCGTCTACAAAACCTGTGGGCTCCACTGGCACTTTGTCCCAACACTCCTTGTGTTCGCGGACAACATACTTGTGCCTTTGGCAGGTCAGCTGCAGCAGGATGTCTCCCCTCAGTACCGAGAACGTGCTCCCCTGGACACGCACCGGGTGGGCCGGATCTAGTTGCTGGAGCTTCCAGCAGTTGGCCGCTACTTCTTCTGCTGCAGTGCTTCTCATGCGCGTTTCCAGGGTAAACCCAATATAACCGGCATGGATCTGTGCTTGAAGGGGAACGTCAACATCCCTAGCCGACACTCTGGGCAGCGCAGCCGCGGCTGGGTCAGCTGCCACGAACAACGCTGGATGGTTGGTGGCATGGGCCTCGAAGTCGCAGTTCACAATTGAGGTGGGGTTGGTCATGTTGATGAAAAACTGGGCCTGATGGTCAACCAGATATGCATCCCTCACCAGGCTGGGCTGGAGGCTGCGGATCAGCCTCAAGGGGCAATCTCTTCCCAGGTGGTCCCACACGTAGGTTGCTTCCCCAGTGATACAGGACAGCTCAGAATGGGGACACTCGAGGGTCAGGTGGTCAGACTGGGACTCCACCCGTCCATCCTCCACCACATAGGTCTCCTCCTTGACCAGCAGCCGCCGCTCCTGGAGCACTAATTCATTGCGGTAGAGCTGGCCCTCAAAGTGGACGTCCTCCCCCTCGCAACCCACCCCCTCGGGGCTGTTGACGAGGGCGCCCACCATGTCGATGGTGAAGAACAGGGGGTGGTTCAGCTGGAACGTCAGTGGCTGGGTCTTGCCTGGCAACGTGTATACTCGGTTCCTGGCCAGGTCTCGGCACGCTTCTGGGTCTATCTTGGTTGGCCTCATGAGGGTGGGGACCGAGGTCACCTTGAGGTGACCCCATACCCCACACCTGAATGTCCACTGGGACACGGTGAGCTGACAGCTGAACCCAGTGGTTTCCCTCACCTTGACTTGCTGCAGGACGTGTATGTCATGGCCCAGGGGCACCTCCTGGTGTAGGGGCTCCGTGTCACACATCTTCTCTTTATTGTAAGACGTGACATGGGTGGGGTTGGCACAGTCCCACCCCACCAGGACGTAGCTGGTTGTAGGCCACACGGCTGCCAGCAGGAGGCCCCACAGGACCATCCACCAATGGGAGAGGCTTCCAGGTAACCATCTTCCTCGTACACGCGGCTGGGGATCTCCGGCTCTGGTCACGGCTGCTTCTTGGGACTGGACACGGCTGGGCTGCTCCTGGCTAGATACAAATTTCCATTGAGCGTTATCTGTATGCGGCCGAGGCACCCCGATACCCTCCCCAATGACAGACTGGCAAGCGACTGGCACTTGCCTGGGTGTCGGCTCCCCTAGCCCTAAGTGCTCCCTTCCCTGGTCCAAGGCATGCCCAGTGGCATGGGGCTGAAGTGCATGTGGCACAGGCTCGCCCTTACTCAATGCCCTCCCCTGCCCTAGGAACTCAGGTGCATGTGGCACAGGCAAGTCCTTATTTTCCCAAATTTCAATCTCCCCAGCCTCTGGTGCGGGGGGCACAGGCAAGGCTGGGTGTTTACAAGGTTTTGGATACAACACATTTAACAAATTCAACTTATCCTGATGGTGAGCAGCTGGGTTCCCTTGGCTGGTAGAGGGCTCTGGATGGCATGTAGCTGGACTCTCCCTGCAGGCTGGTGGCGCTGGCTGGCATGTAGCTGGGCTCTCCCTGCAGGCTGGTGGCGCTGGCTGGCTGGGGGTGACGGGTGTCACCCCTTCCTCTGGGACCGCTGGCTCGTTCCAGGACTCAGGTCTCTCGGTGGCGGCGACGGTTGTCGCCCCAGACATCAGGTTGGAGGCTGGCTCGTTCCAGGATCCAGGTATCTCGGTGGCGGCGACGGTTGTCGCCCCAGGCACCAGGTGGGAGGCGCTGGATAGCACCCCCCCATCATCCCAGGTGGCGACGCCGGGTGGCGTCCCATACATCGATGCAGAGGTGCTGGCTAGCACCTCCTGCCTCTCTCGTTCAGCGGCTGCCAGGGCCTCCCCATACACCGTCTCAGGGACGCTGGGCAGCGCCCCTCCACTCTTGCTGGGTAGGCTCAGGCGGGCAGGTTCCATCATGTTGAGGCTGAAAGGCTGGGGCCTCAGCACCTCTGGCTCGGCTATGTTGTTGGGCTGTACCAGCTCTGGCCCCAGATGGTTAAGACTGAAGCCTAGGCCAACCCGGTTGGGTTCAGCCGCGCCGCCCAGTACGTTGATCCTAGCTGGGACAGTCCCGAACTGCGGCATCCCATCGGCTCGGTCCGCAGCTCTGGGGGCGGCTGCTTGCGGTGGTGGTGCTGGGGGCGCGCTCCCTTCCATATGGGCCACTCTGCTGGACTTCCCTGGAGGGGCACCCTTGTCGGCGGTGCGCCTGCGGCTGGCTACCTGGGCCCAGTCAGCTCTACAATCAGCCGCCGTGTGACCGTCATAGTGGCAACGCTCACACTTGGCAGAACGGTCACGGCGTGGCTGGGTGCGCCTCTCCTCTAGGCTAACTTCCACAGGCGTTGGACAGTCTCGAGCTCGGTGGCCTCTCCCCTGGCAGCGGTAGCAGCGGCCTGGAACCTTGTCATCTGGAGCGACCTTCCCCATCTGGTGGAGACCCGGAGCCAAGGAGCCAATCTCCATTGGCTCCGACTCGTCATATTGGGGCAACTGGATGCAGGCAGATCCAGTCAGCCCGTCGGTCGAGTCCACTAAGCACACACCTTCCTTCAGCTGCTTAGTAACCATGGTCACGGTGAACATGGCCTTGAGAGTGTACTCAGGTACACTCGCAATTTCATGGTTCATCATGAGGCGTTTTACATTGGCGTTACGAATTCCACGATTTAATTCGTCCACCAACAACTCAAGATCCTCATGGTTGTAGGCGTCCCTATACAAGGCGCACTTAGTTGATATGTACGCTTGTATAGGTTCTGTCGAGTGTTGCTTGTAATCCCTAAACGCTTGTTTAAGCGTTTGGGATTCAAAAGCAGGGCGAAATAGCAATTCACACTCGGTCTTGACCTGTTCGTAGGTCAAGGCTTGGCCTGCCTCACCAAACAGATGGGACGCCATTTCCGCCGCTTGCCCTACCAATGACAGTAGTAGGGCGTTGCGGCGGTTGAGGGAATCATGAGGTGGCACGCGATAAGCCGCCCATGACATCTCCAGTCGGCGGATATGTGCCGACCAGGATTGCTTGGGCGGCCCTCTAAACTCCGGCAGATTGCTCAGCATCAGCTTGCGGTACTCGGCTGGGGCCGGCTGAGGGTCATCCTGGAGCCATCCTGGGGCTTGGTCACCTCCTGGGACTTGATGCTGGTCCATTGGGTCAACGGTGAAACGGCGGGCACAAAGTTATACAGTACTACAATGAATGGGTTGTCACTTGAGGCTTCCTAGCCCAACAGCCAACACTGTTTGTATCACTAGGTTGGGAGTGTTAGTTGCAAAGATATAACTTGGCTGTACTTATCAATAGTTAGGTGTTGAGGTAGATAGATGTTGAGGGTCTGAACTGCTGTCAGGAACTGATTGGGTTTTCCCTTATCACACTAGAGCTAGGAGGAAAGAAACTTGCAATTCTTTATTTGCTAAAAATACCCCTGTTAAATGCTATGGAGTAGCTCTGCTCTGGTGTGAGAGTGTGTGTGTGTGTGTGTGTGTGCGTGGAATCTTCTGTCCTTGTAACGCGCGTTCGCGCCGTCAAATCCGCGCACACGGGGAAAACGCGCTCTCACCCCTCAGCTCGCTCTCTCATTGGTCCGTTTCGTCCGTTGGATTTATGATATTTTCCGCACTCTGTTGCGCTACCCGTGAATGGCGCTCTGTGTCTCCGATCGCTAGCCCCACACCACAGACGGACTTAGTCTAGTGTGGGTAGGAAGGGGGAAGCGCGTGAGGGGACGGGGGTAACTCCGTCCGTTCCCCCTGTGAGGGAGGGGGGTAACTGTGTGCTGGTGTAATAGGGCCTTTTCTTCTTAATCTTAGGTTTATCTGTTATATCACCCTGATTGTATTTGCCTTCAATGGAGAAGGGGCCCCTCCCCTTCCCTTGGAATAAGGGGTGTATTGTTGTTGTGCTGTGGGCTTGAGATTGTTTTGATTATATTACATCTAGCTTTTATTTTTGTCCTTATCACAATTGCATAACAGATTTGTTGACCAACTCTGTTCTATTTTTAGCTGTTATCACAATACACAGTAATCCAAGCCTGTTCTATTCTTAGATTTATCACAACACAACAATTTGTTTGCCAAGCTTTGCTCATAAATCTATTGTTTGGCCATCACACTAGGGTGGTAATCCCTGCAAATGTGATATAATATCTGTTTTCTAGATGGGTGGCTGCGTTGTAGCTTCTCAGGATACTCGGGGTTGACGTAGTTTTTCTCTGTTCTGGTGCACTACACCCGTATGTTAGCTCGCAGCTTGCAGCTATGTGGCATGTTTCAGCCTATCGGCGGCAGGGAATGTCCCGTCCTGCTAGCGCCGCTGATCCAAATCCGGCTGATGGCGGCAGGGAATGTCCCGTCCTGCTAGCGCCACTGGTTCGGATCCTGCTATTTCTTGCAGTAAAATTGGCCTATTTTCAGCCGTCTACACGTATTTGGCTTGTTTCAGCCGGTCCGCAGGCCTGTTTCAGCCCTTTTGGCGCTCAATTCTCCGTTAGATATCAGCGCTGCTCGCGGTTATTCGTCAGATTTCGCTGTTTCGCTTCCACAACTGCCGGATGCAGAGTTAAACTTTGCTGTCCAGGGTGGGTAATTCAGGTTGCTTGCGTCAGTTTTGCCAGATTCACTGCTGGGAGTACCTTAGCCTCAGATGCGCGTCTGCTCTACACTTGTGGTTCGCCGTAATCTCACACAGCTGTCACCAAAGTTGTGGTATCCGCCGAGGATAAATGGCAGACACCGGAGTTCAATTAGATTACGGCAGTGTGACAGACGTGGACACCTTACTATAGAGAAGCTACGCTTCTCTAGCTTTCACTAGATAATGATCAACATCTATTTTCAGTTGTCACTTTATTGAAGGGTTAAGCAATACTAAAGCTATATACAACAAACAACAATTACATGGATAGGAATAAATAATCATAACATGAAAGCATAAATAATACATATACAATGGTCAGTTTGGGCAATAATGATTCCCCCATCCCTGGAAAGGGTGGGGGAGAATTAAGAATACAGTTAACCATAATAAACATGACAGATTCAAATCATTAATTCTAAGCGTAGGGAGGGGGTCACTAGACCCCTTCCCCAGGACTCGGGGGAGGGCCATTGACCCTCCACCGAACCCCAGATCAGGGGTGCCATAGGCATGGCTCACGGTTGCCGAATACCACAAAACCCCCCAGATCTTGTGTGTGAGTGTGGGAGGGGGGGACGGGGTTGGGGTTATACACCGTGGGTTAACCTAATCTAATTATAATTCAATCAATCGTGGGTGCAATTTTATTTTCTTCAAAAAATTATCATACAGCTAGCGTACTATTTTCAGTAGGGAATTTAGATAAATAAAAAGTATGTTATTGTAGTAAAAATCATTGATATAAGGGGATAAAACAATGGCCGATAAAATACCCAATAATGATGCACAAAATTACCTCTTATGAAGATTACAATTATTGGTTAAAACGTTTTTTTTTCTTGCTTTCTATAAAACTCCTTTTGGAAGCCCTAACCATGCGGGGCTAACTAATGACCAATAAAATATAACCTTTCCTAGCCTTATTTAGTACATCATAAATATGTCATTTATGGTTAAAGTTCCACACGTCTATCTTTCATTTTAATAACCTATAGAATTTTTTTTTTTAATTATCCATGAAAGATGCTCTATTACACTCCCATGATATCAAGTTCCAAACTGTGTATATGACGAGCTCATAAAAAAGTTTAGCAGAGTCGTTTATGCCTCGTTATACTTTATTCCAACATTTAGCTGGCAAATTCCGATATCAGATTTTCATACATTTTTAAATGGATTGTCTGAACAACATCTGAAACTCTGATTTTGGGGAAAAGTTTCTAAATTTTATAACATTTTTTTTAATTGGATATCATTCTTTAAAATATGTTTAAATATATATTTAATTTTGTTAAAAATAAAGAGTTTTTGTTCGAAGTTATTAGTGCAATAAATAAAACATGTAAATATATTAACATTTTCGAGAAAAAAGTATTTTCTTGAATTAGTAATATGACATACCAAATAGCCCCTAAGTTAATTTCCATAATTAAGGGTATTAAGGTAAGTTTGAATTCAAAATAGCGTTTAACGTTTCTTGGACCTAAGTTTTCTGGGATTATACAAAAAGCATTTCTATATTAGTAGTTTATTAGGTGTTTCAAACCTTTCTACCGATTAAAAAGGTTTAATCCTATTATCTATAATACAAAGTAGAATGATGTCTGTCCGTCCGTTTGTTTGTACGTCCGTTCGTCCGTCTGAAGCTTAAGATCTTGGTAACCATTGAAACGATTGGATTCTACTCTTCAGGGTATATACCTACTGGTCCTGTGGTGGTTTAAGGCTATTTTCTATATTGCCTTCCCAAAAACAAAAAAACAAAAAAAAACCCATTTTTTTATTGCATTAAGATTTCCTTGGCCCTTTTTTTTGCAGGAGAAAAAACGGCTCCGGCTCCGGAGTAGATAAATAAAGAGATTTTTTATAAATTACTAGAAATGCCTGGATGTACCATCCAGGTTTAGATAAATTAGTGAAAATTATTGTTTCCTTCTGTTATAATACATTATTGATATTGCATCTTATAGCTATTCTTTCATAGCGTAGTGGTATGATATGAGGGAATGGGGTACGAAGATCAGTGGTTCAATTCTTGTTGTTAGAATAAACATTTTTTCTTTCCTTTAAAAAAAAATTGAATTTTTTATTAAATAAATAAAATAAAACTAAAACTAATTTTAAAAGGTCAATTAAAAATTTTTAAAAAAGCAATTTAAAAAAAAAATGTTGCCAAGCCTCGAACCGACTTCCTTGGCCCTAAATATTCTAAAGAATATTTCTTTTTATGACATTGTATGTTGTAAACAATATCGGTAATTAATAAAATAAAACTAATTTTGAAGTCCCTTAATATCTTTAAAAAGGTAATTAAAAAAAATTATCGCCAAGCCTCGAACCGACTTCCATGGCCCTAAATATTTGAAAGAATACTTTATAGTAATTGTTTAAATTAACAGTATATTAAAACTATCCTCTTTAGCTCAGTGGATAAAATTTATTGTTAATATTTTATCCAAGCAGTCTGAAGCACCTAAGATCGAAAACTTCGGGGATTTAAAAAATATTTTTATCTTTATAGAGAGAGAGAGAAAGAAAGATATTGTTGTGTGGAGGGGGGGGGGGGGGTAATTTTTTCCCAGAACGATTTCTCTTGGGTGGGTGGTGTTACCCTCTTCCATAAATAGTTAGAAACCTTCCCAGAACCTATGATAAGCTACACTGTAAAGGAGAACCATATGGGTTCAGGGGTTAGCGAGATCCTTTGTCACAAACAAACAGACAGACAAATAAACATTCTGTTACTTTATTATATGGATGATAGCTTTAATAGTTTATTATACATGCGGGCAATAGAACTGGAATTCTTGATAAGTTACGTGGGGGGTTTTGAACCGACGACCTATAAGCTTTGAGGGATACTTAATGTTATAGGAGGAAAGAGAGAGAGAGAGAGAGAGAAAGAGAAATTCGTAGGTTGCGTAATTTTCAATCATCAGTGACCGTTTAAACGGATATAAAAATCAAAATTTTATAAAGTAACAGGATATTTGTCTGTGTGACATAAATTTTAAAGTATACTATGAGACATAAATTTTTGTATACATTGTCTAATTTTGCTAATTAATCTTGATTTTCTCCATAGCTCAGTGGGAAAGTGGTGGTGACTGGTTATCATGATCGAGCGTTCTATACCCGGAGCTGATTTATTTTTTTTCAGTTCAAGTATACTAAAAGACAAAAATTTTTGTATACATTGTCTAATTTTGATAATGATTCTTGGTGTCCTCCATAGCTAAGTGGGAAAATGATGGTGATTGGTTATCATGATCGAGCGCTCAAATCCCGGATCTGATTTGTTTTTTTTTTCAGTTCATTTCCTTGTCTACCTTGGATGCGAGTTCAAGACTTACGAAAACAAATTTAAAAAAATAGCTTTTTGATATTTTAAGTGACTGTTAATACAATGTAAATATGTAAAATTTTACCAAATATTACTTATTATATCAGAGAGTGAAAATGATATTTAGTGTTTGGGTAGTTTCGAACTGACAACCTTCCGACTTGAATCGAAGTTAAACAAAAAAAAATTTAAAGCCACGACTCTGCCAAGAATCGATCCTGGACAAACACGGCCACATCCTTCCAGCGTACCTCTGTGCTACAACAGCCATCGTAAAAATTATAAAAATTAGTCTACTGTTCTAAATATGTGTGGAAGGGGGGGAGGGGGGGAGAGGGGGAACATTTATTTCTTTATAACTAAGATTCAGGTGACGTTCGTTATTATATACCACTGGCTTTAATCTGAAAAGATTGTGCATTTTTATATTCATAGCAAACTGGATATAATAGGATGCTAAATATATTTGTCTCCCTGCCAAGTATTATTGTGTAAAATTTAGAGAGATATATCGAGACAGAGAGAGAGAGATAGAGAGAGAATATTTTTTTCTTTATCACGAAACCTCCGTACCTAAAAATTTGTATTTTGTAGATTTGTAATTTTTTTTTTAATTTGATTCTTTAGGTTATATTTAGCTTTTTTTGTTCAAAAACTTGTCTAAATTTTTTAATCTTCAAAATACATATACCCCAATTATCACTAAACCTTGATACTATTAACATATTAGAGAGAGAGAGAGAGAGAGAGAGAGAGAGAGAGAATATTTTTTTCTTTATCACGAAACCTCCGTACCTAAAAATTTGTATTTTGTAGATTTGTAATTTTTTTTTTAATTTGATTCTTTAGGTTATATTTAGCTTTTTTTTGTTCAAAAACTTGTCTAAATTTTTTAATCTTCAAAATACATATACCCCAATTATCACTAAACCTCGATACTATTAACATATTAGAGAGAGAGAGAGAGAGAGAGAGAGAGAATATTTTTTTCTTTATCACGAAACCTCCGTACCTAAAAATTTTTCCAACATTTCGAGGTTTCGTGAATCATACTATTTTTACTACCTTATCTATTTTTACTTCCAATCTTTGAAGTTGCATATAGCTTATGTATAGAATGTGTGACTTCTTATCTGGCTAACCCAGGTTCGAATCCCGTCCGAGAGGGCCACCGATTTTGTAAATGTTAAAAATTGGAAGATTTCATTAAATAAAAGTTGTCGCAAATATAGGTATTAAATAATTTGGTAACTCTGTTTTGTCATGTGCAAATGCCCCTATTAAGTTTTTTTCAAGTCCATTTTTTATAAAAAAATTGAACTTTTAAAACCTTCAAAAGTCAAAAATAGACGTGAGGAAAAAAATATGTCGAGTTTTTTCTTGATTTTAGGTTGAAGCTGGAGCCGGAGCCGCCATCATCACAGACGGCTCCACGGAGCCAGAGCCGCACTAAAATCAAACGGCTCCGCAACGCTGCTGTTAATAATAATTAAGAATATATAATATGGGGGAAGTATATGAAAATTGTCATAATATAATTATAAATGTATTCATATTAGTAAATATTATTATATAATATATTAATTCAATTTATTATTATTATATAGACACTGTACATATTTTACTAAAATAAATAATAAAGGGAATGACAATAGAACAACAATTATTTAAAATTTTATCTAAGATATTCATATTTAGAGCAGAGGTGAATTCTTTTTAAAAATTTCCCCACTAATCGCTTAGTGGGGCAATTTTGTTTCATGAAAAATCCACTAAAATCCCAATAAAAATAAAAATTTAACAAAATCATAGAAGGGTTATTAACATAAGATTTTATTCAATTTTTGTAGAATTTTTATGTGATTTTGGAGGATTTTTAACGAAAACAATTTTGCCCCACTAAGCGATTAGTGGGGCAAATTTTTTTAAGAATCTACCTCGGAGATTTAAAAAAGAACAATAAGGAATTATCAAGTTAGAATAAAGAAATTTCTATTTTCAGGGGCTGGATTTTTTAAAATTGGCGTAAAACTTTTTTGCGATGTTTCTAAAGGTGAGAAGGAGAGAGGGAGGATTGAGGGTTGTTGATAAATTTTCCCCTAGAGTAGTTTGTCAGAATTCTGGTCCCTCGTCTCTGAATTTTTAAAATATTTTTAAAAAACGAAGCTTTTCTGTAATAAAAGTAGGTCAATCCGTAACGGATAGCTCTTTTCGTTAATCTAGTCATGTTGGAATTGTCCTATCGGTTTCAAACTATGCGTGATGATTCCTATAATAGTTTGGTACGAATTAGAAAGTGTAGCAACTCTATGATCTGATTTTGTGAATAATGATTCTTAGGACAACAAGGCAAAGTATTGTAAACGAAGCAACTCTAAAATTAAATCAAGAGTTCTTGTTCGTTTATCCTTCCTTCTAATTTTAGAGCTTCGCATTTATGGATGTTGTCATCCTTGTTGAATAAAATGTCCGCTGGTCATTATTGGATATTTAACTTTCAAGAACCTTTAAACTTATTATCCTTATTTATTAAACTTTTAATATCAAAACGGGGGAATATTTTTGAGTAGTATAAATATAATAGATTAAAAGGAATAAACATTTTAAATATAAATTCTTAAATGGATTTTACCCGGGATCTTTAGGGATAAGACAATGAACGTTAATTTGAATTATTTCATTAATGATAATGAACAAAAATACTCCTTCTGTGTTAATATCATTGGTTGAAAATTTTGGACAAGGTTAGTTTTAATCAAATAATCGAGCTTTGATAAAAGTACCCAAAGAATCCACCGGTATGACACTAAAACTTTGGGTACTTTGATAATATACTAGCGGCTTCGCCCCCAGCCTCTAGAGGCTTTGCCCCATAAGGTAATTAATGAAAAAAAAATTAAGTACCTCTGGAGATGCCCCCACTCCACCACTAATTTTAACTAATTAAAAAAAATTAAGTACCTGTGGAGAAGCCCCCACTCCACTACTAATTTTAAATACCTAATTGAAAAAAATTGGGGGGGGGGGGATTTTTTCATTTTTGTGGGGGTGGGGGTGTTCCATCCCCCAAGAAAATAGCTTAAAACCACCACAGGACCAATAGGTATATCCCCTGAAGAGTAGAATCCGATCGGTTCAGTGGTTACCGAGATCTTAAGGGACGGACGGACAGACAGACGGACAGACAGACGGACAGACAGACGGACGGACAGACAGACGGACAGACAGACGGACAGACAGACGGACAGACAGACGGACAGACAGACGGACAGACAGACGGACAGACATCAAGCTACTTTGTATTATAGATAGTCTAATGACCCCTACTTCCCTGGTTTTACCTTTTTAATGTTTTCTAACTTTGTACCATCAATTAGTCTTTTTAAAAGAAGATGTCTTGTCATTGATAGAAAGGGGGGGGGGGGACTTTGGACCCAAACTTACATTTCATAAAATAAACCTAAAGCTTTGAGAAATATTTTTCTCGTATTTATTCGAATCCGGTGGATAGGAACCGGTTCTCATCAATACGAAAAAACTATGTCTAGCATCGTATTATATCCATTCTATATCCGCGGAAAGACGTTTATAATACGATGAAAGAAATAACTATTAACTAATTTAGAATTTTAGTGTCCTAAAATGAAAATCTTTACATTGTGCTATAAAATTTATATTTCAGAAGTAACACAAGGATGGCGGGGATAAGTAAATGAGAAATTATTCTAAGCCTATTATATACGAGAGGGGGGGGAGGGGCAATTGACTATAAATTACAATGGTGCCTAAAAGTTTTATTATTCGTTAGCTCAAAATATTTGTATACTGTTATCGAATTTTGATTGATTAGCTCCAAACTTTTCAACCAATGATGTTTCAATAGAAGGGGTATCTTCATTTGGGATGTACTGTACATAAATTTTTCATTAATTGTCTTATCCCCTAAGATCCATGTATTTACCTATCCCAACTTCCCTAATATCATTACAACATACACATTTCAAAGACATTTAGAAAACTCTTTCAAGTTTGGAAATTTTAATTTACCTATTTATTGCCAGAAACATATTGAAAGACTTTATTATTGTACCATTCTTTAAATAGAAAATTGAACATTTCAATAGAGGTTTTTGCTCTAAGTAGAACTTGCTGTGCAACTTGCCTGTAGGGGCTCTTTATCAAGATCAGAAAATAGCACAAAACCATTATTTAATAAAAAAATAAAGCAGTAAAACCCTACCTGGGACATGAGTGAAGATTCCCTAAAAAGTAGGACTCAAATAGTTAAGTAATTTTGAGATCTTAAGCTTCAGAAAAAACAACCTTAATACTAGCTGCAGCACCTTAAACATATAGGAAGCAGCTAGGGTCTACAAAAAAAACACCCTACAACCTTTATAAATCTTTACTAAAAATGAGAACTTAATTAGTTCAATAATTATTGAAATCTTCAGCTTCAATAAAAAAAAAATTTACTACTTTATATTATAGGATATTTATAATAGATAATAATAATAAATATAGATGATCAATTGAACCAATAAGAAAACAGTTGAATAGAATGTAAATTTTCATTTTATCGAAGCTATAAATAGTTTAAAGTTTTAAAACATCACGTTTTCATCTATTTAAGTAAAATAGTATTCATTGTTACCTAAACCTGATACAAATTGTTTTAATTTAAAAAGGCGAGACTTGATAGTCAAGATTTAAATCAGGGGAGGACACTCATGTTAAAAGAATGGTTACATAAAAAGGTTGAAAGCATCCATAAGTAGAGAAGCTCATTATCCTTATGATAATGAAACAGGATGTACCTAAGGATCTCGCTCACCACTGAACCGATCGGGTTCTCCTTAACAAGGTAGCTTCACATAGGTCCCGGGTAGGTTTATAACTATTTTGGGGGAGGCTACCAGCACCCTTCTAAGAGAAATCGTCCCTAGAAAAAAAATTACCGTCCTACCCACAAAAAAATGGGTTTTGGGATTCAAGTCGCCCCTCCTCAAGTGCCCCTAGAGTCGTCTAATATGCTAAATTAAGAAGTAACAACAGAATGATGGACAAAGCACTTTATAGGGTTAATTCCATAGGAAGTTTTGTGATAAAATTACTACTATTAGTATATTAACCATTAGAATTGAATAAAGTCAAAAAATCCAACTTAAGATGCTGTCATTAATGGGAATGGAAATCTAAGAATTATATCTTTTAGCATACGAGAATAGTTATTTCTCGCATCGTATTATAAACAGCTTTCCGCGGATATAGAATGTACAATTATAAGATGGGTTTAATCTTATGATTGTACATTTTGATATTCGTAGAAAGCTTAATATAATACGATTCTAGACATAGTTTTTTCGTATGGATGTACTCAATGTAATAGACACACGGATAGACGGAGGGACAATAAAGAAAAGATTCTCATTGATCATACCAAACTCTAGATATTGATATTTTTGAACAGGTCTATAGTACAGATGTATATACAGATAACTACATCCCTTCCTTTTTCAATGACCTTACTCGTCTACTACCAAAATATTTCCTGTTACTTGGCTGTGTTAATACACACCACAGAATTTGTAGATTTTCAATGATAAAATTTAAAGTAGTACAAGGACAGTGCGATGGGAGAAACAGTTATTTAACCTTTTCCCTCTCTAGTGTTATACTCTAATATTCTTTGGACGGACACTTGGAATTATAGAGTAGCTAAACTACCTAAAATAGAACATAAAATTTTCCTGTTCCAAAAATAAAATTTAATTTTGTAAAAGCTTGAATGAGTTGAATGATCTTTCTTTCAGGGATCTTAAGGGATAAGACAATGGCTGATAAGTTATTGTACATCTACAATGATGATGTTTAAAATTACTCCTTCTGTAGATTGTAATTAGTGGTTGAACTGTTTAGACACTAAATGACACAACCAATCAAAAGTCCCCAGGGTTGTTTAGCCAACAATAACGTTACTAAAAAACTTTGGGGACTTGTGTAATAAACAGCCCAATGTCTCCTCTCTCCCTGCCTCTCTTTAGCACATACACAAATATAATCTTCAACTTTTCCTACTCTAGAGAAAATCAAATGATCCTATTAAATTGAGTTTTATAGTCCCGGGTTTTAAATAGACCGATAAATAATGTGTATGTAAAAGAGGAATAATAGGGATTCTAACGTTAAGATTTAATACTAAATTTGTACTGCAATATCATATACTGAATCGCAGAAATATTACGGTTCTGATTTTGTAAATATAGGATTTTCTCGAATTTTCAAATATTTACTAAAATTGACAAAACAATCCTTAAAATAAAGTAACAGTATGTCTATTTGTTTGTATGTGTGTCTGTTTGTCTCTACCAAAGGATCTCGCTAACCAATGAAGCGATCGGGTTCTCCTTAACAGGGTAGCTTCTCATTGGTCCCAGAAAGGTTTATAACTATTTTCGGGAAGGGTACCACCACCCTCCCAAGATAAATTGCCGTAAAAAAAACTACCCCTCCTCAAAAAAAATTAAATGAAATTTTTTTAAAACTAAAATATAAATTGAGTCGGGGGGGGGGGGGTCGACCTCCTCAAGTTCCCCTAGAGGTTTCTAGGGGGCACAGCCGCTAGTAAGGTTAAATATGATAATTTAAGTTGTTTAAAATAGTCCTTGGTGGCTATAACGCAGTACAGTGTAAAAATGTAAACAGTACAAAAACTAGAAATTAATCTTAATAGTCTAAAAAGTTATCATCACATTACTAAAAATTCCCCGTCTAGGATAATTAAAGTGCAGCTTTTCAAGAATTTGCGTCACTCCATCCATCCGTACGTCCTATGTTATTTACAAATATTAACATCGCCATGTAAAAAAATTTAAATTTTAAACTTTGGATGATAAATAATTTAACATTTTTTTCATGCTGCAAATATTAGAGTAAAACACAAGAGGGAGAAAGGGTTGAATAACTGTATCTCCCCATCGCAACCGCTGTGTGCAACATTTCTATTGGGTCATCATTGAAAGTCGTGTATATTACCACAGCCAAGTAGCAGAAAATAATTTGAAAGCAGACGAAAGAGGTCTTTGAAAATGAAAGGGAGGTAGTTGTCTGTATATACATCTATACTATAGATCTGTTCTGCAAATGTCATATTTACAGTAATTTTCGAAATTGAGATTCCTAGGAAAATTTGACATTTTGTAATAAGCGAAGAATCTCTGTAATGAAGTTTAAAAACGTCTATATAAAATATATAAAAGTCGTTTTTATCTGTTAATGATTATAGATTTGCTACGCATCCTAAATCGTACCTAACCTTTATAGGAATAACTATGCAAAATTTGAAATCGATGAGAAAATTCTATGCCTAAATTAATAAAACAGCTATCCGTTACGGGCGAACGGACCTATACTAATCATAGAAAAGCTTTGCTTTTAAAAAAGGAAATATTTTTGTGTCATAGTTAATAATCAAATATCCGAATGATAAAAGGATTTAATTGAAAGTCTGTTTTAATTTTAGGTGAATACTGAACCAAAGATGAACCTAGCCTACTCTCTCACCGTTGTACGTAAGTAATTTTATTATTTATACAAGGTATAATATTATATGCGAAGCATTTATAAAACTCCAAAAAAAGTATGTCCTTAAACAGTATTCTGTATTTATGAAGTTTTGCAATAAAAAAACATATAATTGTTAAAAAAAATTTTACATTTATATTTTGCTTATTCTGTTCTGACACTCTACAATTTTTTTGTGTATTACAGTTTCAGAGCGTCGCGTATGTGGATGTTTTCAACCTTGTTTCAGTAAGATTTAATCAATGTATATTATTATCATTTTTTATATTTTAGCTGCGGCTGAAGTCATCCAGGGGGAGAAGTCAGTTTATGTAAAGTCTGGCAGCATATATTTTTAATAGTTTTATATTTTACCTGTTGCAGCAGTCATCCAGGAGGAGAAGTCAGCTTATGTAAAACCTGGCAGAATATATTATGGATATTTTATATTTTAGCTGCAGCCGCAGTCATCCAAGGGGAGAAGTCAGTTTATGTAAAGCCTGGCAGCATATATTATTAATATTTTTATATTTTAGCTGCCGCCGCAGTCATTCAGGGGGAGAAGTCAGTTTACGTAAAGCCTGGCAGTACCATCACTCTTAGGAAAATACATCTCATATATGAAAAATAAATTAAAACCTGTTTTATTAGCCCCTTTGGTCCGATCAAAACTGGTATTGATATTATGATGATCATTTCAATATTCATAGAAAACTGGTTTTAATGCGAAAAGATACATGATTTTTCAGTGTGACTTAGAACCGGTTCTAATCAAGTGGATATTAATCGGTTTCGAAGTCAAATGTTTGTGTTTATGAAAATAAAATCACATATAATTCAAACGAAAATTATTTGGACGGTATAATTTGCCCAAGTAAAGCTTCATCATAAGAAATATAATTACTTTTAGCCAGGGATCTAAAGGGATAAGATAATGGCCGAAAAATGTATATACATTCCCATTGATAATATTCCAAATTAACCCTTCTGTAGGTTACAATTAGTGGTTGAAACACTCAACATCAGTTGAAGTCCCCAAAGTTGTTAAGCCAACTAATAACAAAACGTAATTATAAAATTTTGGAGATTAGACTAATAAAAAGCTGAATCTCCCTCCTTCCCAGACTTATAGCTGATTTAATTTATCAGTCTTGGAACCTAGTAATAGTGTCGGACTGATTATGACGTAAAAAAAATTAGCCAATGAGAGGCCATTATTGACCATGGTAAAATTTATAGTGGCCTCTCATTGGCTAATTTTTTTTCACGTCATAATCAGTCCGACACTTTTACTAGGGTCTCAGTCTTGCCCCTAGAGATCCCGGAAGGCTACCACCAATAGCCAAGGTAAATCTTTTCAAAGAAGGTATACCCATTATGTGAATGCTTGTGCTGCCTAGCTTATACACATATACAGAGTGTTTTTTTTTATGAGAACTTTTTTGAAAGCAATTTTATCCCACTTTTAGTTATCAGAATTTAATGATTAATGGCTTATTTTCTTCGTTTTTTAATGCAATTAATAGAACACCAAAAAAATATTTCAGTTTTTATTTAAAAAGTACAGTAAAACCTAAAATTCAAAACTTAGGTGTCAACATTTAAAATGGTTTTAGTGCATTTTTCTAATGCCTAAATCTTCTTCCCTTTCCAAGAAAAAAATTGAGAGATGACCTTCAAACTTTGATATGTTCAAGTACATGTCCCTCATAGTATCTGTATACATTTTTAGCTCTATATCTCAACTTTGAAATGTTTAGCAGCCATTCTTGCAAAAGGTTGAATATTTGAGCATAAGAAAATACGCTAAAACCCTTTTTAGATGATGACACCTAAGTTTTGAATTTTAGATTTTACTGTACTTTTTAAATAGAAACTGAAATATTTTTTTGGTGTTCTATTAATTGCATTAAAAAACGAAGAAAATAAGCCATTAATCATTAAATTCTGATAACTATAAGTGGGGTAAAATTGCTTTCAAAAAAGTTCTCATAAAAAAAACACACTGTATTTTGGTGCTTTTCCTTAAAGTTCCAAGCAAGAACAGTAACCCCCTACTAACTTATGTCTGAAACTAATTAAAAATAAGAAGGGGTTAGTAGTATTTTTATTAAGGGCAAATGTATAATTAATATTAAAATTGTTTAAGCGTTTAAGTTTCAGGAAATAGTTTCTATATATTTTCTATTTAAAAAAGGCATAAGTTTTTTTTTATGAAACTTAGTCTTGTTTCTTTATGTCTTACCCCTGCAGGGGACCCTGACCTTGCAGAGCCAAGACTTTCGTTGACCTTACCCTCCGGGGCTACTTTATACCTAATAAAAACTAACCTTACCCAAGTTTAAAAACTATAACACATAAAACTATCTCCCCCTCCCCCGTTAATTTGATTTATTTTTAAAAAGGGGTGTTATGTGCTCGACTGAGCACTTAGAGGGAAACCTTCAGATGTTGTGAATAGAATTGTGTATTATTGAATCCTGTATTGAAATCTATTCTTGTGAGTGCTTACCACACAGTTAGGTCCTGATAAAGCTTTTAATTTCATACTCAGCTTCACTCACTCTCTACCCCTTTCAAATATATATCTACCATATTACTATTATTAAAAGCCAGGCATTTCTACATTTAGAGAAGGTCTATACAGAGAGATGAGACAATGGGCTTCTTATTACACTAGTTCCCAAAGTTTTATAACAATATTTTCTTATTCTTTGTCATAACAACTTTGGGGACTTTGGGTTGGATAATTAAGTTGAGTGTTTAAACGTTTCAACTACTAATTTTAATCTACTAAAGGGTTAATTTTGTGTATCATCATTGGGTATGTGTACACCAATTTATCGTCCATTGTCTAATCTCTTTAGATCCCTGATTATTAAAACCCAAGATTTTCTAAAGTTAGGGTAGGTCCTTATGTTTTTAAATCATTGCTTTCGTGGTACATTTTAATGCGTTAGAATAGTTTTATCGATTTCAAACTTTGTATAATGTTTCGGATCATGGAAAGAAAACGAAGTAGCGGGTTTAGTCGTATTTAATGGTAGCTTGACTCCTATTTCCAGCTCATGTGGGGGCCAATTTCTTAACCCTGTCGTGCAATTATTAACATTTACCTAACCTAAATCACAATTTGGTATAATTTGGCAGGCGTTGCAAAAATAAGATCATTACTAGAAAATCTGTAAAGGCACTTTGTATTGAATATAAAATTATGAAAATAATTCAGATATGTTTCCCTATCTTTTTATCCCTGCTAATACTAAAATAAAATTGAAGTTTATACAACTGATATTTAAATAGTTTTAAAAATTTTAATGCACAAAGTAGTAAAATTTTTAGAAATCAAAATTAAGGACATAACATAGACATAGTATAGAGTAAACTCCTTTTTTGTTAGCCCCGAGTGGTTGAAAGTCAGGGTCATTATCAAGCTTTTGTTAGTTTTCAATGCTGCCAGGGATCTAAACGGATAAGACAATGGCCGTTAAATTGATGTAAATCCCCAGTGTTAATACACAAAATTACCTCTTTTGTCGATAACAATTTGTGGTTGAACTTTAGAACACTCTACTTAATAAAGCAACCATTTAAAATTAATTGAAAGTCCCTAAAGTTGTTAAGAAAACGAAATAAAAAAGGTTATTAGAATACCTTAGCAATGCTGCGCTACTAAAATCATCGTGTTTTTTTCAAATTCTGAAATTAAAAGGTTTAAAAATATAAGAAATATTATACTTAAATGTGTAGTTACTCTAGGAGTTACTTTGCCTGTCCGTCTGTACGCACCTCAGTCTGTCAGTCAGTAACGGTATTGGGGTAATGTTATTTTCTAAGCTCTCATTTGAGGTAGAATGTTGTTTTTTCTTGTAAAGATACAAAATAACTGAGAGCATCTATTATACAACTTACTTAGTCAGTCGGTCTGTTGATCATGCTATATTTCAAAAGACATATACTTACATATAAATTTGATATAAAGATTTCCTAATTTTATTTTATTGATCAATAGCAACTAAACATCTAGATGCCTGTAGGGGTATTTAAGGGGGTAAGGTGTGATTTTTTTGACAATTTTTCTTGGGAGGATATTGGCACCCTCTCCAAAAATAGTTATGTACCTTCTCAGGCCCTATAAGAAACTAACCTGTAAATGAGACCCATATGGGAACAGCGGTTAGCGAGATCCTTTAGTACAGACATCTCTCTTTATATTTCTCCCTTTTTATGACTTCTAAACACCAGATATACTCCCTTTGTCCATGGATTGTCAGTCTTGTTTTATATTATATTTGTTTTAAAGACTATTTTAAAGGAAATATATGTGATGGTATTTTGCTGTCAGTTGTACCATCAGTTTGTACTCTGTACCTCCAGCTAATATTCAGTGGTTCAGGTTAGTTCATAGTTATGCTATTAGTTTGTACTCTGTACCTCCAGCTAATATTCAGTGGTTCAGGTTAGTTCATATTTGTATTATTAGTTTGTACTCTGTACCTCCAACTAATATTCAGTGGTTCAGTTTAGTACATAGTTGTACTATTAGTTTGTTCTCTGTACCTCCAGCTAATATTCAGTGGTTCAGGTTAGTACATAGTTGTATTAATAATTTGTACTCGGTACCTCCAGCTAAAATTCAGGTTAGTACATAGATGTACTATTAGTTTGTTCTCAGTACCTCCAACTAATAATCAGTGGTTCAGTTTAGTACATAGTTGTACTATTAGTTTGTTCTCTGTACCTCCAGCTAATATTCAGTGGTTCAGGTTAGTACATAGTTGTATTAATGATTTGTACTCTGTACCTCCAGCTAAAATTCAGGTTAGTACATAGATGTACTATTAGTTTTACTCTGTACCTCCAGCTAATATTCGGTGGTTAGTACATAGATGTACTATTAGCTTGTACTCTTGATTTTTAAAATGGATTGTAAATTATGATGGTCCCCAATGCTTGGCAGTGTCCAAACTTTAGCTAGTAATTTTAATAACCAGATGGGGATAATTTTGTTTATCATCATTTGGAATGTAATTTATTTATATTATCCCTCAATATTTTCGAGGGAAAAAACCATGAAGCGAAGCATTATCATTTGTAGAGTGTCAAAACTGAATAATCAGAATATAAATGTATGAAAGTAAATTTCTTGATACTGCTTGATACAGGATAATGTTTAAGGACCTACTTACTTTTTTGGACTTGATTTTAAAAATGCTTCGCTTATAGTATTGTACTAAAAATCAGTCAATCGGATAATTATAAAAAAAATATAAATCAACATGTTTATAATGGAACAACGGACATTATGGCAACAATTATATAGTTGCTATGCTTTCTTAATAAAACCAAACTACCACAGGAAACTCCATGGAAAGTTTGAAATCGGATAGACAATTCTAACATGTCAAAATAAACAAACAGAGCTAACAGTTCCACAAAAAACGCTAACCGTTACGGACGGACAAACCGACCCTAATTATATAAAAGCTTCGCTTTCAAAAATGTTCATTAAATTTAGATGTACGTGTATACATGTAAAAATAGGCTTAGGCTTACTATAAGAATCTTCTCAATTTTTCTTACATTGCACAGTTTGTTAAAATATAAAAAATTATCTTAATAAAAAGAATATATTTAAATTAAAATGTTAAATTTAAAGTGTTAACCCAAAACAATAGAAGGCGATTAGGCAAAATCGCCTTTCAAAAAAGGGGTACTTTTTCGTTTGTTTTTTAAATTAGGGCAGATTAGGTTAGGTTGTATTGGTTACTAGTAAGCTCCTAAAGGTAACACCCCCCCTCCATCCCTCCCCGCAGGGGAAAGGCATAAAAAAATCTACACATCCCCTAATTTTATTGTGGTTCTAATTTTGAGGGTTCCATGCTCAACAGGCAGATTTGAGGAAACGCACAAAAAAAAGGAAAAAGAGTTTTTGTTTGTTGTTGTTTCTACCTAATATTTAGTTGTGAAAATATTACAGGAAAACCGATGTCCTAATATTTTTTGCAATGCTGCATCCCCCAGTGAGCCAGTGCACCCCCCCCCCCCCCCCCCAGTGAGAGCCAAGATGCACTCTCCCACGGACCCACCTAGGATGCATTTCTAACAAGGATGTCAACATCCACTACAGAAAAGCTTAATAAATAATAAAGCTTAATTGATGTACATCTATTTCAAAACTGCTTTACATACAACTTTGTGGAGCATTTTATAGTGCCTATACAATACAAATGACCAATAAACAGGCAAATACACAGACTAAATTACCAATGGGAGGTCAGTATATATTTTTATTGACCAACTGTAGGCCAGCATGACGTAATTTTTCTTAAGCACTATAAAAAGCTTTCAACATTGTTCCTAATTGTTTTACAAAATACCTATACGAAAATCAAGATAATTAGTAAATTACCTATTCAAAAATCATGATGATGTTTTAATTCAATATTATAATTGTTACAGGAATCTTCACGCCAACTTTGAAACTGCCCAATGTCAATATTGGAACTATCAATTATTAAGATGCGTACGTACTGGCCCAAAATCTAGAGAAGCTTCGCTTTACACAAAAAAATATGTGGTGTGGTGAAAAATATGCTAGTTTTCTTACAGATGAAGATTTATAGACCTGTAGGAGTTTGTGTGTGTGAGTGTGTATGTATGTGTATGTGTATGTGTGTGTGGGTGTTTGTGGGTTGGTGTACACAAGATTCTGTGTGCATATGTTTAGATGCGTGCATGTGTTCAATGTACATTTGTACATTCTCATGTAAATATGTGTATTATGGGCGTACTTTAATGTTAATGTTTTAGGACATTTATCAAAGAAAAGGGAACACATAGCCCTTTCAGGGGTCTTATACTTGCGGTAGCAAATTTAAACTGAACCTATCCTATCCATCTAATGGCTTTTTTGTGAAATAGACTAACGCACCAAAACAAACAAAAATATATAATAATTATTTATCGCATCGTATAATATAATCATTAATCATAAGATATTAATTTTAATATTCCTTGAAAATTGCCTGTAATACGATGCAATACATAATTTTTCAGTATGACTGAAAACCAATTCTTATCCAGCATAAATCAATCGGTTTCGAAGCCTTACTGGAAATCAAATTATTCACATACCCTGTCCCTTATTACCCACATTTGATAAAAGCATGGCAAAAAATATGAACTTGCATTTAGGGGGGAGGGGGGGGGGTGATAATATGAGTTTAAAAAAGTAAGGAAGATGCATAAAAAATTATTTACATTAATATAAACCCCCTTTTACGCATTTAAAGAAGAACAGGATAAGCAGAAACAAAGCAATGTGCAAATTAGGGTTGGGCCGGATATCCGGCAATTTTCAATATCCGGCCGGATACCGTATATTAAAACTATTCGGTTACATGATATCCGGCTGATTTTTGACGCCGGATATCCGGTAAATTGCCGGATATCGAACGTTGGCCAGATATCCGGCCGAAACCGTATATCCGGTATTATAAATCAGCTGGATATCCGGTATCCGGCCCAACCGTAGTTAAAATATCATCTTAGGATCACATTTTCAAATTATTATAATTTAGAAGTAACAGGATGTCTGTGTAACAAAGAATCTCACTAAACGCAGAAGCATTATAATATTCGGATCTACTGCAGTTCATGGTAAAATATTGCTGGTAAGCTATATTTCCAAAAATCTATGAATTTTAAAGACTGCTAGCTGCCAAACGGCTAAACGTACAGATCATGCCCGCACACTGTTTTTAAGCGGCATAAGAAGGCCTACAAACAATCTGAAATAGCCATAAATCAATAATGCATAATTATCTCGCAGTGCAGAGAAATGCGCGAAAAAGACCTACTATATGCGTTTTTTCTCTTCAGTGAAGCTTTCCCTGTGCATAATTGAATCTTGACTATTCCAGATTATTTGTAGGCCTTCTTATGTCTTTTAAAATTGTGTGCGGGTATGATCTGTACGTTCAGCCGTTTGGCAGCTAGCAGTCTTTAAAATTCATAGATTTTTGGAAAAATTGCTTACCAGCAATATTTTACCATGAACTGTAGTAGATCCTAGTAGATCCATAATATTCCACCGAAAAAAAGGACGAAAACATAATTTTTGGTAAATAGCTGATCATTTAACATAGATTGGAAGAAAAAAAAATTATTGCTCCTATAGGCCTCTAGGGGTGAAGCCGCTGGTATGGAATATTGCAATAAAAAATATACATTTCTATATTCTCTATTGGACGGAATAACCTTCTGATATTAAATTGTTACTATTTATACCTTATCATATCGTGAATCTTCAAGCAAGTGACGGTTAAACCTACTTACATTCCTCCCTATATGAAGAAAGGCGTTGGTTTAAAATATTAATATGTATTCATTTGAAATGCCTATTTTGTATTTAAAATAGTTATTTATTGCATCGTATTATAGAAAGCATGCCGCGGATATTAAAAATAAAATTATAACATTTAAACAGTTTTTTAGGCCCGAGAAGCCGGAGGCCTGGAGTAACATAACTGCTACCAATTTTATTATTTTCGTGAAAAAATGTCTGCAATTCGATGCTATACATGATTTTTCAGTATGGTTGAAAACCGGTAATAATCCAGCGGATATTATTCGGTTTTGATGACATACTGGAATAAACACTTATTTTGTTCATTTTGTTCAACAACATGTTTCTAAAAATAAATTATTTTCATAACAGCTTTTGTAGGGCTTGCATCATACAAATTTAAATTTTGATAAATGACAATTTGTGTGAAGTTTCTACAACAACCATTTAATATTTTTGTAATAAAAAACTTGAAAATCTGTTGAAAAACACGTGTAACAAGGATGACAACATCCTTAAAGCGGAGAACTCAAATTGTTTGACAAATGAATATTAATACTTGTATAGTGTGAAAACTGATTCCTGAATAAGATTAATATAAATCTATATATAAGTTTGAACTAAATTTGTTGCAAAACTGCTTACACACAGGATACTGTTTAAGGACAAACTTACATTTTTTGAACATGATAACATAGATAACATTATACTATATTGTTCCAGGAATTGTTATTGAAATCATTATCGAAAGTTTGGAATCGATAGGACAATTCTAACCTGTTTAAATTAACGAAAAGAGCTGTCACGGACGGACTGACCAACCTAATTATGAAAAGCTTCGCTCTTTAAAATATTACTTTTGTTTAATTATACTATTCTAATTAATGACTGTTTGAATACAACAAAGCCTTTAATTATTCTAAATGTTTCAAAACTGTATAGAAAAACTGAACACTTAATTAGATTCTACTCTTGCTTTTTCAGGCTCCTGGCATTAAATAATTGAATGTCATTAAGCACGTGCAACTCATTGCCATACACAGTTAGGCCTTCTGACAAAATTCATGCAGTCAAAGAACTGTTTTTAATGTATGTAAGTAAAAAGATAAGAAAAAAATATCTAATTTAAGAATGCTATGTATCTTAAATCAATGGAAGCTAAATTTATATCTACCCCAGATTATTATCAACAATATTACCCCGTCAGTAACTGTTTTATATATTGAATATATTGGTGGAAAGAGTTTGTACCAACCATACCAGAATTGTTTGAGTAAACGAATGAGAGAACAAGTTTATTAAACTTTTTGCTACCAATTTTAATGTCCCCTCCCTCCTTTAAGATTATAGATTTCCGACAAATAAAGGTAAATTATTAGGATAAGAGTAAACCAATAGAGGGGGAAAGGGGTTAACTAACTGTATGTCCCCACCCTATGACTCTGTGCTGACTTTCAAATTAGTCTTTGAATATAAGCCAATAGCGTCGGGAATATTATTACAGCCAATTCGTTACAAAAGTGCAGAAAGCAATTTGCTAGCAGACAAAAAAGGTCCCTAACACTGAATCCCGGTAGTTGTCTCGGCTATATATCTTTATTTATAGTTTTATCATTTTAGGGATGGAAGACTGCTAAACCTTGGGTCCCCGCGTGGGGGAGTCAGCCTAGAGAATGAGAAGACCCCGCAGTACACACAGAGTACACTGCTGGTGACCAGAGCTGTGCCGGAGGACAGCGGAGAGTACACCTGTACTCCCACCAGTGGACATCAAGCATCTGTCACTGTTCATGTACTTGATGGTTAGTAACCTTATCCGTCATTAGCATCATTCAACGAAAGGACGGACGTACGGACGGACCGAACCTAATTATAGAAAAGCTTAGCTTTCAAAAATGAGTCTTTCCTATTTCTAATTTATGTGTCTGTGTTGCCCTTAAGCTTTTAAGTGAAGCTTTTCTATAATTAGGTTCCGTACGTACGTCTGTATGTAACGGAGAACTCTAATTGTTAACTAAGGCATGACAACATTGTCCTATCGATTTGTATGGTGATTTCTGTAAAAGTTTGTTACGATTTAGAAAGCGTATCAACTTCAAATCGTTACCAGGAAGTCTGGTCGACTTTTTTTTAAAAAAATACATATTTTTTTACTTTTTTACTTCAATTTTTAATAATATAATTAAATTTTTGGACGAAGCATCCCTATAATCAAGTACTAAAAATGTTAGTAAAACTTTAAACAGAATTATGTACATACACAATTTAGAAAAATTAGAACTATTCAATCTATGTTCTGTTTACGTTCTGATACTCTACAAGTGTTAATGTTAGTTGTTTTTGCTACCATCTGATTTTAGAGCTTTACTTTTATGAATACTTTCATTCTTGTTTATGTATGCACAGAGTGACAGAGATAACGCAATAATCTTAAATTCTGACACTCTACAATTGTTAATGCTGTAAGAATTGTGATATTGTATGATAATAGAGCTTATGGATGTTTTCATTCTTGTTTATGTATGCAAAGAGATAAAGCAATATAATCTTCCCTAATTACTCTGTATAATGTCTTTATCCCCAAGTAAATTTCATATTCATTTACAACTTAAAATATACATAGTTACAATTTTATGTAGTAGAAAATGATGTTATTTTTGTTAAAAAAGTTTTGGGTATAATTCCTTTTGGGACAACGCCGTTTTTTCACAGTAGCTTTTGATAGGTTATTTTAGGTTAGATGATTACCCCGCAGGGTTAGGCAATTAGCTTCGAAGGGTTAGAGCGCCTCGCAGGGGCTAGAATTTGGATAAAAGCTTCTGTGCAAATACGAAGAAACGCCCCTTAAGAGGAGTTGTCAGGAAAGGGACTATACCCAAAGTTTTTTTACATTCTGGGTTTGTCCGTCCGTAGGCCTCGTCGAATAGAAACATAGCAAGTTGATGATTAATGTAACAGTTAGCAACATTTTAGAAAGCGTGGCAACTCTATAAACAATACTAGAAAGTCCTATATAATTTTAAAGTATGATGATTTTAAAATATTTTAGAAACAATAGTTCATATCATGTAATCGTCCTATTTATTTAATTGATTTTTTAAAGAATCATTTGGTATAATGGTGTAAGCGTTTAAGGGTGTTGTCATCCTTGTACACTAACGATATTAACTCTTTTGATACTTTTTTGCTAGATTTATAAAATCTTTAATCGGCATTTATGTTATTTAACGCAGAGATCTAAAGGGATAAGGCAGTGGCCTATAGATTAATATACCTTCCCAGTGGAGTTCGCGGAATTAGCCATTCTGTAGAAAACAATTAAGGGTTAAAACATTTTGACACTCAACTTAAACCAACCAATTAACTTTAAAAGGTTGTTAAGCCAACGAATGTGAAAATGTTATTATAAAACTTTGGGAACTAGTGTAAAAAACAGCCCAATGTTCCCTCCCTCCCTGTAATTAACATATTTTTTTTATATTTCAGGTGAGAACCCCCAGATGCAGCGTGGAGGTATTTCAGGCGCTAACACTTTCAATTCTTTACCAGTAGTAACTATAACATCTTTCATTTATTTACTATGGAGATAATTATCATATTTTTAGACTTTTTACAGAAGCTTTTTATGGTGCCTATAGAAAAATAAGTTATGCTGGCCTACCTTGGGTCAATTAAAATGTATATGAGCCAATCTGCATTGGTAATTTAGTCTGTGTATTGGCCTATCATCGGTCATTTGTATTGTAGGCAACATAAAAAGCTTCTAAATAATCATGTTTCATTTTTGTAAACATATACTAGTTTTTTTTTACTTTTCATAATGTTAAAAATGCAAATTTTCAAAACGAAACCGGTAAAAAAATTTAATTTTTATATTCATCTTCTTAAATGAACTAAATGTTTGATATTATTATTGTCATAAAAAGTATTTTTTTAAATTGTTGAATTTTTGGAATAATGAAACAAAATGTACCTATTTTCTAATTGGTAGTGACTTTTATATTAACTAGCGGCTTCGCCCCTAGCCTTTAGGGGCTTTGCCACAAGAGGTGATTTAAAAAGTATTTCTGGTGCTGCCATTTATTGTGAAGTAACTAACTAAAAACAATTTTTTTGTGTGGGGGGGGGATTTTCATTTTTGGGGGGGGTTGGGGGTGTCCCACCCCCCAAGAAAAGTAGAATTCGATCGGTTCAGTGGTTACCGAGATCTTAATGGACGGACGGACAGACATCATTCTACTTTGTATTATAGATATTATAGATTGTATTATTTGGTTAATTTGGCACTGTAAAAGCTATTTTCATTCCCAGGCTCTATTTAAAAAAGTAAAATGAGAGACAGATAGACAGAGAGGATGGAAAGAGAGAGAAAGAGAGCGAGAAAAGAAAGAGACAAAAAAAAGAAATTAGAAGAAAAAAATACTATAAATTTTTTTAATTTTAGAAATTTATCTAAAATTTTAAAATATTTGATTTCTCTAGATTAAAAAACACATATAAAGAAAGAGAGAGAAAAAAAGAAAGAAAAATATGACAGAACGCAAGATAAATGTATAATGATTTATTTCTCTTCTACATATCTATACATTATTTATGTAATAATGTTACACAAAGTTTAATACTTAAAAAACTGCCTAAAATATTATTATTTAAATGAGTACACGAGTTTGACATATATTTGTTTCATCAAATCTAAGTATTTAAATTTTCTTTTAATTAAACTCCCTAACAATTATGAGTACAGCTGTTAACACATACTATTTTTTAAGTATTAGATTCTGTGGGGTAACCCTGACCCTGATTTAATCAAGACCACAACCTCATCCCCCCCCCCCTAACTTCCAAATGTTATTGTTTATATATTTTAAGTATTGGACTCTGTGGGATAACCCTTACCCTGACCCTGATTTAATCAAGACTACAACCCCCCCCCCCCCCCAACTTCCCAATGTTATTGTTTATATATTTTAAGTATTGGACTCTGTGGGGTAACCCTTACCCTGACCCTGATTTAATCAATACCACCACAACCTCCCCCCCCCCCCCCCCAACTTCTCAATGTTATTGTTTATATATTTTAAGTATTGGACTCTGTGGGGTAACCCTTACCCTGACCCTGATTTAATCAAGACCACCACAACCTCCCCCCCCCCCCCCACCTATCAATGTTGTTGTCTATATATTGATAGATGATCCTGTGTACTTGTCAACAGTAATATCCAACAGGGATATAAAGGGATAAGACAATGGCAGATAAAATTATGTACTTCCCAAATAATGTTTCGCAAAATTTCCTTTTCTGTAGATTACAATTAGTGGTTTAAACGTTTGAACACTCAACATAATGAAGCACCTAATCAAAATTCACTAATAGTCTTCAAAGTTGTTAAGCCAACGAAAAAGAAACTTTGGTGACTAGTACTATACATCCTAATGTCCCCTCCCTCCCTGGAAAAATCCACACTCACACATTAATAATATATCATATCAACGTATCACAACCATTTAATTCTAATCTATAAAGTAGTAATGTTTTTTGTCTGGAGCTTAAAATTTCAATGAAAACAGTACTATTTTATTTTTTACGTTTTTAGGGAAGCTTTACTTTGGAACTCTCTATCTTTTTCTCACCCTCTCTCTCTCTCTCCCTCTCGCTCTCTCTCTCTCTCTCTCTCTCTCTCTCTCTCTCTCTCTCTCTCTCTCTCTCTCTCTCTCTCTCTCTCTCTCTCTCTCTCTCTCTCTCTCTCTCTCTCTCTCTATCTATCTATCTATCTCTCTCTCTTTCTCACCCTTTCTCTCTCTTTTTTCCTGATGTTTTCTATCTTTTTTTTTTTATTTAGTAATAAAAAGCAAAGTATAATTTTAATTTGCCTTAATGATATTTTATATTGAAATTAAAATATTTCAAAGTTAATAATCAAAAATCTCATTAATTAGATTTAAACCAAAGCAGTTTGGTTGCCTAGTGCACCAGAAATGCAAATTATTGGAAATTAATAAAAGTGAGAAAGATTTCTTAGAAACTAATTCTTTTCTTTGAAAAGTCTTAGCTCTAGTTTTTAATTTTAGTTGTTGGCATTGAAATCTAAATTTTAAAGTATTACTATTTAGTTTTAACCCTCGAAAGTTAATGGGTGCCGTTGATAGCCCCTACCCCCTCCTGACACGATTAAAACCGAAAAAAAGTCAATCATGACCACTTTTATTTGAGTCGACATTAATGATATATAAAGATATGTCAGCCAAGACCATTTAGTCGAAATAATTTAACCTCGAGGATATCCTTTAATTAATTACATCTTTAACATAATATAAGCAAATTTGAATACTTTATTAAGAAAATAGGGACTTTGCCCCTAGCATCTAGGCGCTCTGCATTCTAAGGGACAGAGAAGGATAGAAAAATAGCTTTAAACCATTCCAAGACTTCAATCTGAAAATAAAATAGCCTAAAGCCATCACAGGACCTATTTAAAGTTTACCTGAGTAAGAGAATTCAATCGGTTCAGTAGTTATTGAGATCTTAAGCTATAGACAAAAAAAACCTTACTACTTTATATAAAAACTAGCGGCTTCGCCCCTAGCCTCTAGGGGCTTTGCCCCAAGAGGTGATCAAAAAATTAATGTTGATTGTTTTTAGTGAGAGAATATTGCTATTCTTTCATTCAAAATAAATGCTGGAATAAAAAATAATAAAAAGGGCAGCCTGCGGCAGCCTGTACCAAAATAAAAAAATAAGGGGGGGATTTATTTGTTTTTTTGGGGGGTAGGGGTGTCCCACCCCCCCAAGAAAATAGCTTAAAACCACCACAGGACCAATAGGTATATACCCTCAAGAGTAGAATCCGATCAGTTCAGTGGTTACCGAGATCTTAAGCTTCAGACGGACGGACGGACGGACAGACAGACAGACATCGTACTACTTTGTATTATTGAGGATGAAACATACATATTAAATATGTTGTATTTAGATATAAATCAGTTTTGTAACTATCTGTTTTTATGCCCGTCATGTTTCCCATTAATTGCAGTGTACACAGGGCTGTAAACCAATGAAAATACAAGTTTCAATGTTGTAAAGAAACTTTATGTTGACTTAGTATACAACCAGGAACGGAGAGGACATTGGGCTGTTTATCATACCAGTCCCCAAAGTTTCATAATAACATTTTCTTATTAGTTTGCTTAACAGCTTTGGGGACTTTTATTGAATTTTGATTGGTTGGTCCATTAAGTTGAAGTCCCAACCGTTCCAACCACTAATTGTAATCTACAGTAGGGGTAATTTTATGTATCATCATGGGGGATATGTATCAATTTATCGGCAATTGTCTTATCCCTTTAGATTCCTGGAGTATACAACACTTTTGCTTGAATGTAGGGATAGAGGACTGGATTTAAAATTTGTATTAATATGTGCACCATAGGGGTCTTCTTTCTAAGATGCTTTTTAGGGCTATTTAAAATTGTCATTTAAAAATATTGTAAAAGAAACATTAATATTTTCAAGACAGAAGTAATTTTTTTATAAGATTCTTTGTTAAAGTCAAATTTCCTCGTGTTATATAAACATATGATCTATTATTAAACTTTTTACTAATTTATTATCAATTATCCTATCCCTATATTCATGAATTGTTTAGTGTATAGTATAGTCTACAGATACAGATATAATAAACTCAGAAGCTAGAATCATTTATTATCTTTAAATAGTAAAAAGAAATGCAATTAGTTGCAATTTTATTTATTAGGCCTTCTAACTAATATAGTAATTAATTTTATATCTAATTTAAGAAAACTTCAGTTCCAATTCATGGATCTAAAGGGATAGATCAATGGCTGATAAATTTATGTATAATACATATAATGGTAAAAAAATTACCCCTTCTGTAGACTACAATTAGTGTTTGAAACGTTTGTACACACAACTTAATAAACAAACCAATCAAAATTCAATGTAAGTCCCGAAAGTTGTTCAGTCCAATAATAACTCCCTCCCTCCCTACATTACTTTAAACATTAAACGCTATTCTGAAGTCAAACTTACATTAAAATTAAGAATTATATACATTAAACTTCATAGATCTTATGACCAATCTAACAAAATTATTCTTTCTGTTAAAAGTTATTACATTTCCAGTTTTAACCAACCAATTAAGATTCAATAAGTTTTTAACGACCAAGCTAATATTGCTAAATTCGCTTCTACAAGTGATGCGATTGATAATGATTATTTTTTACTTAAAATATATTCAGGAATGACAGAGAAAACTTTTTCTTTTCAAATTGGGTCGAGAAAAATTTCTAATTGAATAAAAGTAAACCCACGACCGTGGCTCAACACGTAGCGCATCCGCTCGTCGTCGGGAAGGTGATAGGTTCGAATCTCGGTCCGACACCGCGTCATAACTAAAACGTTAAAAATGGTTCCCGCTGCTACTATGTCAGATGCGCTACGTAAATAGTTAGAGTGGGGGGAATGCCTTGGCCCAAAACAGGCGCAACTCGCTACCATGCACAGTTGGGACTTCTCAGACAAAGGTCGTGCATCTCAGAGAGTTGGTTGTCTGATGGGTGAATGAACGCTTTACAACGCAATCATAAGTATTGTTTGTGTATTTCAAGGTGCGTGGAGGAAAGTCTAGTACCCGAAGCGACACCTAGCCCCCTAGAGTCTTATTAATCTAAACTGAATAAAAGTACCAGAAGCCAATGATTAAAAGAACTTATTTGGATACCAGAATAATCCATAATCAAATGTCTTATCTCAGAATCATTAAGTTAATATCATTTACTAATGTAAAAAAAAAATATAATTTTACATAAACAACAATGCCCTGAATAAAAAAAACTTACTAAATATGTGTAATTTTATAGTACCAACTAATCCTTAGTTGATTTATAAAAAGGTGTACAATATGTACATAAAATATTTGGTGCAGTGGGTATTGAGAACATAATCCACAATTTATGGCCGTTTTCATTACAGCAGCAAATGTGCACCAGTGTTAGTTATATTATTTGTACAGCTAGTTAAAAGTACAACTACACCCGTTTCTTTCAATTAATTATGCAGCAAGTAAAATGTATTTCCATTTTTTGTACAGCAATTTAAATGTGCAGCTGTTTTATATCAATCATTATACTTTTACAATTTTAGTTATTCATGGTACAAACTTTGATGTTGTACAAATGTTGCAAATAAATTTTGGAAGCTAAAGCAAATTATTTGGGTAAAAATTTACGTCCTGTAAGAAGGTATATTTAATCTTTTTGCACCAAAGCTAATGTGCCAATTTTGTGCCTTAAGGTTCACTCTGATTATGTTATGCTTTTAGAGCAGCAGCTACTATTTAGTTAGGATGCCCGGCAAAAACATTCAAGAGGGGATTTGTGGATTAATTGCCTATTCATGAAGAACTTTAGATATTTTTGGAAATGTATTAGGTTTTTGAAGCTGTTTATAATGCCTATAAAACATGACGTCATACTGGCCTACCATTGGTCAATTAAAATGTATACTGGCCTGCCATTAGTAAGTTAGTCTGTGTATTATTTGAAATTTTTATTGCATGACGTAATTTTTTACAGGAAATATAAAAAGCTACCTCTCTATTGCATAAAAATTACACCGCTACTTACTACTGCACATAATAGTTCTGTTTATTTTATACAGAAAATTTATTAGCAATATTATTTAACTTTCAATAAATTGATGCACTAGTTAGAAAATAGGTACATTGTTTCATGCAGTGGCGTGCGGTAGGGGAGTGTAGAAGGTATTCAACACCCCCCCTTCACACCTTTCTATACAGGTTACTGGTTTTATGATTTATAAAAATTATTATATTTTCAAGAAGATTTTATTTGTTTAATAATATTTATGTCTATTAAATTCCAATTCCAATTCAAACAAAAACAATTTTTGTTATCAAAATCGATATTATAAGTCAAAATTTATAAATGTGATTTTTATATTTGTTCATCTAAGAGATTTATAGAAATACTTTTTTAAGGATCCAAAAACGCGCGGCACTTGGTCGTCTAACTTTATCTCTCTATTTAGAAGGAACTATTAAGCAGGGCTTGGCAGCCGCGCCTCAGCCACAAATAAGGTTCAAATTTAAACCCGCTTGTGGCAAAAAAATATTTCGAAAAGATTTTTACATCCAGCTGAATTTTAAAGTCATAAAAAGAAAATTTCACTCAGGCGAGGCTTACACGCGACTGACGAGCGGCTGCCAAGCCCTGCTATTAAGTGTGATTGTATTTTATTCATTATATTGTTTGTATATTGTAGAAAATTTTAAATTATAAAATAATAAATTTTTATTGTCTTTATAATGTTATTTATGGAGGGTTAATTAATGGTATGATTTTGTACACTGTATATGAGGATTTTTCTCGAGTTTTACAATTATTTGAAGGTTTAAATGTACAAAACAAAACTTTAAGACTAAATATTAATTAAATTTTTAGAAGCAGTAATTTGATGGTTATTTGCCCGTGTCCTTATTAAACTTGCGTACAATCTTGGTTTACTGTGTTAGCGCGGATAAAACATCTAAGAAGAATAGGCACAAAGTAGAACGATGTCTGTCTGTCTGTCTGTAAGTCTGTCTGTCTGAAGCTTAAGATCTCAGTAACCACTGAACCTATTGGGTTCTACTCTTCAGCGGATAATATACCTACTGGTCCTGTGGTGGTTTTAGGTTTTTTCTTGGGTGTTGGTGCAACCCCACCCCCAAGAAAAGAACCACCCCCCACCAATTTTTTGGGGGGTAAATCATGGTTCTTTTTTACAGTAATTAATATTCATGGATTTTACAAATATTTATCATAAGGTTTGATAAATACAAAATGTAAGGAAACAAGGATGACAACATCCATAAAAGCGAAGCACTGAAACGGTAGGACAAACGGACATTAACACTTGTATAGTATCTGAACTGAAAAATCGGAACATAAATGTATAAATGTCGAATCAAAATTGTAGGTAAATTTGTTGAAAAACTGCTTAAAAACAGGATAATGTTTATGGACATACTTACATTTTTGGACTTGATTATAGAGTTGCTTCGCTTATAATATTGTTCTTTGTTGTCCCAGGAATCAATATACCAAAAATCAGATCAAACGGATAATTAAAACACTTGAAAATTTGTTGTTAAAAAAGTAGAAAAATCAACATGTTTAAAATGGACGTACGGACATTCTGGTAATGATTATATAGTTGCTACGCTTTCTAAATCGTACCCAACTACTACAGGAATCATCATGCAAAGTTTGAAATCGATAGGACATTTCTAACATGCCTAAATTAACGAATAAAAGCTATCTATCTCGGACGGACGGACGGACGTACGGACCGACCCTAATTATAGAAAAGCTTTGCTTTTAAAAAGATTTCTAAAAACCAATTGTCAATTTACCATTTTGTGGTTATTTCCCTTGCTTTTAAAATTATGTGTTTATACTCGGAGCACCGAGTATGTGTCACCAATTGTTGGGGCAAAATAGTTATTTATCGCATCGTATCATGGACAGTTTTCCGCGGATATTTTTAACTGAACGATTATAAGGTTACACTAGTTTCGTTAGCTTCAAGAGGCCGAAGGAAAATTGTCTATGTTTTTTCAACATGGCTGAAAACCTGTCTCAATCCGGCGGATATTAATCGCTTTCGAAGCCAGACTGGAAAATCAATGTCTAAATTAATACATCACTATAGTGCATTTCTGTACACTCTGGAGCAGAAATTTAAATAAATGCACCAAGAAAGTTTAGTGTTAGTGTATGTGTGTTTGGTTATGTGTGTGTGTGTGTATGTGAGTATGTGTGTGTGCGTGTATGTGTAATATGTCCAATGACCTAATATTCTTGATAGGGATAATATATAATACTTTAGGACTTTATGCGTCTTTCAAAATAATCGATATATAGGGCATGAATATTGAATAATATTAAATATATTCACTTAGTACCTCCAGTTAGGACTTCAAGCCAAAGGTAGCGCAATCACAGAGATGGTTGGCTGATGGGTATTACTTAACCTAATAATAACCCGGGTGATTGGACGGAAAGAAAGATTTGGCTCCCCTTAATTGGACCTGGCGTTAAGGTGTCACTGACAGCAACCTCGCCTGTATGAGGTAACTGATAGGTAATGCCGGCTGTTTTAGATTCTCTTGCACTTTCAAATCTTGCTATCCACTGAACCGATATAGTTCTCCTTTGCTGGTAAGGTTTATAACTATTTAGGGGAAGGGTACCTCCAAGCTCCAAGGAGAAATCATCATTGGAAAAAAATGCCCCCCCCCCCCCAACAAAAAAAGAACAACTTTGGCATACTATAAATATTTTAAAATAATTGACATGGGTTTCGGATTAACATCGTTTGATTATCTAAGCAAAAAATATAAATAATTATATAGAATCAAGCCTTAATGTTTGATAAATAAATGGATAATGGGCCTTAATTGTTCTGTTTTTATATTTCATCACAATGGAAAACTGTTATTTAACCTAAAGGAGATTTTTGAGTTCTTTGCAAAACAAAATTATTTTAATTTTATATTTGTTTTGCTGCCATAGCCAATACCTTGAATGATGCTACACAAAATTACCCTTTCTGTAAATTACTATAATTAATGGTTAAAACGTTTGGGGACTCAACCTTGTGAACCAACCAATCAATATAATTCATTATAAAAGTACCCAAAAGGGGGTACAAAATTGAAAAAAAAATTTTAAAAATTTTCTAAGAGGATAACGCCGAAGATTGTTGTTCTTATCCTATTATATAAAGTAGTATTTTTTTATCTAAAGACTAAGATTTTTTAATAACTACTGAACTGATCAAGTTCTACTTTTAAGAATGGCTTTAAGCTATTTTATTGTAAAATTTCAGTCTCAGATTGCTTTAGGCTATTTTTCTGGCCCCTTCCTCTTCCTTCTAGATTCTTAGGGCGCAGCCGCTAGTTTATTCATAACAAAGTTAAGTAAAACAAAGTTTTGAATAAAATAATGTGCGACATAAATAATTTCATATTTATTCTGTCTGTGAAACAATGGCTTTAAATCAGGGAGTAAGGGAGAGGACAATGGATCGAATATTCAATTTTTAGGAGTCTCAGACTTTGGGTTCTGGCTTAAAGGGAATGTGCAAGAATTTAGCGGGTTCTCACTGACTTTGGGTACTAGCGCATCATTGACTTAATTTAAAAATAAACTTAATTTCTAGCAGACAGAAAAAATTTTTATGAGATGGCTGGTTTTAACAATTTAATTTTTCTCCAGAAAATATAATTTTATAGATAAAACCTTTATTTGTGATATTTGTGTAATCAGCAATCTAAGAATCCTTAGATTTAATTCTTAATTTATTAAATTTTATTCTTTAATTTAGTTCCAAGGGCAATTTTAATTAATTAACGTTAATGGTCAGTCCGATATTCTGATAATCTAATTTTTTTAATGAATGCTTTTTCTTAGAACTATTTTCTTATTTTATAGTTTTCTAAATTTGATCAACATACCCTATACAATTTTCTTCAAATTTTCTGGATAAATCTGGATTTCATGGCCTTTCAGCGAAAACTCTTAAATTGAATTAATTGCTCATTGTCCCCTCCCTTAATCTCTGGTTTAAATAAATTTATTCATAGAGTTTTATAAAAGTTTTGTTTCGAGTCTAAAAATATTGCAAACCTGGCAACTATTGAAGCATTTCACTAAAATTGATCATTAAGTTTTAATATTTTATCACGGGCCTGATGAGTTGATGGGTTTTTATTTGAAATGTTTGCAAATGTCCAAGGTCGTTGAATAATTTATGCTAAGGTTGTGTTTTGCGATGTAAAATAATTTATAAACATTTATATTTATATGTATGGATGTGCGCTAAGCGGTTAGTAAATTGTGCCATTTCAAAATTGGATTTTTATTCTATAAAAATTGTATACTTGTGCATGCATAATATGAATTTGAACTATTTAGTTTTCGTGATTTTTTTTTATTACACCTAAAAAATATAGAAATAATAAAATTTGTTTTGGCTTTTTAGTTGGATTTGATTTCCTCCCAGGACTACCCCTATCAAGATTCAAGAAAACATGGTTCGTTAGTTAAAACTGTTTTTACTCACAGGAAAACTAACTTCCCCATTTTTAGTAGCGAAGCTACTCTATAATTCACTTTGTCCGTCCGTCCGTCCGTCAGTCCGTCAGTCCGTAACGCTATGGGGGAAATGGGATTTACTCAGCTCCTATAAAAGATAGAATGCTGAAATTTTTTGACAACATTCCCATTATCAAGGAGCACAATTAAGTATAAAAGATCGATGGCGATAGGACCGCTCTTTAGCAGGTTTTAGGCTATTTTTGTATTTTTCACATTTTTCTCAATATCTTCTGTGTTTATGGTGCGATTTTCAAAATTTTTTCAGTTATAGATATCTAAATTAAATTTTCAGTCCTTTAAAGAAACCAACTATGACGGTCAGACTGCCTTTAAGCAGGTTTTAGGCTATTTTTGTATTTTTCACATTTTTCTCCGTATCTTTGGTGTTTATGGCCCGATTTCCAAAATTTTTTTAGTTATAGATATCAAAATTGAATTTCCTGTCCTTTTAAGAAAACAACTATGATGGTCAGACTGTCTTTCAGCAGGTTTTAGGCTATTTTTTTTATTTTTCACATTTTTCTCCATATTTTTGGTGTTTATGGTACGATTTCCAAAAAATTTTCAGTTATACATATCTAAATTACATTTCCTGTTGTTTAAAGAAAACAACCATGACGGTCCGGCTTCCTTTTTGCAGGTTTTTGGCTATTTTAAAATTTTTTCATATCTTTGATGTATATAGTCCAATTTTCCAAATTTTTTTAAGTTAAGGATTTAAAAATTTAATTTCCTGTCGTTTTAAGAAAACAAGCATGGCGGTCAGACTTCCTTTTAGCAGGTTTTTGCTATTTTTATATGTTTTACATATTTTCTCATATCTTTGGTGTTATTGGTCCAATCTTAAAACTATTTTGGGATATCAGTATCAAAATAATTTTTCCCATTGTTATAAGCATCTTTTATGTTATTTACTTTGATTGTCATCATTATACAAAATAGAACAGAGTTTCGTGTTTATTTTCTCCAATAAATCAATTAATAAATACATTTTAAATCTACTTGTATGTATTACCATCTATGATTTTATTTTTTGTGCTTTGCTACTTATGGATGTTGTCATCCTTGTTTAATAAATAACTTTATTGGGATGGGGGCCGGGGAGGGCCGGGGGGTAGTTTTTTAGGTTCCACGACAAACGCAGGAGTCCCAAACATCGGAGTGGACAAACGCAGGAGTGTTAAAATATTAATTCAAGTAAGTATTTCTATACAGGTTAGGTTAGGTTATAATATGAATATACAAAAAAGCCCCCGCAGGGGTTAGGCATTTAAAAAAAACTAAAACATGGTTTAAAATAGGTTAAATTAGGTTAAGAGTCCACTCCTGCGTTTGTCCTTAGACCGTTTTTTATGTGTTAGTGTTCCGCATTAATTCAGGTTTATTTGGGTTATTTCATTAGGCACTATGAAGTAAAGCACCACTATTTTTGTTTTAAGCAGTTTTTACTAAAAACAGTCATACATTTTTCATAAAAAGTCTAGTAGTCTAGAAAGGAAGAAATTATGAAAAATATCTGGAAAATCTATTTTTACTAAAGTATCATTAATATAAAACCCAGAAAATCATCTTTAGACTTTCTGTTCTATCAATCATTCAAAGAGAAAGTTATCAAGTATTTTTTAGTAATATTATAAAATTTTAATCCATGTCTAAGAGCGATTAAAAGATGTGAAAATAAAAAATGTTATTTTACATTAATATTGAATCAAAGTAGAATTGATTGTTGTCATTGTTAATTTTTTCTAACCTTAACAAGTTGCAGGAAAAAAAAAAAAAAAAAAAAGGTATTAAAGTTTTTCCTTTTCACATTAATTACAAATTTTGATTACAGACCATGAATAAATCAATTTAAAAATTCATTTTTATAAATTTGAATTCTATATTTTGTTTCCTTTATATATACATCAATGATAAACCTAGCTCAAGTTCAAGGTAAGCCACAAAGTTTCTTCTATAAAGGAAATTAACACTTAGCTTTAGAAATTAGAGTTTCAAATTGATGTTAAATAGTATTTTGAAAATTCTTTAAAATTCTTTTCATGTTTGTGTTTTTAATTTTACAAAATAATAATATGCTTCTTAATAATAATATGCCAGCGGCTACGCGCCTAGAGGCCTTTAGGGGAAGGGGAAGTTGAACATCCACTCTCAATTTCATGAAAATACTAGAATATGGGTAGTGGCTCTTTTTTTATTGATTTGCCTTGGGAGAGTAGGGTTGTACGCTGTCCAAAAATAGTTACGAAACTAACCTGGACATAAAAGAAAATTCACTGTAAAGGAGAATCATATAGGTTCTGTAGCTAGCGAGATCCTTCGCTATTTGACATGATTTCATAGCTGGATCTTTAAATCATTTCAATGGTGCGCCAAATCGGGGTGAGCCAACTTTCCACCAATGAGGGCACAGCATTTTACGAAATGCCGCGCTGTGATTGGCTGAAATTCGGCGCACCCCGATTTGGCGCACCATTGAAATGATTTAAAGATCCAGCTTAGTTTATTTAGATTTTACCTTTTAGCACTTTTTCTGTTTACGATAAAAGACTGAGAAAAAATTACTTAATTTAAGTACAATATCCCTTGTCCCTGCAAAAGAGATGTAACAAACCCAGTGGGAGAATATCCTGCTGCTTTGTAAGACAACCCTTGCAAAAACAATTACTTTGTTGTGTACCTACAGAATTGTGGATATGGAATATACGTGGATATCATGACAGGTGAGAAATTGTTATCACTCATTTCTTGGTCCGTTCGTTCAACCAGTAAGAGGGGTGGGGATGGGGTAAAAGGGGGTGGATGGGGGTATGGTCATTTTACCACCGCTGCAAGTTTTATTTTATTAGAGAATATAAAAATCTGGTGTAACATCCAAGTAATAATATGTCCATTACCTATAACTTGAACAATGACGTCTGCAAGTTATGGTAGAGTAGGATGCATTTATCATTTAGAAGAAAAAAACTCGAGAAATGAGGTTTACAAAAGATTGGGAATCTTAAGATATAAAGGTTCAAAACCTGTCCGTAAGAAATACAGAAATAATTTTCCATGAAGGCTTCGAAGCAACTTAATATCCGTTGAATTAGAACTGGTTCTCAGCCAAACTGAAAAACTATGTATAGCAACGTATTATAAACAATTTTTCGCGAATAATAAAATGAAAATCACAAAACTTGTCTCGACATTTTAATTGACTAATGATAGGCCAGTATGACCTTATTTTTTATAAGCACTATAATAATCTTAATGGATCACATGCCTTTAAAGACATAGAATAGAAAGCTAGTAATCAAATACGGAGATGTATGATTGGTTAACTTGAGCAAAAAATTCAGAAATTAAAAAATGTGTCATCAAATGTTTTCCTAACGGCGGTTTCATATCTTCTTAGATCTTAAATTTAGGTATCTAAAGGGATTAGACAATGGCTGATAAATTAATGTACATCCCAAATAATGGTATCCCTTCTGTAGATTTTAATTAGTGGTTAAAACGTTTAAACACTCGACTCAATAAACCAAACAAACAAAAATCACTAAAGTCCCCCAAAGCCAACAAATAAGAAAACTTTATTTTAAAACTTTTGGAACAAGTGTTATAAACAGCCCATTGTCCCCCCTCTTTATTTTAACTTGAACAGAAAATTCAGAAATTCTGAAATTCAAAGTTGTGTCATCAAATGTTTTCTCAGATCTTAAATTACATCAATTTGTTTTCCTCTATTCAAGTTTTTAATAGCAAAACTATCCTATAATTAGGGTAGGTCCGTCCGTATGTCCGTAACAATTAGCACTTTTTGTTAATTTAAACATGTTAGAATCGTCCTAACGATTTCAAACTTTGTATGATGATTTCTATACCAAATAGGTACAATTTAGGAAGCATGGCAACTCTATAATCATTACCAGATAGTCCATACGTGCTGATGTAATTATGTCCTTATCATATTTAAGCAGTGTTGCAACAAATTTATTTACAACTTTGTTTAGACTTATATACATTTATATTCTGCTTATTCAGTTCTGACACACTAAAAGTTTTAGTGCTGGTTTGTCCTGCCGTTTCAAAGCTTCACTGTTATGGATGTTGTCATCCTTGTATATTCTACATGCGCTTTTACATTCTTTATTCTTTGAAATTTGTGGAATTATAACATTATAGGAATGCAATAATGTATTGATCTACTAATAGATTATGCTCCGCGGATAAAATATGAAAAATTAGGGGATTAATTTGTTGATTTATATTTAAGTTCTCGTGTAAAATTTCTATAAAGTCTAACTCTAGGGAAGATGTGAGGCAGGATAATAGCCTAAAACCATCCTAGACTTAATTTTTATATTGAAACATACTAAAAACTAATAAATTATAAAACTGTGGGTATAAATGTAATTTACAGTCCAATGGTCCCTCCCTTCCTGAATAACAATAGACTGATATCTTTTCCTGATACAAAGGCCTTTCTAGGAATCATGTACATTAATCTATACAACAGTCAGCAAGAATATATGCAAGGTTAATCTAATAATAATAATAATCATAACAGGCATCAAATCATTTATCCTATTTTAAAATTTTTAAAAAATTTTATTTGTTAGATTAAGTTTTTCACTTAGATCATTTAAGCCGCTAGTTTTGTCAGTAGTTACTTTCGTTAGCAGCTACTTTCTAATAACCCATCTTGTAGATTATAATTAATGGTTGAAATGTTTCAACAATCTTAATGAATTAACCAATCAAAATTCAATAAGAAAACTTTATTTAAAATCTTTGTGGACTAGTGTAATTAAAAGCTGAAGGTCACATAACTCCTAAGGATGGACTAATGAAAAGCTTCCTTGAAAATTTATAGAAAATAAAATGTAAACAAGTATAACAACATCCATCAGAAAGGAAGCGCAATATTTCATGAAATTTACAATTTATAGAGCAGATGCTCAGTTATTATAAGAAAAGAAAGAGAGAACAAGCAAAAACTCAAAGAAATTCATGAAAACTTTTAAAATTAAGCTTTATGTCTTTTGAAGCATGACCGACAGACAGACAGTCAAAATAATTTACAGACTAGATGTGTAAATGACATAGAATCTTCACAGAAAATGTCAGCTGTCGAACTAATAAATAGCTGATAAATTCACATTTCACCCATAGCGTAACGTACTAACTGACGGACGTACGAACAGACAAAGTGCATTATAAAGTAGCTTCGCTACTAAAACTAAATAATTACATCCAAGCTGCTGCAATAAATTTTAGAAAACATGAACCAACAATTAGATAGAATTATTGCCCAGTTTTTTCCAACAAATTTGTCTGAATTCTAGACAAAACAAGGATGACAACATCCATAAAAGAGATGCTTTGAAACGGTAGGACAAACGAATATAAACACTTGTAGAGTGTCAGAACTGAATAAGCAGAATATTAATGCATAAGTCTAAACAAAATTGTAAGTAAATGTGTTTCAAAACTGCTTAATGTATTATACTGTATAAGGAAATACTGACATTTTCAGTACTTGATGAAAAGGATAACTTGAACATACAAAAATTTGTTGTACAAAATGTTTTAAATATACGTATGGACTTTTTCTAGTAACGATTAAAGAGTTGCTACGCTTTCTAAGTCATAAGTACCTATTATAGGAATCATCATGCAAAGTATGAAATCGATAGAACAATTTTAACCTGTTCAAATTAACTATAAAAAAGTTAATCGTTATGGACGGAGGACGGACCGACCTTAATTATAAAAAAAGCTTTGCTTTTAAAAAGAGGTAGTAAATGTTTTTACTGTTATATAACAATACTTAGTACTTAGTTTGTTATTATAATAATTACTGATAAATGGAAAAGTGTTCGGTCTAGTTATGGTTTAAGTTTCATTAAGACTTTTCGTTTTCATTTTGTTTAAATGGAAATTTTTACAGGTGAAGCTTTTCTGTTATTCTTGTAACAGGCAGGTACAATTATAATAGTGTAGTAAGTCAATAATTATTATCAGAAAGTCCGGAAGTACATTTTTTACTTTTTATATCACAGATTTGTTGAACCTTAAAAGAATATCATTATTTTGAATGTTCTGATGTGAAAATGATTAAAATTTGGTTCTAAAAAATAATGTATAAAAAGATTAAAATCTCTGTTGTAGAAAAAGCCTGGTTTTAAGAAGATTTGAATAACCTTCGCTACAATACAACAAACTGGTTCTTGTTTTATTAAAGCTTATATTTTTATTATTTCATTAATATGTCACAATGCTAAATAGTAAAAATATTTGAAAACATTAAAGTCATTTATTGACCAAATATACCCTAGTAATCTCTGTCTCAGCAATTTACCTTTTTTTGTGCTTATATAAGCATTTTTGTCAGATTTAAGTAGGACGTGCTCACATCGGGAAAGTCCGCACTTTACAACAAAAGTGGCTTACTTAAATCGGAAATGTCGGACTAACGAGCCATTTTCGTAGGTTAATTGCTTACTTGAAGAACTATTATTGCCCTATAAACCCCTAAAAATCCCCAAAAATAAGGGTGGCTGATAAGAATCAGCCAAATCGGACGCTTTTGACGTAAATGTCTTACAGATTAAGATTTTAATCCGGATTATTTTTCCTCAAAATTTAATCCCTTCTCAGCCATTTAGGCTATATTTGTAGTTGATTGCTTACTTATATCTTCCATTTTTGCTACAAAATCCTTACTTAAACAAGCCATTTTTGTGATTAATGTCCTACTCATATCTTCCATTTTTGCTACAAAATCCTTACTTAAACAAGCCATTTTTGTGATTAATGTCCTAATTATATCTTCCATTTTTGCTACAAAATCCTTACTTAAATAAGCCATTTTTGTGATTAATGTCCTACTTAAATCATCCATTTTTGTTGCAAAATGCTTACTTAAATAAGCCATTTTTGGGGTTGATTACTTACTTAAATCATCCATTTTGGTTGCAAAATCCTTACTTAAATAAGCCATTTTTGGGGTTGATTACTTACTTAAATCATCCATTTTTGCTACAAAATCCTTACTTAAATAAGCCATTTTTGGGGTTGATTACTTACTTAAATCATCCATTTTTGTTGCAAAATCCTTACTTAAATAAGCCATTTTTGGGGTTGATTGCTTACTTAAATCATCCATTTTTGTTGCAAAATCCTTACTTAAATAAGCCATTTTTGGGGTTGACTACTTACTTAAATCATCCATTTTTGTTGCAAAATCCTTACTTAAATAAGCCATTTTTGGGGTTGATTACTTACTTAAATCATCCATTTTTGCTACAAAATACTTACTTAAATCATCCATTTTTGCTACAAAATCCTTACTTAAATAAGCCATTTTTGGGGTTGATTACTTACTTGAATCATCCATTTTTGTTGCAAAATCCTTACTTAAATAAGCCATTTTTGGGGGTGATTACTTACTTAAATCATCCATTTTGGTTGCAAAATTCTTACTTAAATAAGCAATTTTTGGGGTTGATTACTTACTTAAATCATCCATTTTGGTTGCAAAATCCTTACTTAAATAAGCCATTTTTGGGGTTGATTACTTACTTAAATCATCCATTTTGGTTGCAAAATCCTTACATAAACAAGCTATTTTTGGGGTTGATTGCTTACTTCTAATCATCCCTGTTAGATTCAAGCAATTTTATTTATTTTATGCTTTCTTTAATTCAACCATTTTGCTGTGAAATATGTGCTTGTACACCAGCTATCTCATGTACATAACTTACCTTTCTTTTGATCTACTAAAACCTAACATAAACTTGCTCAAACATAAAAAAATATATTTTATATATTTATATATATGTATATATTAGAAATGACTCTAATTAAAATTTATTCAAATTAATTTGATGTCTCTGATCAAATGAAGTCTACAGGAGGTCCAGCAAAACCACTCTAACAACAGACTGAATTAAAAAAAAAAACAATCCATCTTTAAAGTGATTCTAAATGTCCTCTGTTAATTTTTTTGGTGATGAGTTTTGTTCTTCACTGCAGTAATCTAATGAAAAATAATTACAGAAAAACAAAATACATTTAAATGTACTAAATAGGATTACAAAAAATAGTTCCTAACAATTTACAATTAGATATTCATGAATTATTATCAACATTTAATAACAATAAATAATAATTAAATGTATGAAATACAGAAACAAAAAATACTAATGCCTGTTTGTGAATAAACCTGAATAAATTTCAAAAACAAGCATTTTAATTTAATTTTTTTGATTATTATTGTGCCTTAAAAACCAGTTTGTGGATTTAAAGATTATGCAAAAAATGCACACATTTTAAAAATTCAAATTGCACAGCTTGTAATAACAGTAAAAAAATGTTATGCATACTGTTTTTTTTCAGCTATTTGTAGTTTAGGAGCTACATTGAAAATGTGAGAAAAGGGTTGATATGTTTTGGAAGAAAAGTTGGAACGTAGCTCCTATACTAAACTTAGCACAGGAATAGTTTTTACATATCCAAAAGCTAGAGCTTATGACAATTTTGCATAACATTTCTCTACTATTATTAATACAAGCTGGGAAATTTGAATTTTAAAAATGTGCACATTGTTTGCACAATCTATAAATCCATAAAATTTCCAAAATAAGGCCTTTGGAATACAAGGCATAACAACTATTGATAATAGATTATACAGGTAGGAAGGGGACAATGGGCTGTGTTTACACCTTACCTTAATTAGAATCTACAGAATGGATATTATGTGTATCATTATTGGAGATACACATCAATATATCAGCCATAGTCTTATCCCTTTAGATCCCTATATTAGATCTATATAGATCTATATAATATTACATGGATGTGTTACCAGACTTTAGTATGCTCAAAAAAAGTAATAATTACAGCTGGCTAAAATAACAATAAAAGTCTTGATGAGTAAAATGAGGACCTTTTGACCATTTCAAAAAATCTTTTTCCTAGCCTTAAAAATGACTAAAAAAACATTATTTTTTGGGGGGTTTATTGATAATTGTCCAATTTGTAGATTATTTTGAGATTTTCTCAGGCTAGGAATAAGATATTTTGAATTGGACAGAAGCTCCTGATTCTACTCCTCAAGGCTTTTTCACAATGAAGCCATAGCTCTTATTTAATAAATTTTTGACTCCCATTCACAAATAGCTACACAATTGTATGTGTGGTACCCAACAGTTTTTAGACTTAAGATGAATCAAAATTATCCAGAGGTGTATTGTACTTATACTAATCAAGTACAAGTTCCCACTTTGGTGTCAGATAAATTGCCAATATGAACCCACCCTAATAAACATAATGAACAAACTAACAAACAAACAGACAGACAAACTTTAAGATGTAGCAAAGACCATAGAAAATGACAAGAGAGCATTGAAAAAATATTTTAAATTGGTGGAATTGAAAACTCCAAAAAATTCCAAAAAAATATTTATTTACCTTACACAGAAAGATAAACAGACAAATGGACAGACAGTCAAACAGACAGATGTAAATAAAGACAGACATATCAACAGACATTTAGATAAACTTTCAAACAGGCAGTAAAACTACCCCACCTCCCCCCAATTTATTAGGGTTAATATTTTTGTTTAAGAAGGTATGCTTGTTATGTTGCCCTACTTATATTCTAATTATTCTTGTTTAAGAAAGTGTATAATGTTATTTTGTGCTACTTATTGGTATAATTATCTTTGTTTACAAAGGTATATGTTGTTATTGTTGTGCTACTTATGAAATAATTAAGAATTTAAATTTAATTTTTACCATGAATCTTAAGGAATTAGAAAATGGAGTATAAAATGATAAAAATATCAAATTATAATACATAAAATTAATAGTTATTTCTTGCATTGTATTATAAACAGCTTTCTGCGGATATAAAATGTACAATTATAAGATTAAAACCAGTTTTTTAGCCCCGAGGTGCCAAAGGAACTGGCTAAAAAAACTGGTTTTAATCTTATAATTGTACATTTTTATATTGTAGAAAGCTGGATATAATACTGTGCTAGACATAGTTTTTTTTGTATGGATGAGAATGAATACGAGAAATTAAATTATTGGCCAAAAAGGTTAAGATTCTGCTAGTTTGGAACCAATCAATCAAAATACCAAAGTTATATCAAAATATAGGGATCTATAGACAATGACTAATAAATTGATGTACATTCCCAATGATGACACACAAATTTACCAATTCTGTAGTCCCCAAAGTTGTTAAGCCATCGCACAAGAAAACGCTATTTTAATATTAGAGGACTAGTGTTATAAACAACAAAATGTCCTCTCTCTCTCTCTCTCTCTCTGCTAGTTCCCAAAGTCTCATAATAATGTTTTCTTATTCGTTGGTTTAAAGGAAGCCTGCAAGAAATACCCCGCTTTAACTGCTGAAAGACTGCCACAAGTAGATCAAATACCCCAAATTTGAAGCCTTCAGCTTCTATAACAAAAAAGTTCTAGGCATTTTAAAATGACATTTTATGTACAATGAAAATTTTGAAAGAATTGCAATGCTCATGTTGAAAACTTTGAAATTAAACTACGTGGCCTAGAAACAAAATTATAAGCTTATTTTTGTCATAAATTTAGGTTTCCAGTAACTAATTATATTTTTACAATAAAAATACCCATTTTTATAGTCAAAATCATTAAAAAAAATTAAGTTTTACTTGCGTTGTACCGAATGTACTGTAGCCAATCAGAAGGCTGAATCAGCTTAACAACCAATCACAGCTAAGCTTGTATTAGTTTACCCCTTTGTTTCCGCTATGATTTTCGGTTAAAAATGCAATTTAAATCAAATTTTTTTCTTAGATTTTGACTATGAAATGTGGTGTTTTTATTGTAAAAATGTAATCAGTTACAGGAAATCTAAGTTTCTGACAAAGATAAGGTTATAATTTTGTGTCTAGGCGACGTAATCTAATATTGTTTTTTCTTTTATGAGCATTGGAAATCTTTCAAAAATTCCATTGTACATAAAATGCTATTTTGAAATGCCTAGAACTTTTTTGTTATTGAAGCTGAAGGCTTTAAATTTGGGGTATTGGGTCTTCTTGTGGCAGTCTTTCAGCAGTTAAAGCGTGTTATTTCTTGCAGGCGTCCTTTAACAACTTTGGGGAATTTTACAGAATTTTCAATTTTGATTGGTTGGTTTAACCACTGCTATACTTAATAACCTAACCATTCAAAATCCAATAAAAGTCCCCAAAGTTGTTAAGCCAGCGAATAAGAAAACATTATTGTAAAACTTTGGGGACTTGCGTAATAAACAGCCCATTGTCCCCCTCTCTCTCTGCTAGTTCCCAAAGTTTTATAATAATGTTTTCTTTCTCGTTGGCTTAAAAACCGAAAAATTCCCATCCCCCATTTTTAAAAAAATTTGCTGAATATTTTTCTGGTCCTTTTATAATTTTTTTTTTAATCACTTCTTGTGGGAAAGCCTCTAGAGGCTAGGGGCGAAGCCACTAGTACTTAATAACTTACCTATTCAAAATCCAGTAAAAATCTCTAAAGTTATTAAGCCAGGGAATAAGAAAACGTTATCTTAAAACTTTGCAGACTAGTTGTAATAAACAGCCCATTGTACCCCCTCATTTTCTATTGGTTCCTGGTAATTTAATTATATTACAAGGAGGGACAGGACACAAAGAAGTAGAATAAAATAGATCTTAAAATAGAACTTAAGATGAAGTTGTTATAAAACTTTGGGTGCCAGTAATTTACAGTCCACCTGGCACCTTCTTCATTGTTTTTGCTCAAGATATACATCATCTAAAACAAGTAATGCACCCCCCCCCCATCCCCTCCTCCTTATACAACCTAACCTAACCTTGCCTAGTTTCAGTGCTCAACAAGGTACTTCAAGTGAAAGCGTTAATGTGTTTTTTAAGCATTTTAGTATGTTTTTCTTGTTTTTACTATAATCTAAATTTTATTTTTTACCAGGAATATTAAAGGAAGCCTGCAAGAAATACCACGCTTTAACTGCTGAAAGACTTCCACAAGTAGACCAAATACCCCAAATTTGAAGCCTTCAGCTTCTATAACAAAAAAGTTCAAGGCATTTTAAAATGACATTTTATGTACAATGAAAATTTTGAAAGAATTGCAATGCTCATGTTGAAAACTTTGAAATTAAACTACGTGGCCTAGAAACAAAATTATAAGCTTATTTTTGTCATAAATTTAGGTTTCCAGTAACTAATTATATTTTTACAATAAAAATACCCATTTTTATAGTCAAAATCATTTTAAAAAATTAAGTTTAACTTGCGTTGTATCAAGTGTACTGTAGCCAATCAGAAGGCTGAATCAGCTTAACAACCAATCACAGCTGAGCTTGTATCAGTTTTCCCCTTTGTTTCCGCTATGATTTTCGTTTAAAAATGCAATTTAAATCGAATTTTTTTCATAGATTTTGACTATGAAATGTGGTGTTTTTATTGAAAAAATGCAGTTAGTTACCAGCAATCTAAGTTTCTGACAAAGATAAGGTTATAATTTTGTGTCTAGGCGACGTAATTTAATATTGTTTTTTCTTTTATGAGCATTGGAAATCTTTCAAAAATTTTATTGTACATAAAATGCTATTTTGAAATGCCTAGAACTTTTTTGTTATTGAAGCTGAAGGCTTTAAATTTGGGGTATTGGGTCTACTTGTGGCAGTCTTTCAGCAGTTAAAGCGTGGTATTTCTTGCAGGCGTCCTTTAAGGAATAAGACAATGGACGATAAATTGATGAAAATTTCCCATTTACGATAAGAAATAAATAAGTCATTGGTCTAAAAGTTTTGACACAGCTATTTTTGAACCAAGCAATCAAATTTCAATATAAGTTATTAAGCTGACCAAATACATTAGTCCCCAAAGTTTCATAATAACATTTTAATATTTTTTAGGACTTTTATTGAATTTTTATTGGTTAGTTTATTAACTACAAGTGGCTACAACCCCTAGAGGCCTCTAGGGGCACTTGAGGAGGGGGGAGTCGAATTTGATACACCAATTTCTTATTTTAGATTTTAAAAGAAAAAGGAAAAAAAATATTTTGGGGGGTGAAATTTTTTTTTAAATTTTAGTTAAAAAAATTAAATTTTTTTAAGGGGGGGTATTTTTCATTTGGGGGGGGGGGGGTGGGGGGTGTCCCGCCACCAAGAAAATAGTTATAAACCTTCCCGGGACCTATGAGAAGCTACACTGTTAAGGAAAACCCGATCGGTTCAGCGGTTAGTGAGATCCTTCAGTACAGACACACAAACAGACAAACATCCTGTTACTTTAGTATACGGATAGTGTCCAAGCGTCCACTTCTAATTGTAATATTGTAATCCATATAAGGGGTAATTATGTTTACCATCATTGAGGATGTAATTATACATCAATTAATCTGCCATTGTCTTATCTTTTTAGATTCCTTCGATAATAAAATTTGGATATAGTCCCTTTCGTGGCAAGGGGTGTTTCATCGTAATTTTAAAAGCGAAGCTTTCTATAATTAGGGTCAATACGTCCGTCCGTAAGTATGTCTGTCCGTACATCCGGAACAGATAGCATTTTTTTGTTAGTTTAGGCATGTTAGAATTGTCCTATCGATTTCAAACTTTGCATGGTGATTCCTGTAGTAGTTTGGTACGATTTAGAAATCGCAGCAACTCTATAATCATTACCAAAATGTCCATACGTCCATTTTAAACATGTTGATTTTTACTTTTTTAACAACAAATTTTTATGTGATCTATTAATCGATTTATCTGATTTTTATATATTGATTCCTTGGAACAACAAAGTACAATATTATAATCGAAGTAACTCTATAATCAAGTCCTAAAAATGTAAGTATGTACATAAGCAATACAAGCAGTTCAGCAAAGTTACTTAAAATTTTGCTTCTACTCATATACATTTATATTCTAATTATTCAGTTCTGGCACTATACAAGAGTTAATGTCCGTTTGTCTAACCATTTTAGTGCTTCGCTTTTATGGATATTGTCATCCTTGGTTTATTAGATTTTGATAGGTTATTTTAGGTTAAGTTGATTGCACAACCTTTGTCTAAGAAGTCCTAACTGTGCATAATAATAAGTTGCACCTGTTTTATGCCAAGGCATTCCCCCCCTCTATCTATTTATGTCACGCATCTGAAATAGCAGCAGTAGGAACCATTTTTAATGTCTTTAGTTATGACGCGGTGACGGACCGAGATTCAAACCTATCACATTCCCTACGCTAAGCGGATGCGCTACGTGTTAAGGGATAAGATAATGAACGACAAATTGAAATACATCCCAAAAGACAATAAACATGATTACCCCTTCCAAGTATAAAAATTGTTGGTTAAAATGTTTCTGAGCTAACAATAAGAAAAAGCAGTAAAAAACTTTGGGTAACAGTGAATTAAAGAGCACAGTGTCCCTTCCCTCCCTGGTGATGGATTATTTATCACATTGCTTTAGACTTTTCCGCGAGAGAGATAGATAAATGAACGATATTTTTTTATATAGGGGTTCAGAATCTTTATAATCCAGATAAAATAAAACAGATCGTGTTTATAACAACTTTTTAGGGATAGTAAAATATAAAAAAAATATGAGATTAATTAATTTCAGTTTAGTTGGCCTTGAGGGGCCGAAGGCCCAGGCTTTCAAAACAAGTAAAATGTTTTTTACTTTATTATTAAATATTTATTGAAAGTGGTCTTTAAAACGACACTAAACATAATTTTATCAGTAAGGCTTAGAACCTGCAGAAATTAAAAGTATTCGATGCTATACTGAAATAGTTATTTATCACATTGTATTATCAACAGCTTTCCAACTATATTGAAATTAATATTGATAATTGAATCATATAACATAAAGTCCTACCCTATACCAATTCACCAAGTAAAACTTTGGGTACAAGTGTAATTTACGGTCAATGGCACCTCCCTCCTTGTTTGCTCAAACAAATGCATCATAAAAACGTTTTAAGAAATAAAGCCAAACATTAACCCATATCAACAATTTCACCATAACAATTTCTGAACCAATCTAGTTAATTTACTATTTTAAAACATGTAAATTTAATGCTTTTAAGCGGACGAATGAGCAAGTTTGGTTATCCCAGACAAAGTAAAATTGGCCTGTTTATTAAACTGGCTCCCAAAGTTTTATAACAACGTTTTCTTATTCGTTGGATTATCAACTTTGGGGATTTAAATTTGTATTTTTTAAACGTCTCAACCATTAATTGTAATTTACTGAATTTTGAGGGTAATTTTGACTATTATCATTGAGGAAGTATACAAATATATCGGCTATTGTGTTATCCATGGTAATTATAAAAAGTAAAAGCGCCAGTTTTTACAATTTTTATTGGGATAAGACAATGAATGTTTAATTGCAATGATGATATTGCATTGTATAGACAGCATTCCGCGGATAGTAAATTTAAAAATGAAAAGATTTATTCCGGTTTTGTTAACCCTGAGGGGCGGCAGTCAAGGGCTTACAAATCTGGCATTGATATTATGTTTTTTTTTCATTTTCATATTCATATAAAATTTCTAGATTATGATACGTTACACATTTTTCCAGTATGGCTTTGAACCGGTTCTAATCCCGCGGATATTAATCGGTTTAAAAGCCATACTGAAAATAAAATTACCCCTGTTGAAGATTAAAATTATTGATTGGGCAATACTTGTCTGGAACCAACCAATCAAAATTAAATAAAAGTACCATAAGTTTTTAAGCTAACCATAGATCAAGGATAGTAATAAAACTTTGGATACCTGTGTAAATACGGTCCAATGTACCCTCCCTCCTTGGGTAAAAATGTATTTTACTGCTCAATGATACCTACATCCCTGGGTTTGGTGTGTCTACAAAAAGGCAGTGTCCAAACTTTTACACCAATTATTTTAATCTACAAAAGTGGTCCCGTTTTACAATTGTAATTGCGCATATTGTAAACAGTTATTGCTCAAGTAAATTACTGTTTTTCTACCATATAATAATTTTTTTTTCATTTTGACTCAAAACCTATTTAATCAAGAGGGAAAACTTAGATTTGTAGCCACACTAAAATAGTTGTTTATAGCATCATATTATAAACACTAAACAGCTTTCCGTGGATTTTAAAATGTACAATTGTAAGAGTAAAAATATTTATAAAAAAATGTGTTAAAAACTTAATTTTATTTGCTCAAAGATGTGCCTCAAATCAAAAACGTTTTAAGAAAAATGCCACCCCCCTTCTCCTTATACAACCTATCCTAACCTGACCCAAAATTGAAGGCATCAGTGCTCATCAAGGTACTTCGAGTGAAAGCGCCAATATTTTATTTTAGAGCATTGCAGTTATGGATTTATATTTCTTGTTTTTACTTTAAACTAAATTTTCGTTTTAACTAGGAATCTTAAAGAAGACAATGGACGATAAATTGATGAAAATTCCTTATTAACAAACAACTTTGAGGACTTAACTAATCAAAATTCAATAATTTATCATTATTATCTTAAGTGTTCAAACGTTTCCAACCCTTATTGTAATCTACAGAAGGGGTAATTATATTTACCATCAATGTGGATGTATATTAATTTATCGGCCATTGTCTTATCCCTTTAGATAACTGCGATAATAAAACTTCAATATAAGTACCTAAAGATTTTGGGCCAACAAACAAGATAACGTGGTTATTAAACATTGTATATTTCAGGGAAAATCTCGCCCTTACGAGGTAAGGTATAATACAGGGATCTTAAGAGATTAGACAATGATGATGAATAAAATTACTCCTGTTGTGAATTAAATTTGTTTTTTGGATTTAATAAAGTTTGGACACAACAAGTTCAAAATCAACAAATCAAAATCCCCCCAATTATTTTTTTTATAAAACGTGCGTAAAACTTGGGTATCTGTCTCCTCATTCCTTTTCTATCATTCTAATTTACAATGTCCAATGTTCCCTCCCTCCCTTGGTATATATAAACAAACAGGGATGGAACAATTGACGAAAAATGTGAACTAAATTCTGCCAATAATAAAATGGGACAGATAAGAAAAGGACAGTCGAAATATCCAGGAAAGGAGGGGTCATTGGGCTATATATCACACTGGTCCCCAAAGTTTTAGATAAAGTTTTATTAGTTGGTTTATTAAGTTGAATGTCGAAAGGTTTCAACCACTAATTGAAATTATACAGAAGTCGTAGTTATGTGCATTATAAATTAAGATGTACATCAATTTATCCGCCATTGTCATATTCCTTTAGATCCCTGATAAACATCAGAGAAACAAAGATGAAACATTCATAAAATCGAAGCTCTAAAATGAATATATAGAATTATAGAGTTGATATGCTTCCTTAATTGTACCTTATATATATAAATAAAAGTTTGAAATCAGAATGGCAATTCTATCATGTCTAAATTAATCAAAAGAGCTAACCAATATGGACTTACGATCGAACGGACCGACTCCAAACATAGAAAAACTTCACTTGTAAAAATGGAACACAGTAATAGTGTCCGACTGATTATGACGTAACAAAAAAAATTAGCCAATGAGAGGCCACTATAAATTTTACCATTGGTCAATAACGGCCTCACATTGGCTAATTTTTTTTGTTACTTCATAATCAGTCAGACACTATTACTGTGTCCGTAAAAATGTATCTAATTTCCAGAAAGCTTCAAAACCGATTAATATCTGCTGGATTAGAACCGGTTCTAGGCCATTCATGTATAGCATCGTATGACAGACAATTGTCTATGAATATTAAAATAAAATAATAAAATTAATACCAGTTATGTTTTATTATTTTATTTTTTTCATTTTAATATCCACAGAAAGCTGTCAATAATACGATGCAATAGAAATAAAACTTTAAAAAAAAAATGGTCTAACCTTATATTATTACCAGAACTGCCATATTTTCCTTTTCAATTGTTTGGCTTGTTTCATTCATTTAATGCGTAGTTTTAATTTAACTTTACGATTTTCTACAATTCAAATATTCTTACAAGTATTATTTAATAGTTAGAATATTGTTATTGTTGAAAATGTATAGTTAATACAAAATATAATTCACTTGAGAATGTATCAAAACACTTTCACTATAAATAAAAAGTACATTGCACATATACATACATAACAATGACATGTTTCTCTCCCAATCACCTTGGATGTACTGACTCGACGATGGGTCAGCCTAGAGTTGACCCTCCTGCGCCCACTACACACACACACACAAGCTTACACACACTCACAATTAAGCACTTATTCCCGCATTCTAATGTTACTTGGGAGAGTGGAGTCAACCTTTTTTAAAACAATTAAAAACATTTGCGATAAAAAAGCTTCCCTGTAAAACAAACTTCGATTCACCTGCGAGATTGTTTTTTTACATACAGACATCCTGTTACTTTTGTATAAGAATAAAAAGATCGTTCATAGTTTTTCATTTTTCCGCCCAAATGTATAACATTTTCAAATCAAAACCTAATTATTTTTACAGTACAAAATGACTTTTTAGTAGTGAAGCTACTCTAAAATGCACTTTGTCTGTCCGTCCGTAACACTATGGGGGAAACGTGATTTTCTCTCAAAGAAAAATGAGAAAGACAAGAAAAAGACAGTATAAATATCAAAGAAAAATTTTCGGTATAGTCTCATTTGTAGCAACGCCTCTTAAGGGGCGTGTCGTCGTAATTTAACAGTAGCTTTTCTCCTATTTCTAGACCCTGCGGGGGGCTCTAACCCTGCGGGGCAATCACCTAATCTAACTTAATCTCTCCAAATCTACTGTGAAAATATGACGAATCGCCCCTTAAGAGGCGCTGTCATGAAAGGGACTATACCCAAAATAAATTTTCCATTGTCCAATCCCTTGCATAGTTTCTCTATAACTTCTGTTAATTCATAAATTTTATCATGTTATAGATTTCAAACTTTGGGTAAGGATTCCTGTAACAAAAATAAAACTTGGAAAGCAAAGCATTTCTATTATCGTTATCAGAGAGTCTTTATATCCATTTAAAACATATGGCAAAACTCTTTACATTAAAAATTAGTATAAACGTGGGTCCGCATATCTGGATTGGGTGTCCAAACTTTTCAACCAATTAATATAATCAAAAGTAACAGTTTTTAGTAGCAAAGCTACTCTATAATTCGTAATGTTCGTCAGTCCGTCCGTCTGTCTGTCCGTCCGTCCGTCTGTTAGAGACAGAGTGGGGGAAACGTGATTTTCTTAGTAGCAAAGCTACTCTATAATTCGTAATGTCCGCCAGTCCTTCTGTCCGTCCGTCCGTCCGTCTGTTAGAGACAAAGTGGGGGAAACGTGATTTTCTTAGTAGCAAAGCTACTCTATAATTCGTAATGTCCGTCAGTCAGTCCGTCTGTCCGTCCGTCCGTCCGTCCGTCTGTTAGAGACAAAGTGGGGGAAACATGATTTTCTTAGTAGCAAAGCTACTCTATAATTCGTAATGTCTGCCAGTCCGTCCGTCTGTTAGAGACAAAGTGGGGGAAAACTTGATTTTCTTAGTAGCAAAGCTACTCTATAATTCGTAATGTCCGTCAGTCCGTCCGTGCGTCTGTTGGAGAAAAAGTGAGTAACGTGATTTCTTAGTAGCAAAGCTACTCTATAATTCGTAATGTCCGCCAGTCCGTCCGTCTGTCCGTCCGTCTGTTAGAGACAAAGTGGGGGAAACATGATTTTCTTAGTAGCAAAGCTACTCTATAATTCGTAATGTCCGTCAGTCCGTCCGTCTGTTAGAGATAAAGTGGGTGAAACGTGATTTCTTAGTAGCAAAGCTACTCTATAATTCGTAATGTCCGTCAGTCCGTCCGTCTGTCTGTCCGTCCGTCCATCCGTCCGTCTGTTAGAGACAAAGTGGGGGAAACATGATTTTCTTAGTAGCAAAGCTACTCTATAATTCGTAATGTCCGTCAGTCCGTCCGTCTGTCTGTCCGTCCGTCCATCCGTCCGTCTGTTAGAGACAAAGTGGGGGAAACATGATTTTCTTAGTAGCAAAGCTACTCTATAATTCGTAATGTCCGCCAGTCTGTTCGTCTGTCTGTCCCTCCGTCCGTCCGTCTGTTAGAGACAAAGTGGGGGAAACGTGATTTTCTCGGCTCCTATGACAGATAGAAGGCTAAAACTTTTTTAAAACATTCCCATCATTAGGAGCATAAGTAACTTTAACACAACCATGGCGGCCGGACTGTTTTTTAGCAGGTTTTAGGCTATTTTTGTATTTTTCACATTATTCACCATAACTTTCTTGTTTATGGTCCAATTTTCAAATTTTTTTTAGATATGGATATCTAAATTAAATTTCCTGTTGTTTAATGAAATATCTATGGGGGTTGGATTGCCTTTTAGCAGGTTTTTGGCTATTCTATATTTTTACATATTTCTCCATATCTTTGGGGTTTATGGTCCGATTTTCAAAATTTTTGTTGTTAAGAATATCAAAATAAGATTTCCAGTTGTTTAAAAAAATATCCCTGGTGATCAGACTGCCTTTTTGCAGGTTTTTTGGCTATTTATATTTTTTATATAGTTCCTAATATCTTTGGTGTTTATGGTCTGATTTTCAAAATTTTTGCAATGAAGAATATAAATTTTTTTTTTTTTACTTATTTAATATTGTACACTATCTTATCCCTTTAGATCTCTGAGCAAATTAAAAAATCATTTTTAGGACCAATTATTGAAAAATATTTTATTTCACACCCTAGCAGCCAAGATTAGTTATTATCGCAGCATTCTATAATTAGCTTTTTGCGGATAGTCAAACGATAAATTATAAGATTAATTCCGGTTTTGTTAGTTCTGAAGGGCCGAAGGCTTGGTCCAATGAAAACTGGTATGAATATTAGGATTTTAATTTTACTCTTCATAGAAAATGTCTATATTTTGATATGATACATGATTTTGCAGTATGGTTGGGAAACAGTTCTAATCTGGCGGATATTAATTGATTTTGAAGCCATACTGGAAAATCAAATAAATTACAGACAGAATGATGAGAGGCAGAAAAGTGAATCATAGAGTAGCTTTGCTTTTTATTCTTTCTTGGTTAGTATTTTTTTCCAGAGGGAGAGCTGAGACAATTTGCTGTTTATTTCAATTGTCCCCAAAGTTTTACAATAACGTTTTCTTATGCGTTGGCTTTGATGAGTTTTACTGTATTTTGATTGGTTTATTAAGTTGAGTTTATAAACGTTTCAACCCTTAATTTTAATCTACAGAAGGGGTAATTTCGTGTGTCATATTTAGGGATGTGCATCAATTTATCGACTATTGTCTTATCTCTTTAGATCCCTGATTTGTTTCATAATTTTATTTGTTATCCTTGCTTAAGTGAATGCTTTTTATAACACGACAACAACATAAGTTTTAAGTATGTGTAGTAACATATATGTAATATAGGCTAACGTTAAACTTATTCTTGGAGGGATAGGACAATGGCTGATTTTACATAAAAATGAAATTGTTTGGCAAGGATAATTAATATTCCATCGTCCTTCTCCAATATCCCAATGTTAATTAAATCTACAGACCTAATTAATTAAGCTAGGTATATGAAATTAAAGTTGAAATCTTTTTTTTTTCGTTTTAAAGAATAATAAGATAATTTTTCTAATTTAAATGAAAACAATCATTTTTTAATGTTTCGTCCTAATCCTCATATAAAAGTAACAGGATGTCTGCCTTTGTCCCTGTATGTCTGTCTGCAGTGAAAAACTTTGCCAAAAGCTGAACAGATATTGTTTTCCTGTATGAATTTTTAATTGTATGTATATTCTCATTGGTCCTAGGTAGGTTTATTACTATTTTATAAGGGTACCACACTCCTCAAAATATAAATAGTTCCTACACGGGTGGACCCTTAGATGTAAAAACTTTATCTTAGTGTTTGGTCAAAATGACTTAGCAATTGTATCTGTAAGTACGTCTAATAACACCCTTTGCTATTTTTAAAATCCTAGAAAATTGCATAAATTCGCAACCTTTTTTAGCACCACTACTTAACGCGAGTTTTAAAACTTTTTATATAAAATCCTTTTTACAAAAAATATCAATAATTACTTAAAATTAAACCTGAAAGAAAAAAAATCTCATTACACGTGTTAATTTTCATGTTTTATGTCTTTTTTTTGAGGAAAGTATAACTTCCACATTTTTGACAATAATATATTTTTTTTAACATTTCAAAGTAAAATATAATAAAACTTAAACGATTTTTCTTGAATTATCAGAAAATTTCATCAAACATGCAATTTAAGTGATGAAAATTTAATAAAATCATTTTTTGAATGTTTAGAATTACCAATTTTCTACATTTAAAACAAAATGTTAACAAAATTTTAAAACATTCTAATATATAACTTTAAAAATCGATAACATTTTATAAAATGATGTTTTAAAAAATAAATCATTAAAAGGTATTAAAATGCATTTTAAGTTGCTTAAAATTAAAACGAGAATATCTTTTTACACTTTATTCTTTGTAATAGAGATTAATCGTCATTTGCTGAAAATGAAACATTTAATAAACTAATTAAATCTTTTTGTGACCATATTTAAAATTTTTAATTTTTACACTATGGTGTTTTTAATAAAAATCTTTGTTAATTTCTGTTTTACGACAAAAAAAGAAAGGGACTTTTTTACTATTTCTAGGTTATCTTATGCAATCTAAACTATATAATATGAAATAAATTTAGATTTTTTTTTTTTGAGCCACAAAACACTGTAAAATGTAACATATATGCAAAAATAACAATTTTTTTAATGAATATTATAATATCCTTATATGCCATTGCGTCAGAGCTTATTCTTTAGATCATATGTTCATGAAAAGTAGCCATAACTTTGAGGGTTGCGCTATTTATTAGAATATTAAATAACATTGAATAGTAAAAATATTAGCATAACCTTTGTCAATTCTAATGCTTAAGGTATATGATTCGGAAAGTTAGTTAAAAAATAGAGAATTTGCTGTGTATACTGTTGAAAGACTTTCAAAAATGTGAATTACAAAGCAATTCTAAAAGATTGGGTCGTAGGCAAGTCTTAGTCAGGGGTTTTCTGATAGCAAATATTGCGTTATTGGTATACAATGTAAAAAAAAACATTTCAAAAAAATTCTTTAAATAAAACCCAACGTGTATTGACAGTACAAACATCTTAATGCTAGCAGACATATGTTTATCAACATTTGCCGAAAACTATTTCCACAAGAAAAATTATTCAGGTTTCTACTTTATAATTTTAAATATTTTTTTCTGATAAAATGTTTGACATATATCGTATAATCATTTACCAAAAGAAATATTTTGATAATTTAGATTTAAGAGAAGATGAATCCCTTCAAAAAACTAAGACGACATTTTGCATCTTCTGCTATGACATTTTAGAAAAAAATATAAAAAAAACAAAATTTAGTATGAAAACTATTTTTATCGATTTTTCTGAAGGTATTATTGTATTCTGTTGGTTTGTTATTACCATTTACTTATATCAAAAGTGCCTAACATTGTACCCTAACTTATTCATTTAATAAAAAACTAACCCTGCCTAGAAAATCGTATCCCCCCTCCCTAATTTTTCTTACTTTTTCTCTTAAAACTAATTAGGGGAAGGTAAATTTACCCTTTTTTTTTCGACTTCAAATTCATCTAGTGGCCTCTAGGGTAAACCAAATAAGCAATAAATGTGATTGATTGATTGTAAGTAATTTGTTAAAAAAAATAACATGATCTGGTATATAAGCCAAATAAGCAATAATTTTCATTGATTACTTATAGTAATTTATAAAAAAATTGCATGATTTGGTTTATAAGCCAAATAAGCAAATATTGTGATTGATTGCTTATAAGTAATTGATCCAAAAATAGCATGATTTGGTATATAAGCCAAATAAGCAAAAATTTTCATTGATTGCTTATAAGTAATTTATAAAAAAATAGCATGATTTGGTATATAAGCCAAATAAGCAATAATTGTGATTGATTACTTATAAGTAATTTATCAAAAAATAGCATGATTTGGTATATAAGACAAATAAGCAATAATTTTCATTGATTACTTATAAGTAATTTATCAAAAAATAGCATGATTTGGTATATAAGCCAAATAAGCTATAATTTTCATTGATTACTTATAAGTAATTAATAAAAAAATGGTATGATTTGGTTTATAAGTCAAACAAGAAGATATTGTGATTGATTGCTTATAAGTAATTGATCAAAAAATTGCATGATTTGGTATATAAGCCAAATAAGCAAATATTTTCATTGGTTGCTTATAAGTAATTTATCAAAAAATAACATTATTTGGTATATTAGCCAAAAAAAAAAATATGCAAAAATTTAGATTAAATAAAAACCTTAACATTCTATTTCCAATTTGTAGACCAACCATGCCCATGGAACATTGATCTGTAAATTACATTTATACCCAAGGTGGGAGTGTACATTTGACTGTATTTACACAGGTACCCAAAGTTTCATTACCATCCTCGCTCAATGGTTAGCTTAAAAACTTTGGGTACATGTAGTGCACTCGCTCGCTGTCAGGGAGGTGAAAGCTATATTATATCTCTGCCTAAACCCCGTGTCATAACTAAAGACGTTATAATGGTTCCTACTGCTACTAAGTCAGGTGCGCAACAATAATAGTTAGAGTAGGGGGAATGCCTGGGCCCAAAACAGGGGCAACTCAAAGGTTGTGCAATCAAAGGGTTGGTTTGGTTGACTGATTGGTGAATGGATGCTTTACACCAAACACATAAGCAGAGTATGTTTAAAGGTGTTTGAAGAGGTCTAGAACCCAAAGCAACACCAAGCCACCTACAGTTTTAACTCTTACTTTCCTTAGGAGGCTACTTTGTCCGAGGCTACTTTGTCCGGAGGCTACTTTATCTGAGGCTACTTTATCCAAGATCCAATTGCTGTCATACCAATGTCTATTCAATTGTAAATTATTTAATTACATTAATGTCTGAAACATCCAGCATAGAAGAATTTTCGGGGTCCATTTCATGGCAAGCCTCCTAAGAGGTGTTTCATCATATTTTCACAGTATATTTTATAGGTTATGTTAGGTTATTGTCCTACAGGGTTAGGCAATAGGCCCCACAAGGGACAGAAATAGAGGAAAAGTTACTGTGAAAATACAACAAAATGCCCCTTAAGAGGTTGCCACAAAAGGGAATTTTTTCTACAATTTCTAGTTAACTATTGTCTGATTGAATACAAGCTTATGCTCAGGTTTTTTTAAAGGGGGTGGAGGAAAGGGCATTTGCCAGAAAAAAAACAGCCTAAAACTATACCTAGAGGTAAATTTGCAATTGCAGTAGCCTAAGGGAAACATCTCCAAAATGGAAAACTCAATTAATACTGCAATAGAATTTATCTGCTGAATGCATATACAACGTCATTCAAGAGAAATGATTTAAAAAAAAACTTATTTATGCATAGAAAATAATTAAGTCCAATTATTCCATAGACCTTTTTTTCAAAGATTTGTGGATTTCAAGGTTGTGCCAAAATATTCACATTTTTAAAATTCAAATTGTACTACTTGTATTAATAGTAGAAAAATATTACTCATACCATTAGAATCCTCATAAGCTCTAGTTTTTGAAAATATAAGAACCATTTTTGTGCTATTTGTAGTTTATGAGCTACGTTAAAAAAAGGGAGAAAAAGGTTGAAGTTTTCAGTAATTGGAACATTTTACCACGTAGCTCCTATACTATACATAGCACAGGAATGGTTTTTATATATTAAAAAACTAGAGCTTATGAAAATTCTAACGATATGCATAACATTTTTCTACTATTAAAACAAGCCGCATAATTTGAATTTTAAAATTGTGCTTATTTTTTTAACAACCTTTAAATCAATAAATCCTCAAAAATAAGGCCTTTGGAAAAAATGGTTTTTAGCGCATAATTTGATGAATAATCCTGTTTAGATATTTGAAATGTAAATGTCTCATAATAGGTTTTCCAAATATATACATTTTACATAATAATTTTATTTTCTATGCATAATTAAGTTTTTTTAAATCACTTCTCTTGAATGACCCTGTAATACAAAAATTTTCTTTTAAAATCATTTCTCTTGAATGACCCTGTAATACAAACACTATAAGATTTTTTTGAGGAAAATTACTCCATAACACATATTACTTTTTTTGATAAATTACTTACAAGCAATCAATGAAAATGATTGCTTATTTGGCTTATATACCAAATCATGCAATTTTTTGATAAATTACTTATAAGCAATCAATGAAAATTATTGCTTATTTGGCTTATATACCAAATCATGAAATTTTTTCATAAATCACTTACAAGCAATCAATCACAATATATGCTTATTTGGCTTATATACCAAATCATGCAATTTTTTGATAAATTACTTATAAGCAATCAATGAAAATTATTGCTTATTTGGCTTATATACCAAATCATGAAATTTTTTGATAAATTACTTATAAGCAATCAATCACAGTAAATGGTTATATGGCTTATATACCAAATCATGCAATTTTTTGATAAACTACTTATAAGCAATCAATCACAATAAATGCTTATTTGGCTTATATACCAAATCATGCAATTTTTTGATAAATTACTTACAAGCAATCAATCACAATGAATGCTTATTTGGCTTATATACCAAATCATGCATTTTTTTGATAGATTACTTATAAGCAATCAATCACAATAAATGCTTATTTGGCTTATATACCAAATCATGCAATTTTTTGATAGATTAATTATAAGCAATCAATCCAATTTATTGCTTATTTGGCTTATATACTAAATCATCCAATTTTTTGATAAATTACTTACAAGCAATCAATCACAATAAATGCTTATTTGGCTTATATACCAAATCATGCAATTTTTTGATAAATTACTTACAAGCAATCAATCACATTTGTTGCTTATTTGGCTTATATCAGCCAAATCTTCTCTTTTTTTCATAAACTGCTTACAGGAAGGAAGGGATTAATTATTACTCCTCCTTCTTTTTCTTCAGTTCAACTTATATAAGCCACTTTTACTGTAAATGACTGAGTATTTATTTACTCCACCCTCTTTTAACTCACAAGTAAGACCAAATTGTTGTTGAATGCTGATATAAGTAAGCAATTAGTATTTTTATGGCTTATCAGTAATTTACCACAAAAATGGCACAATGGCACATTTAAGTAAGCCAAAAAAAATGTTAATTGCTTACTTACACGTTTTGAGATTACTAGGGATAAGTAAAATTAATGCATAGCAAATTTCTAACGGAAATAAATGCACCAAAAAAAGAAAAAGTATATCTCGTATTCATTCGAATCCGGTGGATAGGAACCGGTTCTCATCAATACGAAAAAACTATGTCTAGCATCGTATTATAAACGGCTTTCTACAAATATAAAAATGTACAATCATATAGCCCCAAGGTGCCGAAGGCACGGGCTAAAAAAACTGGTTTTATCTTATAATTGTACATTCTATATCCGCGGAAAGCCGTTTATAATACGATGAAAGAAATAACTATTTTCGCATAGTATTATAGATAGTTTTTGAAGAAAGTAAAATAGAAAAATTGTATTTACATTTTTGTTTGCTCCGATCGGCCATAAAACAGTAATTACTTTATATGATTTTCATTTCATTTTTTGTTGAAAATTGTGTATAATACGATGCACTACAGTATGGCTTAGAACTAGTTCTAATCCAGCAGAAGTTAAACGGATTCGTAGCCACACTGGAAATAATATTTCAGGGCAAAAAGTTTGAATATTTATTCTCTGATATGTTTTGGTAGATCTAACTTGAATAATAAAACTTTATACACACAAATATCAATATTATACTTCAGTTCACATTTATTTCAGAGAAAGGGGGAATGGTATGTTCATTACACTTGTTCCTAAAGTTTTATAATAACGTTATATAACGTTGGATTAACAACTTTGGGGACCATAGGGAATTTTGATTTATTAAGTTGAGTTTTTAAACGTTTCAACCACTAATTTTAATCTACAGAAGAAGTAATATTGTGTATCATCATTGGAGATGTATATAAATTTATAGGCCATTGTCTTATCCCTTTAGATCCCTGGTTTAGATTTCTTTAGAGTATGACAACCGCCAAATTATAAGAATATTTCTCGTATTCATTCGAATCCGGTGGATAGGGACCGGTTCTCATCTATACGAAAAAACTATGTCTAGCATCGTATTATAAACCGCTTTCTACGAATATAAAAATATAAATGGTGCCGAAGTCACGGGCTTAAAAAACTGGTTTTAATCTTATAATTGTACAATCTATATCCGCGGAAAGCGGTTTATAATACGATTAAAGAAATAACTATACCAATATTCAGTTTGAGACAAGGGTAAAATAGGATTTTTTCCAGCAGTGCTTTGAAACCAATTAATATCCAGTGGATTAGGACCTGCTCTCAGAAATACTAAAAAATCATATATATCATCATATTGCAGACAATTTTCCATGAATATTCAGATAAAAATCATAAAATTAGTACCAGTTTTGCTAGCCAAGGCTATAATAAGATGCGATACAGCGGTAAAATTTATTTCAATCTTTCTAATTTTGCAATTTCACCTTTTGGCTTGTTCCAATAACTCTTTTATGAGGTTGGGGGCTATATAACCCCCATTATGGATTCGTAGGGCCCAAACCAATTTGTTCTGGCCAGCAGCTGCCGAGCCCTGGATTGAAGAGTTTAGCCAATTGTATGCAATATTCATTTATATTTATGCAGTACTTGAATATTGATGGCTGTACTTATACTTATATTATAACGTTTTCTTATTCGTTAGCTTAACAACTTTGTGGACTTTAGTGAATTTTGATTAATTGGATCATTAGGTTGAGTGTTCAAACGTTTTAACCACTTATTCTAATCTATTGAAGGGGCAATTTTGTGCATCATCATTGGGAATCTACATAAATTTATCGGTTATTGTCTTATCCCTCTAGATCCCTATAAGTGTGTATAAATATTATTCTAAAAGAATTAATGAGAGAAGGACAAACAGACAGACACGAACACTATTAAAGTAGATTCACTTCTAAAAACATTTAGTGCAACCAGGGTAAATTTATTGGTAATGTACATTGAACATGAACATATGGATGTTTACAGGGATATAGAAATATTGCATTGGATCTAAAACTCTTCAGTTTAGTCAACTTTGGGTACCCAAACTTCAGATACTAGCCCAAAATCGGTGGCTTGTTAATTATTCAATAACCAACAAGAAAATCGTATTATAGACAGCTTTCCGCGGATATTAAAATGAAAAATTATAAGATTAAAACTAGTTTTGTTAGCCCCGAAGTGCCGAAGGCCCGTGCTAACAAAACTGGTATAAATTTTATGATTTTTGTTTTAATATTCGTGGAAAATTGTCTGTAATACGATGCTATGCATGACGAAGCCCAATCTGTACCACTTTTGACGTCATATTCTACATCTCTTTTTTTGGGTTTTCTTTCCCACTTCTCCTCTCATCTCCCTCATTTTATGACGTCACAGGAATTAAAAGTGGAATAGTTTGGGCTTCTTCCTATGCATGATTCTTCAGTGTGGCTAAAAACCGGGCTCTAATCCAGCGGATACTAATCGGTTTCGAAGCCATACTGGAATAAATGCTAGTAATCATACATTATCCCTATACCCCTGAGGTGTATAGGATATAAAAGTAATGTAAGACAAATCAACTATTTGCAGCACAAACCAGGAAGGGAGGGGACAATGGGTTGTTTATTACACTAGTCCCTAAAGATTTACAGTAACATTTTTTATTCGTTGGCCTACAACTCTGGGGACTTTTTGGTTTATCAAGTTGTTCAAACTTTTCAAACGCTAATTATAATCTAGAGAAGGAGTAATTTTGTGTGTCATTATTGGGGATGTACATTAATTTATCGGCCATTGTCTTATCCCTTTAGATCCCTGATTTGCAGAAGGAACACAAGGAGGAAGGGAAACGCAACTTGTAACAAGAGATAATATGTTTGTCAATAGCACAAATAAAAACAATCTAGAATAGTTATTTCTCGCATCGTATTATAAACAGCTTTCCGCGGATATAGAATGTACAATTATGAGATTAAAACCAGATTTTTTAGCCCCGAGGTGCTAGACATAGTTTTTTCGTATGGATGAGAACCGGTTCCTATCCACCGGATTCAAATGAATATCGTATTATAAACGGCTTTCCGCCGATATAGAATGTACAATTATAATATTATAACTAGTTTTTTTAGCTCCGAGGTGCCGAAGGCACCGGCTAAAAATTGGTTTTAATCTTATGATTGTACATTTCAATATTCGTAGAAAGCTGGATATAATACGATGCTAGACATAGTTTTTCCGTATGGATGAGAACCAGTTCCTATCCACCGGATTCGAATGAACACGAGAAAACTGTTTAAAAGTAAAGAAAGTAATTGGGTGTAGCAATGGATTTATCATTACTTGGATCTTACACCAGATTATTATGTACTTTAATAAAATGAAACTAGTAGCTGGATGAAATTAATATCCTCCCCGTCAACGTTTTTCCCCAATTCCCTCCCCTCCTCCTACTGGATAACCAAACTGACCAATAAATGTTGTCTATGTTAGCAAACTAAATTGACGACAATTATATATATTTGTTGTTCAAATTTTTCCACTAATTATACTAAACTACAGAAGGGATATTATTATAATTGGTAATGTATTTTTTGTCCATTGCCATATCCCTTAAGATCTCTGATAAAGAAAGAGAAAAAAGAGGAAGTATGGGGGTTAAAGGGCTGGGGGGCTATGTGTGTGTTTATGTGAGTATGGTAAGTGAAAAGAAACATTTCCCCTTCACATTAATCGGTTCAATAGTTCTTTTCTTATCTTATACCTGTACCAAGGTCCTGATACATTAGCTTATATGACATGTACCAAATATTGAGTCTAAGGTGATCTCTTCCCAGCCAGGAAATGGACATTGGACTGTAAATAATACTGTAACTAAAAGTTTTATTTGCTGATTGCTTAAAAACTACCAAATCGTATGAGCTCTTGATTTAAGGGAAGCTTCACATAGGCCATGGGATGGTTAAAGGATATTTTGTTTTTGATATGTGAGTTTTTGGGATAGTTTATTGCTTTTTTTGGCCCACTCATTCCATTCCAAATACTGAGACCTCAGATGCAAGAGGCACACCCGCAACTAATAGTAAAATTTTTTTACATTGATTCTTTATCTTTTACTAGCGGATACGCCCATAGAAGCCTCTAGGGGCACTTAAGTTGGGAATGGGTGAAGAGGAAGTCAAACCTCCCTTTAAATTTAAGTTTAAAAAAGAAACAGTATAAAAATAGGGAGAAAAAATTGGAAACCTAAATTTTTTCGTGGGAAAGTTGAGATACCTTCCTCCAAAACAGTTATAACCCTTCCCTGGACCTATAAGTAGCTTCATTGTAAAAGAGAAAACCATATCAGTTCAACGGTTAGCGTGATCTTTAGCTACAGACAAAAAAAGGCTTACTACTTTATATTAAGGTCAATTCCTTACGATGATTATTTTTCATATTATATGCCTTCAAATTTTTTATCTTTTATCATAAAATAAATAAGCTGATTTAAAATATTGTTACAGAAGGCCTTTTGTAAGATAGCCCCATTCTTTCAATGGGAAATAAATGGTTAAATAAACATGTACAACAGTCTATATGTGTTGTTTTTGGCACACTCTACATCAGAAGCCCTTGCATTTAGGGATTTTGAGGGATAAGACAATGATCCCCAATGATGATAAACAAATTTTTCTTTTCTAAATTAAGATTGGAACTACATATCAAAGTTGAATAAAAGTACCCAAAGTTTTCGTGGTTACAAAACTTTGGGTACTAGCATGATTTATAGTCCTATTTACCCTCCCTCCCTTCCCTCCCTTCTTTCTTTTGATTAAAATTGGGATTAACCAAACAAAGTTCAATGAAAGTACCCAAGGTTTGAGAACCAACAAATAAGTTAAAATTTTGGGTACCAGTATAATTTACAATCCAATGTCCCCTCCCTCCCTGCATTTCAGTTGAGCGGGCTACCCAATATATAAACTTGGAGACTAAGTTAGGAAATGATATGATTTTATAGCTTTTTTTATGTTCTCCCAAATAGGCTGCGCATTTTCCCTATAACAAAGCTTCTCTATAATAATCGACAAATTGGCTAATCTTATAAAGACTCATTTATTTGGTTTATATTATTGAATTAGTTGTATAACTGTATGTAATTATATTTGAAAAAAATGAATTAATGAAAGAAAAAAATGTTTATAAAACAATTTTGGTCAAGAGTTATTATAAGGTAAGAAAATTTTAATGATTCACTTTTCCCGGCCATAGAGATATGTGAAAATCAGTAAAAAGAAAATTAAGCGGCTAAAAAGCTGCTTCAATGCGGTCGGACTGCTATGGATCTTCTTTACATAAATATGCCTCATAATAATGGGAATTGGGCCAAAGAAATCAGATGTCTAGCTTTATCAGTAGCTGAGCAAATCTCATTTCCTCCATAGCGTTACAGACAGACAAACAGACAAAATAAATTATAGAGTAGCTTCGCTACTAACAATAGTAATGTTTCAATGTAAGAGTAGATCCTTGTATTATTTTATTATGTCTACATAAAGATGAACAGATTAGGTATTTAACTCTTGAATAGAATAGCAATACTACACACAATAATATGCATATTCTATCCATTTAGTTTTTGTCTTGCAGTGATGCTTCTTTATAAAACACTAGCGGCTTCGCCCCTAGCCTCTAGGGGCTTTGCCCCAAGAGGTTTAATCAAACCAATTTTTCGTATTTTAGATTTAAAAGAAATCTTTTTTTTAATTTTGGGGAGGGAGGTATTTTTTATTTTTTTGTTCCAACCCCCAAGAAAATAGCTATCAACCTTCCCGGGACATATGAGAAGCTACCCTGTAAAGGAGAACCCGATCGGTTCAGCGGTTAGCGAGATCCTTCGCTACAAACAAACAGACAGACAGACAAACATCGTTCTACTTTGTACAATAGATTTTGTCCTTTGTATGGATATAGGGTAAACATAGAATAAGGAGGAATAGAAGTGAAAACCATAAAAGTTTCTGGGAAATTAGAAGGAATCTTTGACTTGCGCAGTAAAGACAATAATGCTAAAGTACAAATCACAATGACTAGTTGGACAAAATTAGAAAAATTTAATTTGTATCAAAATCTAATATATACTGTTAAAATTTTTTATTGATCTTCATGATTTAACATTATGTATTGTAGTGAAACACGCTTGACTTTAGTACATTTAGAATAGTTATCTGTAATCAGTAGGTAATTATTTACCCATAAACATAAGTATCTTCTGGATACTAACTTTTCTGATATGCACCTCATATTGAAGTGAAGACTGCAAAAGCTGCTTGGTCTTTTCAGACAATGATGAAAAGTCCTTAAGTCTTCTTGTTTTAATTTTGGTAAGTACAATTGACCACATTTGTAATTTTCAAGGGTCAGCAAAATGGGTACTGCCCCTTCCTTCCCCCTCTCCCCCTACCACAAGTTAATGTATGGAAGTAGTTGCTATCATGTATAAATCAGCTGTTTAAAAACATACATAAGAGCGCAACCTAGTTTTATAATATAAATACTAAGACCAATATTTTTTGTGAATTTTCTTACATAATTAAATCTTTTAAGGCTTAAAATGCACATCAAATTCATTTTTAATCCATTGTGAATAGGGAAGAGAAAGCTGGAAGCTTGGCTACAAGGCTTTTAGTAAATTATTGCAAAAGGAATTTATTTTGAATATTTTTTCTGAATAATTACTGAAATCATGTTATTTACTAACAGCCTTATAGCCGTTTTTATCTTTCAAATGTTCCAATTTTATTTCAGGCTAGCAAGGCAGAATCTTCTACCTGGATTCTATTCTATACTTTATCTTCTTTGAGGGTAAATTAGATTTTATACTTCTGTTAGACATCAAATTTTTTTTGTGAACATTTCCATTACTATGGAGCATTTAAATGGAGGTATAAAATAGCATGACCGTCGAACTGCTTTTTTATCTGTTTTTTTTTACAAATATTAGCATAATTAGAAATAGTTATAAATCTATAAGGTATATGGATATCTAAAAACACACATATTAAACATTTATATTATAGCAATTAGTTATATATATTTATATATATAAAAAGAAAAGTAACGATAAAGTAGTAATATTAAATTTAGTATACAAAATAGAAGAACGTTTGTTCGCCCGTTACTCGGTCCCGATGAAGCTTGAGAGCTCTGCAACCAATGAACTGATAGGGATTTGCTTTTTCAGTGAATACCCTTACTAGGCATATTAAAGTTTATTACTATTTTCTTGGCAGTTGTCTGAACCACCAAACGTCCTACACCCTAGAGGTTTAGGGCGAAGCTCCAAAGGGAGGGAGAGGACAATTGGCTGTTTATTAAAATAGCCCCCAAAGTTTTATAATAACTTTTTTTTATTAATTGGTTTAACAACTTTGCATTTTAATAGGTTAGTTCATTAAGCTAAGTGTTCAAACATTTCAACCACTAATTGTAATCTACAGAAGGAGTAATTTTGTGTATTATCATTGGGGATGCACATCAATAAATCGGCCATTGCCTTATCCCTTTAGATCCCTGCCAGCCACTAGTTTTCTAAAAGTTTAACCAATATAAACACAAATTGGCCAACACAATTTGCTAAAAACATTTATTTGAACCTCCAGCTTGAAACAAAAAGCTATGATACTTAATTATTTACAATTTTGCCAGGGAGGGAGGGGACATTAGACTGTTTATTACACTAGTCCCCAAAAAGTTATAATAACGCTTTCTTATTCGTTGGTTTAACAACTATGGGGACTTCTGTGAATTTTGACTGGTTGGTTTATTAAGTTGAGTGTTCAAGCGTGTCGACCCCTAATTTTTAAGTACATTGAGGATGTGCCTTAATTGGCCATTGTCTTATCCTTTTAGATCCCTGGATACTTAATTATTTACTATTTTACAGTTTATAATGCCCGATACAGAACACACAAAAAGAAATAAACATCAAATAAATAAACAAAGCTCACTATGGTATTCTTTAGGTAAAAAGTTGAACATGAAATTTTTGCATTTTTCAAATGACCAAGCTAATATTGCTTGATTCACTATCACAAAAGACAAAATGAATTAAATATATCTTCATGTCTTAGAATAGTTTATTCAAAAAAACATTACTTGTATCAACTAAATCAGTTTAAAGTAGTTGAAAATAAAAAATTAAACAATAAAAAACAAAGAATGAAAAGCATAGTAACTCTAATCTTTACAAACAAGTTACTTAAGTTCATTTTGAACGTATGTTTTAAAATATATTTTTATTCTACTCATTAGAGTCTTTTATGGCTAATGACCGTTTGTCCGTCCAATTTGTTTAGCCTGCTTTTATAGATGTTGTCATCCTTGTTTAAATACAAAATTGAAAAAATAAGGAAATATGTAACTCTATATAAAAAAAATTATTATCAGGAAAGCTTTACTTTCCGCCGAAGTATCAATTCAAAACTTAAATTTATCAAAATGGAAAGCAGCTTATAGTGTCTGATAAAAATGACGTCAAACAATACACATGATAGGCCAGTATACAGTTTACCATTGGTCAATTACTGGTCAAGTATACTGGCCCTTTATTGGTCATTTGTATTGTATGACGTATTTTTTTTATTGGACACTATACGCTGTTTCCCAAAGTATTTGACTTTGTTTTTCTGATAGAGCTCATACCATCAACTTTTTTTGTCTATAAGAACATAGTGGAGAGAAAACGACCAAATATACAAATTTAACACAATGAACAAAATTGTAAAATTTGCCGGGTTTTAAAAGAGAGACCTTTTCATAATTAGGGTCTGTCCGTCCGTCGATAACGGATATATCTTATGATTAATTTAGGCATGTTACAATTGTCCTACTAATTTCAAACTTGGCATGGTGATTCCTGTATTAGTAGGGTACAATTGAGAAAACATAGAAACTCTATAATCGTTACCAGAATGTTCATCCACAAAGAAAGATTTTTCAACCTTTTTGATACATTTTTTTAAATGCCTACCTAAATATGTGAGTATGTCTGTCAACACAGAGTATTCTGTATTTTAGAAATTTTGTCTTAAAATTAATCTATCAAGACGCGATTTGTATTTTAAAAAACAATAAATTTAAACCATAATGAATAATATACTATTCGGCAAATTATAAAAATATCACTAACCCAATTTATGATTCTCTGCATTTTAAAGTGTAGACTAATAATCTTCATTATGGATTTCATTATCCTTGATTATAATCTAAAGAACTAAAGAACAGGAGAATGTATAATATAACTAATTATTCCAAGAGACTCGTAGTCCTTGAATTGTTCAGTTTAGCCAGGATCAATTTGTAATAATTAAAAGCAAATTAGAGATTTATTCTTTTTGTACTATTCATTCTAAAACATTAACAAAATGCCTCAAAAGCCTATATTGATAATGGAAAGAGGTAAGGGGGGGGGAGGGTGAAGATGGCTCACTACTTTCATTTTTTCTTTCAATTTGTCTGTCCGTCCATTCGTCCGTAACGCCATGATGAAAAAACTTTCTTTCTGCTAATGAAATTGTTGGTTGTGGGTGAAGATTTTCTGTACCAGTATAGAATATAAAATGTATTTCTACTCTTAAAATCGGTCCTAGGACAAACTCAGAAGTCCCATATGTTGGAGTGGACAAACGTCAGAGTGGACACTTAACCTCACCTAACCTATTTCAGACCATCTTAAAGGTTTTTTAAATGCCTAACCCCTGCGTGAGGCTTATTTGTAGATTCATATCTTATCCTAACCTAATCTGTAAAGAAATATTGAATCAAATCAATATTTTAACACTCCTGCGTTTGTCCACTCCGATGTTTGGGACTCCTGCGTTTGTACTGGGACCTTAAAATCAATCCATCCTACAATCTTAAAATGCGAAATCCTTGCCACCTATTTTATTTCTATCCGCAGCTAATTCAGACCAAATGTGTTTAATTATTCAAATTCATGTTCAGTCATTATGTATGTACATATAATCTATGTGTTAGCTCAAGAAAAACAAGGATGACAGCATCCATAAAAGCTTTGAAACGGAGGACATACATTATCACTTGTCATAGTGTCAGAACTGAATAAGCAGAATATAATGTATAAGTCTAACAAAGCTATAAGTGGCAAAACTGCTATATATTGCTTAAGGACATACTAACATTTTTAAAGACTTGATTATATAGTTGCTTCGCTTATAACATTGTACTTTGTTGTAATAGAAATCAGTATTGAAAAAATCAAATTAATAGGATATTAATTATACAGATGCTTCACTAATAACTATTGAAACTTTTTATCCTAGAAATGAAATTAGATTAATTGAATTTAAATATCATATCAAAAATTGGTGTCAAACAGTTAAATGAACATTTTAGTTATGATTTTAGAGTTGCTACGCTTTCTTTATAAAAACCTTACCGAATAAAACAAATACATTATAAAAAGAGTTGAAATCCGACTGGCCATAACATATTTGGGTCTAAAAATTTTGGCAGTTTCCCTCAGAGTGCCTAGTAGTGCACAATACCCCCCCCCCCCAAACACCCTGTTTAATTCGGAAATAAATTAAAAATAAGTGAGGAGTTAGTGTTTTACATTCGGTCAGTTTAGGTTAGATTACATATGGGTATAAGGCAGACCAACAAAGTTAGGTTTACACTTTACCCCCAATGAATAGGAATAAATAAAAAAATTACTCCTCTTTTTCTAATTCATATTAAAGATAGGGGCACTTGAGAGTGAGATGTTTGAATTCGATAACCCTGTTTTTTATATTACTTTTAAAAAGAAGAAGAAAAAACAAATTCGACTACCCCTGCCCCCACCCTTTTCAACATTTTTAATTTCAGTTTTAAAAAGAAAAAAGAAAATATTTGAGATAGGTATTTTTTTTTTAATGGCGATTTCTCTTCATAATTAAACCTTTAATGGCCTATGAGAAGCTACATTGTAAAGGAGAACCATATCAGTTCAGCGGTTAGCGAGATCCTTCGGTACACACACACAGACAGACAGATAGAGATTCATTTACTTTATTATAAGGATATGGGGGGTGGTGGATTATGCTTACTCGGCATCTTGAAGGAAAGCTCCAAAATTTCATATTGAATAGAAATATGGTCAATTTATGTGGGGCAAAAATGTTAGAAATTCCACTAATTCAACTGTATTATATCATTTCAAATAGTTTCAAATTCATGGTTTTAGAAAAACGAAGCTTTTCTACATTAGGGGTCTTTCCTTTTTGGCTTGTCAGACAGCTCTAAAAGAAAACCTATGTAGAGGGACAAAATGAATAAAAATGTGACGTCATAAAAACTTTGTCCCTCTCCTTTTAATATATGATATGTAAATGGATATACGTGGATATTATGATATTATTGTCGTTGCTAACATGAACATCACTTATTGGTCAGTTCGTTCATCCAGTAAGAGGGATGGGATGAGGTAAGGGGGCTGGATGATTAGGGTCGTTAATTTAGCCAGCTACAAGTTTTACTTTAATCTGGTGATAGATCTCAGTAATAGATCTATTGTGAGGCATATTCGATTTTTTGTTTAATAAGGATGACAACACCCATAAAAGCGAAGCACTGAAACGGCAGGACAATCGGATATTAACACTTGTATAGTGTCAGAATTGAATAATCAGAATATAAATGTATAAGCATCGAAGCAAAATTGTAAGTACATTTGTTGAAAAACTGATTGATACAGCATAATGTTTATGGACATACTTACATTTTTAGGACTTGGTTATAGAGTTGATTCGCGTATAACATCATACTTGGATGTCCCAGGAATCAATATACCAAAAGTTAGATCATTCAGATGATTAGATCATATAAAAATTTTAAAAATCAACATGTACGGGTATTCTTGTAATGATTATAGAGTTGCTACGCTTTCTAAATCGTACCTAACTCCTAGAGGAATCACCATGCAAAGTTTGAAATCGATAGGACAATTCTAACATGCCTAAATTAACGAAAAAAGCTATCCGTTACGGACGGACGTACGGGCGGACCGACCCTAATTATGGAAAAACTTCGCTTTTAAAATTGTGATCTCGAAGAAACACCGTTATGAAAGTAATATTTTCTACATATAATCAAAGAAAAACAATATTGATTATCTTGTAGTTTTAGCAATTTCCCAATATTTTAACACTATATTTCATTTTAAAGATATTCTCTTACTTAAATGTTTTATATAAATTTTTGCTAGACTATTATTTTTAATCTTTATTTATTGTCCTCTAAACATTACACATATTTGAGTGGTTTGTACTCCTGATTTATAATCCCAAAATAAAAATAAGAGGATGTCTATCTATCTGTGTGTTGCATCTTTTTCGACTTTTCCTTCACCCCTACTTTCTCAAGTGCCTCTAGGGGCGTAGCCGCTAGTTACATAATATAATAATAACCCCCCCCCCCCTAAGAGAAATCTTACCTAGAAAAATTCCACCCAAAAAAATTAAGTGACATAGAGGCCTCTAGGGGCATAGCCGTTAATATTATAATTATGTGAAGTAATAACTTTGTTTCTGAAGAAAATGACTATGCCATGCATGATAGTTTAGTGTACAGTACAGATTATATAAGATAGAGCATCTGAAAAGTTGCTGATTAAAAAAAAAAGAATCTTTGAAAATTTCTTTTAGTGGCAATGGATTTCTACATAAAATTAGTTGTCTATAATTTAGCTCTATTAATGACTTATATACCCAGTTTCTTTAGGGGCAATAGAATTTAACATCAGATTAGTTGTCTATAATTTACATCTATTAATGACTTATATACCTAGTTTCTTTAGGGGCAATGGAATACTAAATTATATTAGTTGTCTATAATTTACCTCTATTAATGACTTATATACCTAGTTTCTTTAGGGGCAATGGAGTTTAACATCAGATTAGTTGTCTATAATTTACATCTATTAATGACTTATATAGTATATACCTAGTTTCTTTAGGGACAATGGAATTTAACATCAGATTAGTTGTCTAAAATTTACCTCTATTAATGGCATACCTAGTTTCTTTAGGGGCAATGGAATTTAACATCAGATTAGTTGTCTATAATTTACATCTATTAATGACTTATATACCCAGTTTCTTGGTGAAGTAATTAATTAAAAGCCAGCTTTGAACCTGGGGATTTAGCTAAACTATCTTTAAGCAGGGATCTAAAGGGGTAAGACAATGACCGAGGAATTAATGTACATCCCCAATAATAATACACAAAATTACCCTTTCTGTAGATTACAATTAGTGGTTGAAACTTTTGAACACTCAGCTTAATGAATCAACCAATCAAAGTTCAATAAATGTATCCAAGATTGTTTAGCCAAAGAAGAAGAAACGTTATTATAAAACTTTTGGGACTTAAATATCCCCTCCTACCCTAATCTTTAAGAGAGGGAGGGAAAGGACATTGGACTGTATTATAATGGTAATCAGAGTTATATAAACGCGGTGTCTTATTCGCTGGATTACTGTTACAAACTACAAGTAAAACTTCATTAATTTTGATAAATATAAGGGTTCTTTTGTCCCTTAAGATCCCTGATCTTAAAGGATTATTACTTGTAATGTACAAGTGGGTCGTAAAAAAAGCCTTCCCCCTTAATTTTTTTTAAAGCGAACTTCGACTACGTTACTAGATAGGGATAGTTTTTTAGGTGATTTTTTAAATTTTATGTGGCAAAGCTACTCTAAAGCCGCAAACAAAAATGGTATCTTTATTAAGTGTCTCAAAAATCAGCAATGTGACGTCATAAAAATGAGGGATTATCATTATTTATTTCAGGGCTTTTCTTTCCCACTTCTCCTCTCATATCCCTCATTTCTATGACGTCACATAGCTGATTATTGAGGCACTTGTAAAGTTACCAAAAATGTATATACAGTGTTTTTTCCAACGTCTAATTAGTTGAGATTGGTGGATATTGTCATCCTTGTTAATTTTTATGATTAATTCTAAAGCTTTAACTACAAGAATTTGTACTACATATATCATTAAAAAGAGAGGCTGCGAATGTTCCACTTTCGATTACTGGGATATTAGCATATATGCAACTAATTAATCATATTTGCAAAATTCATTATAATTACTGCATACATATTATGTAACATATTCGCAATATGCTATCATCATAAAACATGAAAAAGTAGTTGGTCAAAAGTCAAAACTTTATTACATATCATTATACCAGCGGCTACGGCCGTAGAGGCCTCAAGGGGCACTTGAGAGAGGAATTGAATCCAGAAAACCTTAAATTTAGATTTATACAAAAAAAAGTTTTCAAAAACAAATTGGGGGGTGGAGGGGGAAAGGGGTGTCCCCCCACAACCTCATTTTTTTATTTAGTTTTTTTAAATATATTTTTTTGTTTTTTTGGAGGAGGGGGTAATTTTTTCTAGGGGCGATTTCTCTTGGGAGGGTGGTGGTACCCTCCTCTAAAATAGTTATAAACCTTCCCGGGACCTATGAGAAGCCATCCTGTAAAGGATTACCATAGCAGTTCAGCGGTTAGCGAGATCCTTTGGCACAAACAGAGGAACAAACAGATGGACATCCTGTTACTTTATTATAGTGATTAGCTACTTCGCCTACAGCAATGTAGTAAAGTAGTAACAAAGTTAACTTTTTAGTTTTTATTTATAATCTAAATTACGAAAAGAACGATATATGTCCGTTAAATTATCCATCAGTCTCACCAGATAAAGATTAAGATTACACTAACAGGAACGATTAGGCTTGCTTTCAGGATCTACTATAACAGTTGTTTCTCGCATCATATCATAACTAGTTTTGAAAAATTATTCAATTGATTTTTGGAATACTGATTCATAGGACAACAATACTATAAGCGAATCATCTCTATAATTAAGTCCTAAATATGTAAGTATGTCCTTAAACAGTATCCTTAATTTAAGCAGTTTTTCAACAAATACATAAGTTTTGTTTGGACTTTATGCATTTTTATTCTCATTATTCAGTTCTGACACTCTTCAAGTGCTAATGTTCGTTTGTCCTACCTTTTCAGTGCTTCGCTTTTATGGATGTTGTCATCCTTGTTTTACTTTTCAGTTTTGCTACTTATAGATGTTGGCATCCGTGTTTATAACAATTGTTCTGCTACTTCAGAACATAATTGTTTTTGTTAGAAGTAAATTGCATTGAAATGTTACAGAAATTTATATGTACATAGTAATCATCTCATTTAAGTTCTCTAACTTAATGTGTCTCAATTTAAACTAGACACAAAAAATAGTTGTCTCAAACCATTGTAACAGTCTCGATCTACTTCATGTTAAACCGAGGAACGACAACTGCCGCGCGCCCAAACCTCAGCCGTCTGCGAAAATTTAGTCTTTTAAACAATAAAAAAATTGCTTTCCGTTGTTAATTTAACTGTGTTTATATTTCCGACGCTGTTAGCTGATTTCAAAGTCCCAATACGAAATCGGGACAGGGTCCAAACCTTGTGGGGGTAGAGTTACTTTAATGTTTATTCAAAATATTATAATCAATGCAATAATCCCTCAAAATTTTCTGTGGAATGCTGATTTATTAAACAACTAGCGGCTTCGCACCTAGCCTCTAGGGGCTTTGCCCCAAGAGGTTTGATCAAACCAATTTTTCATAATTTAGATTTAAAATAACAAAGAATTTTTTTTTGGGGGGGGGGGATTTTTTTCATTTTTGGGGGGGTTTGGGGTGTCGCACTCCCCAAGAAAATACAGTGTGTTTTTTTTTATGAGCACTTTTTTGAAAGCAATTTTACCCCACTTATAGTTATCAGAATTAAATGATTAATGGCTTATTTTCTTCGTTTTTTAAGGGAAATTATGAAACAACCAAAAAAAATTACAGTTTTTGTTGAAAAAGTACAGTAAAGTTGAAAATTAAAAACTTAGGTGTCAACATCTAAAAATGGTTTTAGCGCATTTTTCTTATGTTCAAATATTCTACCTTTTGCAAGAATGGGTGCAAAACACTTCAAAGTTGAGATATAGAGCTATAAATTTATACAGATACTATTGGGGACATGTACTATAATAGGTCAAAGTTAGTTAGAAGGCCATATCTCAATCAGGGAGAAAGTACTGGCCCCCCAAAGTCGACTACTGAAAATCCAATTTTGAGCATAAGAAAAATGCGCTAAAACCATTTTTAGATGTTGTCACCTAAGTTTTTAATTTTCAACTTTACTGTACTTTTTCAACAAAAACTGTAATTTTTTTGGTTGTTTCATAATTTCCCTTAAAAAACGAAGAAAATAAGCCATTAATCATTAAATTCTGATAGCTATAAGTGGGGTAAAATTGCTTTCAAAAAAGTGCTCATAAAAAAAACACACTGTAGTTCTAAACCTTCCCGGGACCTATGAAAAAGCTAATCTGTAAAGGAGAATCTGATCGGTTCTGCGGTTAGCGAGATCCTTCGCTACAAACAAACAGACACACAGACAAACAGACAGACATCGTTCTAATTTGTATTACATTTAGATAAAGATAACCTTATCATCAGAAGAAAAAAACTAAGAAAGAGGGCAATAATTAGCTATGAATGCTTATTAACACGATATAAAGGCTTGCTGTGGCGGTGTTTGGTTCAATAATTGGGCAAGAACAGGAAGAGAGGGGACATCGGGCTGTTTATCACACTAGTTCCCAAAGTATTACAATAACGTTTTCTTATTTGTTGGCTTAATAACTTTGTGGGCCTTACCGAATTTGATTGGTTGGATCAATAAGATGAGGGTCCAAACCTTTCAACCGCTAATTTTAATCTGCAGAAGGGGTTATTTTGTGTATCATAATTGGGGATGTACATATATGTATCGGTCATTTTCTTATCCCTTTAGATACCTGGGCAAGTTGCCGAATGGGGCTGTGGCCCTAGAGACTAAATAATGTTTCTAAAGAGAGGGTATTGGTCCATCTATATTACAAAGTAGAACGATGTCTGTCTGTCCGTCTGTCTGTCCGTCTGAAGCTTTAGATCTCAGTAACCACTGAACCGATTGGGCTCTACTCTTCAGGTAATATACCTACTGGTCCTGTGATGGTTTTAAGCTATTTACTTGGGGGGTGGAACACCCCCAACCCTCCCCAAAAATAAAAATACCCCCCCCAAAAAAAAAAAAAAAAATTTTACTTTTTCTTTTTAAATCTAAAATACGAAAAATTAGGTTGATCAAACCTCTTGGATCAAGGCCCCTAGAGGCTAGGGGCGAAGCCGCTAGTAGATTATAATGTGGTCAAAGTTTTTATAAACACGTTACCTAATTCGTTGGCTTAGAATGTATAGAAGGAGTTATGTCGGGGTACATCAATTTATCGAACCTAGTAATAGTATCTAACTTTTTATCTTTGTGACGTAACAAAAATCCATCTCTTTTTTAGGGGTTTCCTTTCACACCTCCCCTCTCATCCTTCGATTTTTGTTACGTCACAAAGATAAAAAGTTAGACACTATTACTAGGTTCCAATTTATCGTCCATTGTCTAACTTCTTAAAATAAATAAAAAGTTGCTATTTTGTTAGGAAATTATGATCAGCGGCTGATAACCCTTAATAAACAATCTACCTCTCGTAATAAACATTAAGCACACAAACCCAGGGATCTAAAGGGATAAGACAATGGCCGATAAACTGATGTACATCCCCAATGTAGATACATAAAATTTACCCTTCTTTTGGTTACAATTAGTGGTTGAAACATTTAGACACTCAACTAAATAAACCAACCGATCAAAATTTATTAAAAGTCCCCAAGGTTGTTAAGCCAATGAATAAGACTTTGGGTACTAGTTTAATAACCAGCCCAATGTCCCCTCCCTCCCTGACACAAACCTAGGTCCCAATGTGTCATGGACAAATTTCCCCTTCAAGATGTGTATCAAATTAGTTTATCCCAAGTTAGCAAGTCTTTACTGAACCAATACCGTTTGAAATATTTAATACTACTTTTTTTTAGCGTAACTACTATAAAAATAATTTCCGTCTGGCTGTCAATAATGTCAGGTAGTGGCCGATTAAAGTTCAGAAAATTTGCTTATCTTTACCATCTTATTGTCTTTCTTCCCCTTCCATTCATATTCCCTTCTCTTTTCCTTCTCTTTTTAAAGTTTCATCCTTTTCCCTTCACTAACCCTTCACTTTGACATCTGTACATCTGACAAATTGTTGAAATCTAGATGTTCAGAGCCTCATTTAACCGCTTTTCAGAAGTCTAAAAAAAAATATGCAGCTGCATAACCGCGGAAGTATTAACCATTTTTTGAATGGGTGATATTTTAAGCTTCAGACGGACAGACATCAAGCTACTTTGTATTATAGATAAACTGCTAATTTTTGTTATGTGTATCCATTTACCTGTTTGAATGTCTCAACAATGTATGTACATAAATGTTTTAATGAGAGTTTATGCACAGATTTAGCCAACAAAATAAATGGCTGAAACCAGTTGTCTGGTGCTTTCCTTCAATGTACATAGCATGCACAGAAACCCAATCCCCTTTGCTATTGTAATAAAATGAAATTATGGCGGGATATTTCTATGTCTAACCCCTACTGGGAGAGGGAGGGGTCCCTAATCCTCCTGGCCCTAACCCCCGGGCTACCTTGCATCCAATAATTGCACCTAAACTGATGTAAAGAAAAATAAACTAATATTGCTATCCCCTTCCCGTTCTTTTTAAAAAATTTTAAATAAAAGGAGGGAGGGGGGGTCTGTGCTCAAGGAGGTACTTTTAGGGAAACCGCCATTCTTCTCATTCTGCTATTTCCTCCTCCCCCCCCCCCCAACTCTGATGATGATGTATTGAAAGTGTAAATTGTGGTATTTTGTCATACAAATTGAATATTTGGAGACACCGACAAAATTCAATTACAAGAATTGAAAAAATACTACAAATATTTTAAAAATAAATTAAAAATTATAAAATAGAACACTATTATTAAGAATATATAATGGTTTATTTTGTAACTAATAACCAATTATATCTCAATAATAGTGTTCTCAGTAAAAAATGAATGAAGTCAAGCCAACCTTTTATAATATACTAGCGGTTTCGCCCCTAGCCTCTAGCGACTTCGCCCTATGAGGTAAGAGGAAGTCAATCCTCCTATATAGAATTTGTTTTTAAAAATAGGCACTGCTACAGGCTACCAAAAAATGGATTGGGGAATTTTTTGTTTTTTAGGGAATGGGGGTGTCCCCCCCCCCCACCCCCCCTAAGAAAATAGCCTAAAACCACCAAAGGACCAGTAGGTATTTTCCTGAATAGTAGAATCCAATCGGTTCAGTGGTTACCGAGATCTTAACCCTTACAGATCGGGCCCCTATTCCCACCTTAATAGATTGGGGGGGGGGGGGTCATATTGACCCCCCCCCCTCTATATCGGCTTCTGTTACAGATAAAGACGTAAAATTTTTTTCTGGTGGTTCATGTGTATTTTTAGAGAAAATTACTTTTTCTAGTCATAGCAGTCAGGCCGCTCCTTAGCCGCTTTTTAGCGGCCAGCCACTAAATTTTAAAACAGCTGTAGAGCGGCCAATTTTGCAGCTAGGATGACTAAATTTTAGGACGAACTTTTATTTTTCATAACAAAAAATTACTTTTTCTGATCATTGCCAAAAAACGGCAATTAACGGAAACCGCCATTTTCGGCGGTTATGGCGGTGAAACGGCGGTTGGCGGCGCCAATTAATATTTTTATCTGTTTATTATTGCTCAAGGATTTACCAAAAAAATTTATAGGTCTCTAGCTGTAATAGAAGCCACGATATTCATGAAATATGTCTGTAGTAAAAGCTGGACAAAAATCGGTCATAAAGTCGGTCAGGGTGCGGTCAAACGGTCATAACACCACTTTTCTCATAAGGTCATTGATATCTCAGAATTCAAGAAAAAAATTTTAGGTTTCTATCTTATATACAAAGTCATAATGTAGAAATTAGGAATTATTTAGAATTTATTTTTAATTTTGGTGCTACCCAACCGACTTTGACCGGACACCACGACCGACACAGACCAGATATCCTAATAAAATCAACTCTTGCCGACGTATAATTACTAAACTTAAAAAGTCATGAAGTCACAACTCTCTATCTTACCTACAAAAAAAATGACATTGAAAAAATAGAGGGGGGGGTCAATATGACCCCCCCCCCCCCCCCCGATCTGTAAGGGTTAAGGGACGGACGGACAGGCATCATTCTACTTTGTATTATAGATTACAGCATGGCTCTTTTGTTATTTTTTTAACAGTACATTCAATTTTCCCTAAAAAGAGATTTTGCTAATAATAGTTTAGAAGAAATTGTGTACAGGTAAATACTGTACAAAAAATAGAAGTAATATTGGTTGCTCTTGTATTCCAAAAGCTTGAATGAATCCATGTAGGAGGAAAAATCCATTGAGAAGGATAAGAGTAATATCATTACATTTTGTCTCGTATCATAAAAAGTCTGGAAAACCATATTTTGTACAGTGAAAATCTAAAAAACGTAGATGTTTTTTCATAACATAAGGTTAGGTTAGGTTAAGTTAAGTCACAACCTTGAAGGATTAAGTTCTTCGCCGAGATAATACATAAAAAAACACTAACCCCCCCCCCCCACCCACCCCTTATCTTTAATTTAATTTTAAATAACCGGAGTTTGGTTCAGAGCTCGATAGGCACTTTAAAGGTAAGCACCTTATAGTCCATTAAGTCAGTTTGACATTCTGTCAGAATCATCTGATCATTATACAACATGCATAATTGTTTTAATTATGCAATGTTTGGATTTATTTCTTCCAAATTCTTTTAATTGGTTCAAAAGTGATAGCTATTATTTGTAAATCTGTTTGCTTACCAAATATATAACAATTAATGTCCACAAAATTTAAAGTCACAAAAATACATTTTAAAAGCTAAGAAAACCCTGGACTAGCAGCTAAAAATAGGATTTGGCCTAATTTTCAGCTTTTTGTCATTTTATCTATAACAAAACCAATAAAAAAAATAAAAATAAATCAATTGCTATTTTTAGCAACCTTTATTCAGTATATCGCATTGAGAGGAGAAGGATTGTTTGAAATAAATTAAAGTTTGAATGTCTGAGTTAATGGCCTCAAGGTTGAAGAAATAGTTTTCCCAAAGGCACCATTCATAGGATATATATAGTACAGGATGGACAACAGATCTATAGTATAGATGTATATACAAACAACTACCTCCCTTCCTTTTTCAAAGACATCTTTTGTCTAAATTAGTTTCTGCTACTTGGCTATGTTAACATAAGCGACACCATTGGTTGATAATCAATGACCCAATAGAAAGGTTGCGATGGGGAGAGTTATTTAACCCTTTCTACCTCTAGTGTTTTACACAAATGAATGGAGAATTGAAGATTATTGTTTTCTTGTTTTATACAAATGTTTGTTTTTCAAGGAATTATTATTTTTTACTGATTTTGATACTGGGTTTTATAAAAATGTGTGTTTTTCTAGAAATGGTTACTTTTTTTGCTGATTTGATTTGGTTCTACTTTAAATTTGGCCTCTAGGTGTACATGAGATAAGGAAATGAGGATTATTTGACCCTCCACTTTAAATTTTAGTTTTTGACGGTGGTTAATTTTTTTTCTTTAAAGGAAATTTTCCTTAAAATAGTGAATATGAAATAATGTGTGAATAAAAATAATGAATCTACGCTTAACCTAGGATAAGCTACACTGTAAAGTAGAACCATATCGGTTCAGCGGTTAGGTATACATATAAACAGACAAACAGACAAAGACATTATGTTACTTGAAGGCAAAGTTAACTTTTTTTGTAAGGAAATGTTATTTGTTGTCCACCCTGTAACCATGTATTTAAATACATATATACCCTCTTTCTTTTATCATAAAATTAAATTTCAACCTTGCATTTTGGTTTGTATTTGTGTAGATGTGTGTGTTTGTTTGAGTGTGTTTATTGGTGTGTGTGTTTGTTTAGCAGGGAGGAAGGGTACATTGGGCTGTTTATTATACTAGTCCCCAAAGTTTTATAAAAACGCTTTCTCATTCGTTGTAATCACAACTTTGATTCATTGAATTTTTGATTGGTACATTAAGTTGAATGTCCAAACATTGCAACCATTAATTCCAATCTACAGAAGGGTTAATTTTGTGTATCATCATTGGGGATGAGTATAAATCTATCGGCCTTTGTCTTATCCTTTTAGAACCCTGGTTGTTTAGAATTTGTTGTTTTGTTTCCACCTGCGTCTTTTTGTGTTCTTTCTTTCAACAAACTTTTAGGATGCGATTTAATTAGTTAATGAGTTGACGAAATTTTTAGTTTTCTGTGGGTTATTTAATTTCGTTGCCATAGAAATACAATTCACTTAGAATGAACTTTATAAGATTCTTTTTTCAGGGGGTAGGGTACATTGGACTGTAATATTTAGATTGGTTGGGTACAAAACTAGAAGTGGCCAAACTCTAACACCAATAACTTTAATCTACAGAGGGGATAATTTGTATCAATTTATAAACTAAATTAAATTGCATATTCAAAAAAGAAATACAGACTGATAATCATAGAATTGTTACGATTTCTAAATTGTATCAAAACGTTACGGGAATCACCATGCTACGTTTGAAATCGGAAGGACAAGTACAATATGCTTAAATTAATGATGAGAGCTATCCGTTACGTACTGACCTACCCTAAATATAATATAGCTTACGGCTATTGTATTCAATTTATATCATACTAAATGACTTGATAAGCCTCTAGAAGCACTTAAGGTGGTAAGGGATGAAGTCGATCTGCACCCCATATCTCAATTTAAGTTTTAAAAGGTGAAAAATTTTTGAGAGGTTATATTTTTTCTTGGGAGTATGGATATACCATCCCAAAAAATAGTTCATGTAAAAAGCTTCACCGTAAAGGAGAACCATATCGGTTCTGCGGTTAATGAGATCCTTCACTACTGACAAAAAAAGCTTAGAATATAAATCAAACAAATCTTTTTGATTTATGAATATTATCTAACTAATTTATTTTTAGGATATGATGAAAGATCAAGACTGATAAATCATTAAATTTTGGGATCTAATGTAGTTCAAGGAAAAATATTCCTGGTAATGATTTTCTCCAAAAAATCTATGATATTAAAAGGCTGCTTACAACCAAACAGTGGAACGTATGCTCGCACAAAATCTTAATCGAAGAAGGCATACAAATTATCTGAATAGCCATTATTCAATACTAATACACAGTTATCTCGCAGTGCACATAAATGCGCGAAAAAAATTATTTTTCTTAATTTCTGTAATTATTGGATCTTAGCTTTTCCAGATTATTCAAAGGCCTTTTCAACAAGTTTTGCGGGCAACATGAACATTCAGCCGTTTGGCAGTTAGCAACCTTTAAAGTTAATAGACCTTCAGACCTATGATAATTGTTAACAAGAACATTATACCGTGAACTGCACTAGATCCAAAAATTTTAAAATGGAGAGTTAATCCTGAATGAAAATGCAGTTAGTTAGTTGGAAAGGAGGTCAGAAAGATTAAAATATTTGATAAAGTCAATCATCACGCAGTAATATTTTATCCATTAGGACAGTTGGGATTAATCTAAATTTCGCTAGTGAAGTAATACTACCATTCCCCATCACCCTATAACAACACATAATAAAGAATATAATGTTGAAACTAAGAGCTGTAATGAATTAATATTTATATAATATTTATTTATATTATATTCCGCGGAAATCAAAATGAAAAATTACAAGATTATTTTTATGTAAATTGTCTATAATACGGTGCTAATATAGGATTTGTCAGTATGACTGAGAAATGTTAAAATTCAGAGGACATAAATTGGCACAGAACCCATACTGGAAAACGATTACGTCCAAAAGTGTCAAGCTGTTTTATTTAAAAAACAAAAACAAAATAAAGGGAATTAAGAGAAAGGGAAAAGCACAAGGAGAGACAAACACTATTCAATACTAAAAAGAAGGATCAATTTTGTTCGTGGTTAATACCTTAAAATAACATTTACATTATTTCCCTGCTGATTATAGTACATTTTTTAAAAATCCGTCAATAAACATCAAGTTATTGCCTCGTTTACCTAATTATTCGAAACAGACGTACTGACGGTTGGCACAGCATATAACTTAAACAAATGGGATTCAAATTGAGCAATTTTTAGACATTTAATCTTATTAAGTACCCTTTTACAAGAAGGAATAGGACATATTTAGATTAAACTTTGATAAACAAATTCTCCCAACTGTACACAAAAAAAATTGGTAGGAAATCCTCCAAAGTGTGAAAGCTAACCAATTAGAGAACTTTAAAAACTTTGGGTACCAGTATGATTTATAGTACAATGTCCCATCCCTCCCTGGTTATAGCAGAATGTTAAGTTACATCAATGTTGGATGATATTCCCATCAATTCAGGGACGAAGGGGACATTGGACTGAAAAATTACACTTGTACCCAACTGTCTTATAAACATGGTGTCTTATTGCACGGTTGGATTACAAATTTTGGTAACTTTGATTGATTTTTGGCTGGTTGGTTTCAAACTATTAGATTCCAAACTTTTCAACCAATCTATAGGAGGGGTAATTTTGTTTATCATCATTGTTAATTTATCGTCCATTGTCTTATCCCTTAAGATCCCTGCATTATTTACATTTCTCAACTATTTAGACTTGTTTACTTTTACATTTCAGGATTAAGTATATAAGTCAATGTTCTTCAATGTGCTTGGATGTTTGTCTGTCTAAGATCTCGGTAACTTCTAGAACTAATAGGTTTAGCTTTGCAATAAAGTAGTGTTTCGTAGTCCCTTAAACCTAACCAACGAATAATGACCATCCACAAAAAAAATTATGACTGGTTCTTAGGGATATGGGCGAAGTAAAAAAAGCAGCAAAACAAAACAAAAAATAACAAGAATTGACAAACGGATAATATATAGAGGCGCATATGTCAGGGATCTAAAGGGATAAGACAATGGCCGATAAATTGATGTACATCCCCAATGATGATATACAAAATTACCCCTTCTGTAGATCACAATTAGTGGTTGAAATATTTGGACACTCAACTTAATAAAACAGTCAATCAAAATTCAATAAAAGCCCCCCGGGTCTACACTTATAGGACTTACAGGACTGACGTGCGGACATACAGACAAAGTAAATCATATAATAGCTCTGCTATTAAAAAATGTATCAAATTATCAGTCCAGTTCCGAGTTTCTTTATCCCTGCTAATATTGCATCTAGGTTAAATGAAACAAACAAGAGTTGATTTATCTTAAATTGATGTCATGGCTAGAAATATGTTGCAATTCTATTACAGGAAACACAAGAATATCGTTGAAGGACTATTCTGAAAAATTATCGACGGACAAACGAACAAAGAATTTGTATACTGAATGCTTTTGAGAGGGATATCTTCACAAATAAAATCTCGGAAGTCAATCTTAAATAGCAGGAGGCAAAAAAGTAAAGAAGAGCAATTTAAAATTTAGGGATCAATAACACTGGTTTCTTTAACTCACCACTAGCGGCTTCGCCCCTAGCCTCTAGGGGTTTTGCCCCATGAGGTAATTTTTAAAAAAATTTAAATTTAAGAAAAAAATCTATTTCTGGTGCTGCCGCCAATAATTTATGTGAAGTAGTTTCCCCAGATTTTTTTTTTTTTGGTGGGGGGAATTTCATTTTTGGGGGGGTTGGGGGTGTCCCGTCCCCCCAAGAAAATAGCTTAAAACCACCACAGGACCAATAGGTATAAACCTTGAAGAGTAGAATCTGATCAGTTCTGTGGTTACCGAGATCCTAAGAGACAGACGGACGGACTGACAGACAGACAGACATCATTCTACTTTGTATTATAGATAACTAGGTAATATGGAAATGGTTGAATAATAAATCTATAAATATAGATGTATAACCAGACAACTACCTTGATACCCCTGTCGGAGACCTTTTTCGTCTGCTAGCAAATCGTTTCTGCTCTTTTGTAGTGACTTGGCTGGTTGGTTGACATCCTTGACGCTATTGGTTGATTTACAAAGACCCAATTGACAGTCGGCATAGGGTCTTCGTTATAGGGACATACAGTTATATAAACCCTTCTACCTCTATTATTTTACTTTAATGTTGAACAATCCTTCAAAATGCGCAAAACTTATCCAGGACCTTTATAAGGCTCCACGGCAAAAATAAGATTTCAATCATTACAATTGTTAGTGATATTAGATATTTTGTTGGCGTAGAGTTGGCGTAAAACGTGTTTTTATATAACTGAAGGGAAGTGGATAAGAAGAGGAGAAATAAGGGAAGGTAGTTGTGGGGAAGTTTCACTTAGAATTGTTTGTCAGAATCACATTCCTTTTTCACTGGTTCTTAGTAATACTGATAAATCATGCATAGCATAAGTTATATATTGACTTATTATATCATAATAGTTATATATCACATCGTATTATAGGCAGCTTTCCACAAATATTAGAAACAATCATACAATTAATACCAGCTTTGTTAGCCCAAAGCAGGGATTCCAAAAGTTTGAATTAAAAATTCTAAACCGTAGTTTTGAAAATTTTAAAAAATCTTTTAAATTTGTAGTAATTTAATACGATTTTAAGAATACGAGAATGAGGCAATTTTTTGTGCAAATAAGTTTTCTTACAAAACACCTAAAAAAATGTATACACAATTTTTAAATATGGAAACTACACAATTTATTATATATGCATAAAACGTTTTAATTTTCTTAGCTGTATTAAAATTTAATTGACAAGTATTTATTATGCAAAAGTGAAATTTCCACACTAGGAATTTAAGAAATAAGGGGGGGGGTTTTAATGCAACCATCTCGTAATCAGTGAGCAAATGGCACTTAGAATTCGAATTTCCATCTATAATTTTGCATGAGTAATCCTTGGTAGGTTTATTTTCCCTAAATCGAACAAAAAGTTGGAAAAGTAACGGCTAACGGCTGGCGGCTCAGCTATTTTGCCATTTTTTTGATATTTCTACTGCAAATTAGTCACGAAACCTCTCTCAACATAATACTCTTTTCTACTCCAAAACGCTATCAAACGGTTCTAGACGGTAGCTGTTGGTACTAGAAGTTTTAAAATTGATTATTGCTATCATTTAACATGAATTAAACCAAAAATATGTTTTAAAAAGTCGATTCCTACGTAATTGATGATGGATTTACCCTGAAAATAGGCAAAAAACGGCTAAACGGCTGAGCCGCTAGCCGTTACTTTTCCAACTTTTTGTTCGATTTAGGGAAAATAGACCTACCAAGGATTACTCATGCATAAGTTCAGATCGAAATTCGAATTCTAGGTGTCATTTGCTCACTGATTACGAGATGGTTGCATTAAAAAACCCCCCCTTATTAATGAATTATTCCCACATAGATATTGAATCTCTGACCCGAAGCCTTTGTCCGCTCGGGCCTAACAAAACCTGGTTTTAATCTTATTTTTTTTTTATTTTAATTTCCATGGAAAGCTGTCTATAATACAATTCGATAAATAAATATTTTGATATAATAAGGTAAATATATAACTTATTTTTTTTATAAGCGGAAAATATAAACTAAAATCTGAGTATTTTATCTAATTATCTCATATTTGAATATTTGCAAGATGATAAGTTTAATTATAGAGTTATGTGAAGCAAAACTGACAATATTTACAAATAAATGCAACATGAAAGTAATTTTGTTGTTTACCCTTAAAGTGCCTCTCGAACACTGGGACCCCATCTCCCTATCTTTATAAAATTAAATTAATATAAGAGGGGTGAGTATTTTGTTTTCTTTGCTAACTCCTGCGAAGTGCCCTAACCATAAAGGACCTATATAAACGGTGACCTAACCCTAAAAGACTAACCTGACCTAAAGTTAAACTAACAAACAGCAAACCATCATCTCTCCATATTTTTAATTTAGCTCAATAAGGCATTGCTGGTAAAACACCGTAATTTTACAAAGAAATTATTATCTAATATATTAGTATGGAAATTATAATTTCTGCACCAGAGAACTTTTATGATTTTGGAATTATTAGAAATACATTTTGAAGGCATCGAACCCAGGCATATACCAAAACATATTTTACTTATAATTTCCTCATACGTGATATTACAAGAATTGAATTTTATTTTAGAATTTATATACAATGTTTAATAATACGCTCAATTATCGGCTTTAAATTATAACATACGTGCAAACATGGTGGGAGTTGAAGAAAGAAAAAATAGTAAACTGAAAACTGAAGCTGGTAATAGTGTCTTCTATGGGCGTGATTTTTCCCATAAGACGTCAATCGGAAAAGTTTGGCCAAACGTTGTATTATGTGTCCTCTTGTTTAGGGGACCATTTTAACGGCTTCCTGAAAGTTACAAAAAGAAAGAAAAAAATGAAGAGAAAATGACAGAAAAAGAGTAAATTGTACACAAAAAAAGTTAGTGATGGGGGATGTAATGAAATAAAAAGAATGAGAAAAGGAAAGGGTAGAGTAGGGGAAGAGAAGAGAAGAAGATTTAAAGTGAAGGGGGAATCAAATATGAAATTTAACTAAAGTAAATTTCTGCAAACCATAAAAAACCGACCCACTCATATATTACAGACAGACAGAAGGACAGACAGGCATATACATACACATAGAGAGGTTTGGCTATTAAAAGTTTTTAAAATCGTTGACGCTAATATTACTTAGAAAAAGTATAACTGTTAATTTGGAAATGTTTTGTTTGTTTTCATTGAATGTTTTACTCCTTGTTATTCGATATTTATGGATAAAGAAATATTACAACATAGATAATAATAGAATTTTAAAAACGCAATTGAACTTTTATGTATATTATGTTGTTATCCATTTGTATTATCTATGAGTATGTTATTTTTACTTAGAGCCAACTACCTTGCTATCCATCTGTATTTATCTACATATGTGTACGTTATTTTTACATAGAACTAACTACCTGACTAGCTATCTATATTTATCTATGTACATGCTATTTTTACTTAGACCCAACTATATGACTTTTCATCTATATTTATATATGTGTATGTTATTTTTACATAGTACCAAGTACCTTACTAGCCATCTATATTTATCTATGTGTATTATGTTTTTACTTAGAACTAAATACCTGACTGTCCATCTATATTTATCTATGTGTATGATGTTTTTACTTAGAACCAACTACATGACTAGCAATCTATATTAATCTTTGTGTATGTTATTTTTATTAAGAACCAACTACCTGACTAGCCATCTATATTTATCTTTGTGTATGTTATTTTTACTTAGAACTAACTACCTGACTACCTGACTAGCCATCTATGTTCATCTATGTGTATGTTTCTTTTTACATAGAACCAACTTCCTGGCTATCCCTCTATATTTATCTATGTGTAAGGAGTAAATTTTACATAGAAAACTTTGCCTAGGACTTATACGACAAAGTTAAATTGAGCGACTCACAAACCATAACTCTACACAGATACACAGACACACAAACAGTCATCAACATGCTTACAAACAAACACACATTGTAGTACAAAGCATCTCAAATGACACAATTTAATTTTAATATACTTTATTTTAGATTTAAGCCTATGGATGTTTTAATGTTTTGAATTCAAAATCCTTGTTCTAAAATGTTTTAAATACTTTAAAAATTGCATTAAACTCTTTTAAAAATTGTGATTAAGTTTTTCCCATAAAATAATGTTTGTATTTTTCAGTAGAGGGGTAGGGACGGGGAAGAAGAAATATAGAAAAGATGGGGGAGTTAAGGGAGTTATATTAAAGTAAATTTGAACCTCTAAAAACTACATAACATTACCAACAGATAGACAGACATACAAACACTAATAGAGAAGCTTTACTACTAAAAATTACATAGAATGGACTCTGAAAAAGAAAGAAACATATATGTTTTTGTTCTAAACATTTGTTATTGTCCCATTCAATAATATCTGTAAATGCATTAACTAATTTTCTAAATGATTCCTACACATGCTTCTATTTATTTACTATTGCTCACATTAAAAAGCAGGATGACAACATCCATAAATGCAAAGCTCTGTAATGGTAAGATAAACGAATATTAACACTTATAGAGTCTCAGATCTGAATAATCAGAATATAAAATTCGTAACAAAATTAAATTTGTTGAAAAACTACTTAAATACAGATTGATGTTTAAGGTCATACTTACATTTTCGGGACTTGATTATACAGATGCTCCGCTTACAACATTATACTATGTTCTCCTAGGAATCAGTATACAAAAAATAAGATCAATTGAATGATTTTATCACATAAAATGTGCTGTTAAAGAAGTTTAAAATCAACATGTTTTAAATGGCCATACAGACATTCTGGTAATTATTATAGAGTTGCTTTTTAAATCTACTATAGGAATCACCACGCAAAGTTTGGAATTGAAAGGCCAATTCTAACATTGCTAAGTTAACGAAAAGAAATAACCGTTACAGACTGACGGACGGACTGAAGGACGGAAGGACGGGCGGACTGACGGACCAACCTTAATTATGAAAAAGCTTCGCTTTTAAAAAGGTTTCGGTAACATTTTCTTATTTGGTAAGTAGAGCGTTTTGAACTACCATGGATTTTAAGGGATAAGACAATAAACATAAATTTATTTACATCTCAAATTATGATACACAAAATCACCACAGCTGCCTCAATCTATTTGTAATAAAGATAACAAATTTTAATAGCCAATGATTAAAATATGATTGCCTTTTCGTATTAAAATGTGTACTCTTTCTAACCAATAATGAGGTCGAATTGTTCTTACACTAAGAGAAAGAGAAATAGAGACAGATAGGGAAAAAGAGTTAAGGTTTGGTTTGTAAATACTACAATAGCGAAATAAAAGATTCTACAAAGGTTTTTAAATACACTAGTAATAGTACATTCAATTGTAAAACTAATTTAATTTAAAATTACTTTTTTTCAAATCTTTACAATTAATATTTGTTTATTGGTTAACGAGATATTGATAGACAGACAAAACAAGTAAAAAGAATTTTTAATTTAAGAAATAAGAGTTTAATTTTGTTTTTTGTTAATTTTGAATTCCTAAAATTGTATTTCGTCTGGAAGTGAGGAGACATGGAGCTGTTTATTACAATAGTCCACAAAGTATTACAATAACGTTTTTTTTATTCATTGGCTCAATAACTTTGGGGACTTTTGTTGGATTTTAATGGTTGGTTCGTTAAGTTTTGTGTCCAAACGTTAATTGTAATCTAAAGAAAGTGTAAATTTATGTATCATCATTGAGGATGTTCAATTTGCTGCCATTGTCTTATCCCTTTAGATCCCAGGTATTTCGTTAACCTTATTTCAATCATCGTTGTGCAAACTTTCTGACATAATCAAAATAAAAATTTATGGAGTTATTTCAAAGATAGGATTTGATAAAATTATTTCTTAATTTCATACACGAAATAATGATTCCTATAACATTGAGGTAGAATAGGAAAAGTGGAGCAAATCTATAATTAGTCATTTAAAACAAGTTGAATGTTGATTTTACGAAACTTTTTTATATGATATAATTTTTCTGATTTTTACATAATGAGTCCTAGGACAACAAGGTTTATATGTAAATTTTTTGGTCGTTTTTTACCACTGATTGAAATACTCTTAATGAAATATCCTTTTAATCAAATAATTAGTTTAAAGTTAGACTTTCCACTTCCATATTTAATAGGAAAACTGGAACACAAACAAGGATAACAACATCCATAAGTATTAAAGTACAAAAGGACAATCTTCAATAAGAATTTCCTTAATACTGTTGCGGATGTACAGACAGGCTGACTGACGGATGGACATACTGACAAAGTGAGTTATAGAATAGCTTAATTTAGGGAATTAAAAGAAGGCAAAATGAATATAAAGTTCAAAAAGAAAAATAATTTAACATTTATTATTTCCAAGAAAATTTTACCTAATTTTCAAATGACTGGCTCAAATATTCAAACAATATGAAATATTCAAAGTCATAAAAGAGATTAATTCAAATTCTCTAATTTGACTATAATTCATTTGAAGAAGAAAAAAACAAGGATGACAAAAGCAATTTATTGTATAAGGAAAATGATGCCAAAATATACTTTAAAAAATGTTTATAATGAACCTAAGGACTTTCTGTTAATGATTATAAAGTACCCGACTTTTCCAGGAATCAGCATGCAAAGTTTTATATCCATAGACCAACTCTAACATGCTTAATTAATAATTGAAACTAGTACATGATAGCCACAAATTCAGACAACATCTGTAGACATTTTTGAGCTAAATTTACCTACTCTTTAATTTAGCGGCTGCAGGACCCTTAAGATTAGAAATATATGAAATAGTCTGGTGTAAGTCTATATATGGTTTTTATACTTGAGTAGTTATGTGAATGATTAATATTTCATCTACTCAAGCAAATTAGATATCCGGCAAAATTTAAATAATTTAAACTAAAGTTAATATATTTATGGATGAGATCCAAGACGATTATTTTTAAAGTTTTAAAAGTTTTTGAAAAGCTTTGCTTTCAGAAAGTTTTTTTTTAAATCTGAAAGCTTGTACTGCCTTTATAGTAATTATTATAGATTGGCTTCGCTTTCGTGATTTTACCTTGATTTCAGAAATCATTTTTGCATGCCATGTTTGAAATCGAAAGGTAGATATTAATATGCCCAAAATAATGATAATATATATCCGTTATGGTCTATAGAAAAGATTTAAAATAATTATTATCAAAAGAAAGTACGTGGTAAACAGTTAGGGAGGAGATATTGGAAAACAGTAAAAAGTATGACGTCAGAAAAAATTAACAATTAACCAATGAGAAGCCAGTATTCACAATGGTAAAATATATAGCGGCCTCTCATTGTTTAATTGTTAATTTTTTCTGACGTCATAGACAGACACTTTTACTGTTTTCAGATATTGGGCTGTTTATTACATTAGTCCCCAATGTTTTATAATAAGGTTTGTTATCCGATGGCTTCACGACTTTGAGGACTTTAATTGAAATTTTATTGGCTGTGTCATGAAGTTAAGTGTCTAAACGTTTCCACCAGTAATTGTAATCTACAGAAGGGGTAAATTTGTGTATCATCAATTTACTAGCCATTGTCTTATCCCTTTGGATCCCTACGTGGTAAAAGATTTTGTGAAGAATTTGTTGTGTGTTATTAATTATAGAAAGTTTGTTAAAACAAATTGCACAAGTATGACAAGAATACATAAGGACGGTACAGACATAAACTTAAAATCAATGCTTTTCTAAAATTAGGGCCGTTGGTAAGGAATTGCTCTTGTTGTTATTTTAAGCATGTTAGAATTGTACCATTAAGAAAGCGTAGCAACTCTATTCATTACCAGAAAGTACGAAAGGTCATTTGTCGAGCTTCGGTTTTATGGATATTGTCATCCCTGTGTTTTTTTCACTTTACTCATTTTAGAGTCTAGAGAAGTTATGTACTTTAGCTGCTTAACATTGTTGTTGTATCATTTTTTATTTGGTATACATTGATCATGATAGTTGGGAAGTTTCCCTCTTAGAGCCTACTCCAGAACAGAACCCCCTTATAAAAATATATAATATTAAAAATATATAATATTAAAATAAAGACGTAAGAAATGATTTAAAGTTACATTTTTTTATCTTGGGAGGGTAAAGGATTCCTCTCCCTAAATAGTTCTAAACCTATAAGAATGTGTTTACTGTAATAAAGAACCATATGATCAACGATAAGCGAGACCCTCCGCTACTTAAAGACAGACATTCTGTAACTTTTTTTATAATAATAAACTAAATCAGTTAACATATTTGTATTAGAAATCTGTGAAAGTTATTAGGAAAATTTTCAACTTTGTAAAAGAATTATAAACTTGTGAGAGCAACAATTATCCTATTAAAATATAAAGTTGTAAGATTTTGTAGTTAACTAAAGACCGTCGTCGGGGAGGTAATAGGTTCGAATCTCGGCTTAATACCGCGTCATAACTAAATTGCCTGAAATTGTTAACCAATCCTGTGAAAATAAAATAAATATTTGAATAAATACTTTTTTGTTGCCTGATAACAGAAGTTGCTTTTGCAGCCCCAGCTAGCTTCCGTGCTAGGACAATCAATAAGCCACCAAAAAACAGCCGCATATATTAATCCACAGCTGCGCTTGTCCACAATCTATTACTGTGGTGAAGCTAATTTTAAAAACATATTTATAGTTAGAAAGGAAAACCATAGAATATTCTTTTAAAATGAAGAGGCGTCTTTAAGCATCAAATGCTATGGTAAAGTCAAACCTACATTAATATAACTAATTTGTAATTTGCACAATTTAAGTTCTGAATTATCAATGACAAAAAAGAATATCTTATTTCCTAAGGTTTTATTGGTAAGATTTCGTTTTTTCATTTCAGGGAAGCTTTGTAAGATCTCGCTAGCTATACAACCCATTCCGGAAACCCTGAATTGTTTTAGAATTTTTTTTTGTATTGAACACACATAGACTCAGAATAGTTTTCTTTTTATTTTCACATCTAATTCTTATCTCTATTGTTCATTTATTTGTTATATATATTTATTTGAATGGTTGATTGCCCCCATCCAATATGTGTACACACATTAACACTGTGTGCATTGTTTTCACCAATAAATCCTTTCTTATCATTGCATATTTATCAATTCTTTTTTTCTGTCTGAAAGGAATGTCTGTTTGTCTATTGAGAAAAAAAAATCTATAGTACAAACTAGAATGCTGTCTGAAGTTTAAGGTCTTAATAATCGCTGAACCGATAAGGCTCTTATCTTCAGTGAATATACCTACTGGTCCTGTGGTAGTTTCAAGCTATTTTCTTCACCCTCCCAAAAAGTTTTATCTATTCACTATTTACAAAAAAAATTAAGGAGATTCCCTGAAGAGTAAAACTCATTAAAACCAATTCACTAATATTATTACTTACATAAAATCAAAATCTTAAATTTTTACTTGTATTTTAAAAAGGATTTATGTATTTGAAAAATTTCTACATTAAAATGTCTAAAGTGCAGTTTAAAATTCTGAGACACATTAAATGGAAGAAGTATATTTTGCCCAGGGATCTTTAGGGATAAATTTATGGAAGATAAATTTAAGTGCACCCCCAATTATGACAATAAATTTAACCTTTCTGTTGATTAAAATTATTGGTTGAAAAGTTTGTACACTACAAGTTTAAACCAACTACCAAGCGCCAATAAAAGTCCAAAAGTTTTAAGCCAGCGAATGTGAGAAATAAAACTTTGGGTGCTAATTTACAGTCCAATGTGCACCTCCCTCCCTTATTTTGTGGGATATATCATTGTATTCTTATATGCATACACAAACAACATGGAAAGGAAATAAAAAGGGTTATTTTTCCTGTGTATGTCAGGAATCAAAAGGGATAAGACAATGGCCTATAATGGCCCCAATGATGATGCACAAAATTACCCTTCTGTAGAATACGATTAGAGGTTGAAACGTTTAGACACTCAACTTAATAAACCAACCAATCAAAGTTCAATAAAAGTCCCCTAAGTTGTTGAGTCAACAAATAACATTATTATAAAACTTTGGGGACTAGTATAATATACATCCCAATATCCTTCTCCTCCATGTGTGTACACTGTTAAAAATAATTTTTTTTTTAGCATCAGGTAATACTATATATTCTTCACATTAATGTATAGTATCAATCCGTACATACTAGGAAAAAAACCTCATTACGATACAAGGAAGTTTTCAATGCTGTATTGAGTATTAGGTAATGTTCTGTGAAGTAACATGTTGTACTAAATAATGTATTTGTCTGTAGAGTATTATCCAATACGCTCTTGGGAATAAAATTCAGTATGGTAGAAGTAATTTTTCATTACCCTCCTTCGCAATTGTTGTTACCCTCTATCATAATTTTTGATACTTTGTAGAGTATGAAACTGTTTTACTTTGTATGAAAGATCAGTTTATAATATATGATTATTATATGTACATATACATTTTGTTATATCAACAAACATACCAAGCAGAGCCATAAAACATTAATTTAAATGTAAATTTAGTAAAAAAATTACTTTAAAGATGTTTAGGACTAAACATTATCCTTAAAAATAAAAACTATGGTCAGTCATAATTACAAAAAACAAATCTATAAATCTGAGCATAAATAGTAACATTTCATCTTTGTCTAAAACGACCAAGCATTGAAACACTTCCATGAGAGGTGTGCACGAATGGTGTCTGTTTCAATTATTCTTTACAGTACAGATTCGTACCCTAGAACGTATGAATAGTTACTAGTTTAATAAACCATTCTCTTGCGTATTGTCTGATACGCTACAGCGTATGAAATAGTACTAAATCAAGAAACATTTCTACAGCGTATTTTCCGATACCCTACAAGGTATAAAATATTACTATTTTTATAAACTTTTCTACAGCGTATTCTATAGTACCATAGAGCGTATCAATCGATACTAAAAAAATGTATGGGTTCTGTATAGTAATAATTATTGTGTTATATAGTATTACATAGTGTTATATATTAATTATATAGTTGTAGGGTACTTACGGGTCCAATACTCTCCAGAGTATCAATTGATACTAAATAAAAAAATTATTTTTAACAGTGTATGTATATTAAAATATTGGATCAACGAACTGGCATTACATTTTTAAGCACAGCATTTTGATATAGAATGTATATAGAAAACATACAATCCATTGCAAAACGTGTATAATGATTCATGTAACGATATGGTTTGATTTAGACAGCGATCATCTCTATGAATATTATAAGTAAAGTTAGTATAAATATTAGTTTGATTTGAATTCTATTGGAGCATGCCAATTTTAGAAAATCTTCCAATTTTATTCTGATTTTAGCTATAATTTGATATTGACAGAAATATTTTATATGACTGAGCATTGTGTATAAATCTTAGAAAAATTATTATTTACTTATATCTTTATTTTATTATTTACTTATATCTTTATTTTTTTGAATAAATAGGAATCTGTTTAGGAATGTTTGGCGTTCTCCCTCAAAGAGCCTTTATTTAGCACTAAACTCCAACTCCTACCCCCCCCCCCCCCATATTAAAAAATATATATTTAAGATAATGTTGGGGGTTGATGGGGTGTGTTTATTTGTTTAATATTTTAGGTCAGGTTATATTCGGCACTAAGTAGCCCCGAAGGCAGCGTTGCGGAGCCGTTTGATTTTGGTGCGGCTCCAGTTCCGGCTCCGGCTCCGACCTAAAATCAAGAAAAACTCTTTTGACTTTTGCAGGTTTTAAAAGTTAAATTTTTGATAAAAATGGACTTGAAAAACTTAAAAGGGGCATTTGCACATGACAAAACAGAGTTACCAATTTATAATTTATAAAAAATCTCTTTATTTATCTAGTCCGGAGCCGGAGCCGTTTTTGAATGAAAATTACGGCTCCGGATCCAGCAAAATATGGCGGATCCCGGCTCCGGCTCCGCAACCCACTACTTCCTCTCACTTTATGAGAAATCTCTGAATGTTTGCAGTCATAGAGTGGACAATGGGCTGTTTATTACACTAGTCCTTAAAGTTTTATAATAACGTTTTCTTATTCGTTGGCTTAAATAAACTTTGATTGGTTGGTTTATTAAATTGAGTGTTCAAACGTGTCTACCATTAATTTTAATCTACAGAAGGGGTAATTTTGTGTAACATCAACAGGGATGTACATTAATTTACCGGTCATTGTCCTATTCCTTTAGATTCCTGAAATGTTTCTACGGAAATGATATATAGAGCTCAGCCAATGCAAAACATCAAAATCTTTTTACTGCAATCTTTTATGTATTCAATTTGAAACATTCCTTTTTTCTTCTCCTTGGCTTTACAAATCTTGTATTTACATTTATTTGTAATATGCATGAATTTGTACAGAGGAGCAGTGATAAGATAATGGCCGAAAAATTGATGTACATCCGCAATAATGATAAACAAAATTACCCCTTCTGTAGATTAAAGTTAGTAGTTGAAACGTTTGAACACTCAACTTAATGAGCCAACCAATAAAAATTCACTAAAGTCCCCATAATTGTTAATCCAACTAATAAAAAAACGATATAATAGAACTTTGGGGACTAGTGTAATAAACAAACCATTTTCCCCTCTCCCTCTGACTGTGGAGTGTGATTTTAATACAAAATTCTATTAAATAGCGAATAAAATAAAAATATGAAAGTTCTTAGAGGTATAAATTAAAAAGGATGAAAGCATCCTTAATTAAATAGCAAAGCACAAAAAAAACAGTGTATATGTTCAGTGGTTAAAAAAGGGAAAAAGATATCCTTGTTATACAGTGTGTTTTTTTTTATGAGAACTTTTTTGAAAGCAATTTTACCCCACTTATAGTTATCAGAATTCAATGATTAATGGCCTATTTTCTTCGTTTTTTAATGCAATTGATAAAACAACAAAAACTATTACAGTTTTTGTTTAAAAAGTACAGTAAAATGTAAAATTCAAAACTTAGGTGTCAACATCTAAAAATGGTTTTAGCGCATTTTTCTTATGTTTAAATCATCTATCTTTTGCAAGAAAGGCTGCATAACGTTGAGATATAGAGCTAAAAATACAGATACTATTGGGGACATGTACTCTAATATATATTAAAGTTTTAAGGCCATATCTCAATCAGGGAGGGAGTACTGGCCCCCCAAAGTCAACTACTGAAAATCTAATTTTTTTCTTGCAAAGGGTAGAAGACTTGAGTGCATAAGAAAATGCGCTAAAACCTTTTTTAGATGATGTCACCTAAGTTTTGAATTTTAGATTTTACTGCACTTTTTAATTAAAAAACTCAAACATTTTTTTAATGTTCTATTAATTGCATTAAAAAACGAAGAAAATAAGCCATTAATCAATAAATTCTGATAACTATAAAAGGGGTAAAATTGCTTTCAAAAAAGTTCTCATAAAAAAAAACACTGTAAATAATAAAGATTCATGCTGAGAAAATTAAATTTTCTCCATAGTTTAGCGGACAGATTGACGAACGAATAAACACAATGTGAATCTCAGAGTCGCTTCGCTACCAAAAAAAGGTATAGATTAACAACGCTAACAAATTGATTTTTTTTTACAAAATATCATTTTATGATAGCTATTTTTGAAGAAAGTGACAGTTTAAATTTTAAGGGAAGCTTCATTTTGGTTTTTGTTATGATTTTTAGTGAAACTCTTGCAAAGGGGGAACTCTTAAAGGGTGGCCAGCCCTTAGTATCTGGAATAAAGTCATTGATTTTTTAATTCAAAGTTTAATTATCTAGTATCTAAAAAAAAGTATAAAGCAATAAAACTCAGAAAGCTCTTTCTTTTAGGAGAAGACTTGTACATCTATAATCTATCACCCCCCCCCCCTTTTTTTTCATATCCTAGAAGCTAGGGTCACCGCCATTAAAGGAACATAAGCTTAATTAACATATACAATACATACATCCTAATATATAAAGTAGTAAGCGTTTTTTGTCTGTCCCGAAGGATCTCACTAACCGCTGAACCGATATTGTTCTCCTTTACAGTGATGCTTATTATAGGTCCTGGGAAGGTTTCAAACTATTTTTGGAGAGGGTGTCTTCACCCTTCTCCCCCCCCCCCAAAAAAAAAAAAAAAATATTTTTTACTCTTTTGAAACTCAAATTTAAAATGGGATGATAACGACTTTTCCCCCATCCAACCTTAAGTGCCTCTAGAGGCTTCTAGGGGGCGTAGCCGTTAGTTTTATATAAATTAATTAAGAAAAAAGGTCTTCCACTCCACTAATTTCCTCTTAATGAATAATCTTTATTATCCCCTTCCACATACACACACACTCACTCACATACACACACACTCACACACACACCACACCTACACACACACACTCATATCCACCCAAACACACACCAACCCGCACACAAACAAACACACACACACACAAACTCACACACACAAACTCACACACACACACACACACACACACACACACACACACACATACACAAACTCACACACACCTTTTCTTGCATAATTCATTGAATATCTATATTATATGCACATGTTCATTTATCTATCTATCTATTGTATAGATCTAATATTGTACGTTGTATCTCTACTAGCACCTAAGCCCATAGAGGCCTCTAAGGACACCTGTGTTTGATGAGAAGTCGATCCGACAACACTCAATTTTGGGCAATTTCGCTTGATAGGGTTGTCCTAAAATAGTTAAAAACCATTCCTAGATCTGTAAGAAGATTCTTTGTAAAGGAAAACAATATCGGTTCAGGGGTAAGCGAGATCCTTCGCTTCAGACACAAAAAGCTTACTACTTTATTTAATAGGATATTTACATTTCATATGATTTGAGGGGGGGGGGGTTGCAGTAGGTTTTTGTCAGAAAGCCTAACCACTGAAGGGGGAGTAACTTTGCGAGGCTAACCCTTCGTGGCTACCCCATGAACCCAATATAAATCAAAAACCAACTTTGCCTAACGTGAGGGGGGGGGGGAGGTCGACTAGGCACTTTGAAAGAAATCACAACTTTTTCACCATCCAATTTGTTATCGTCCAAAGTATTTAAAGGGTGGATTCTTGAAAAAACGATTTATGTTTCGCTGCATCGCTGCCTCACTAACATGTTGTTTTGTGAAAAAATCTTCAAAAATCACATAAAAAATCTACAAAACTTTAATAAAATCTCATGTTATTAATTTTTATAGATTTTTTATGTGATTTTGGAGGATTTTTCACAAGATAATTTTGGTGAGGTAGTGAAGCAGTGACCCTATTTTTTTTAAGAATCCTACTCTGTTATATATTATAACTTTTCTAATGCTTTAGAATCTAGAACAAATTCCTCCTTGTTCCTCTGTATCTGTATTTAATACTAGCGGCTTCGCCCCTAGCCTCTAGGGGCTTTGCCACAAGAGATGACAACAACAAAAAATTCAAAAAAAAAATAAGAAGAATTAAAGAAATCTTCTACAAAAGAAATTTTCTACAAAAGAAATCTTCTACAAAAGAATTCTTCTTCAAAAGAATATTTCTACAAAAGAATTCTTCACCAAAAAAAAAAAAAAAAAAAAAAAAAAAAAAAAAAATGGGGGGGATTTTTTTGTTTTTGGGGGGGTTGGGGGTGTCCCACCCCCCAAGAAAATAGCTTAAAACCACCGCAGGACCAATAGGTATATACCCTGAAGAGTAGAATCCATTCGGTTCAGTGGTTACCGAGATCTTAAGCTTCAGACGGACAGACGGACAGACGGACAGACAGACGGACAGACATCGTTCTACTTTGTATTATAGATAGATATTTGTTTACAAGAATAAACAAGGTAAAGTCACGTTAATTTAGCATTAAAGGGAGTGTGAACGTAAAAATTTCTCATCTGATTATCAAATCTTAACATTTTCTAAGCACATTTCACTACACTGATCAACCAAAAACGTCCTATTAACAAAAATATCCAGGAATAATGCCTTGATTTTATGGTATTTTGGGAGGGAAAAAGGAAAAAACAGGGAAAATCTGAACATTTTTATTTCTTATAATGTTTGTAGGGATATTTAATGTGTCAAATATAGTTGAAACAATTTACTTACTGTTAAGGATTTATTTTATGCTATAAAATTGCCAATTAGTTTTTTTATAACGTAGTAATTAGGTAATAAAAACCTATTTTAAATTCGTATTATTGACAAAAAAATACCTCACTGTCTACAAAGGGTTGAATCTCATAGGTTATTTAAAATAATAATATCCTTTTTTATTGTGTTGGACAATAAATAACCCACTTTGGAGAATTAGTTTACACTTTTATCAGACTGTTCATAAAGAAATATTGCGTCTTTATTTTTTACAAATTTGTAATTAAAGGTGGGCGAGAGATGGGCCATCTAAAGTTAATTGGATAATAATAAAAAACCTGTTTCTGGCTTTGTTATTGTATTTGGTTTTCAATAAAAAATATTGCTTATTTTATCAATTTCTAAGTAACTATACATTGTTTTAAAGCAAGGATTATGTTAAAAGTCAGCTTAACCGTAAGGAAAAATCTAGAACTATGTAAAAAAGTTTAATTTTAGCTATAATGGGAGAAAAAAGCAATTTAATGCACATTTTATATAATACGGAAAATTTCTTCCTTTCCCTGTACCTTATAAAAATCATCGGAAAAAGCCGTTTTTTAAGCAAACAAAAGCGCGTTTTGCTCAATCTGTGAGATATTATGAATGAGATGATGTTAAGATTTGATATTAAGATGAGAAAAATTTACGTTCACAGTCCCTTTAAGGAAAATTTAAACTAATTTAATCATTTTAGAATCAAAACTGTGGTTGTAAAAAGTTAATTTCTTTGTTCTTATTCGAGTGGCTTTAAAAGGGTTTCAAGATTTTCAAAGATTACGTTTTTCAAGTTTTGGGAGAATGTAGATACCATCCTCCAAAATAGTTGAAACCTTCCCTAGCTAAACGTATGTTTAAGAAGCTTTACTGTAAAGGAGAACCATATCGGTTCATTAGTAGCGAGATACTTTGCTACAGACAAAAAAAGCTTACTACTTTGTATAATACTAGCGGCTTCGCCCCTAGTCTCTAGGGGCTTTACCGTAAGAGGTAATTAAAAAAAATATTTTTATTTTTTGGGGGTTGGGGGTGTCCCACGCCCCAAGAAAATAGCCTAAAACCACCACAGGACTAGTAGGTATTTAGGTACTGAAGAGTAGAATCTGATCGGTCATTGGTTACCGAGATCTTAAGGATGGACATACATATCATTCTACTTTGTATGATATTACATAAATCTCATTCCTAAAGTAAATAAAATATATATAAAACTAAAGTATACTTATTTAAATATATGATTTAAAAATATTGGGATCATTTATCAAGAAGTGTGAAAACTTCACTTTTAACCTTCATAAACTCAGGGATCTTAAGGGATAAGACAATGGCCGATAAAATTATGTAAATCCCCGATAATGATACACAAAATTACTTCTTCTGTAGTTTAAAATCATTGGATAAAACATTAGAACACTCAACTAAATGAACCAACCAATCAAAGTCCTCAAACAAGAAAACGTTATTATAAAACTTTGGGTACCATTATGATAAACAGTCCAGTGCCCCCCACATCCCTGTCATAAAATACTTTTTCAAAATGAAGGGAAAAAAGACTTAAAAATTTTGTTTAGTATTTACTACATACCTACTGATAACTATACAAAACCCACTACCGTGGCTCAGCACCTAGCGTATCCGCTCGACGTCTGGAAGGTGATAGGTTATAATCAGCCCGACACCGCGTCATAACTGAAGACGTTAAAAATGGTTCCTACTGTTGTTATGTCAGGTGTGCGACATAAATAGTTAGAGTAGGGGGATTGCTTTAGCCCATAAACAGTAAAAACTCATTACCATGCACCGTTAACACTTCTCAGACAAAGGTCGTGCAATCAAAGGATTGATTGTCTGTTGGATGTTACCTAACCTAATATCCGCCGGTTGGCGTTAGAGTATTGCATCCCATTTCATGTATGGAGATTCTTATAACAATAAGGTACATATATTGCATATTTTATAAGATAATTATTTTAATTTAATTCTAATGTATTTTAATTGAATATATTCTTTAAATCAAATGTTCAAACAAATGTTTATAATAACTTTTTAGAATGATAGTCCTGTAGAATATTTAAAATGCATAAGTTATGACGTGAATTGCGTATACAAAGTATAACCATAACAAGTTTCATTCATGATTTAATGCTAAAGATTTAAATTTTAATCAAGAAGGGAGGGGACATTTGACTGTAAGTCATACTGGTCCGCTAAGTTTTATAAAAACGTTATCTTATTCTTTAACATAGAAATTGTCATAACTGATAATAAATTTTGATAATTTTACACAAACTATCACTTAATCTAAAGGGATAAGACAATGACAGAAAAATTGATGTACTTCCTCAATGGTGATAAACAAAATTACCTCTCTGTAGATTACAATAAGTAGTTAAAACGTTTGGACAATCAACGTTATGAAGCAACCAATCAAAACTCATTTAAAGTCCCTAAAGTTATGACTACGAATACAAAAAAAAATTATTATAAAACTCTTGGGACTTGTGTAATAAACAGCCCAATGTCCCCTCTGTCCATGCAAACTATCAGTGTACAAACTTTCCACCAAATATATTTATTTTTCGTATTCATTCGAATCCGGTGGATAGGAACCGGTTCTCATCCATACGAAAAAAACTATGTCTAGCATCGTATCATATCCAGCTTTCTACAAATATAAAAATGTACAATCATAAGATTAAACCAGTTTTTTTAGCCGGTGCCTTCAGCACCTCGGGGCTAAAAAAACTAGTTTTAAACTTATAGTTGTACATTCTATATCCGCGGAAAGCCGTTTATAATACGATGCAAGAAATAACTATTCTAATTCTTAAACCTTAACAAATATCAGGAGTATCCAATTCACAAAAATAACATTATTTCCTGTATGGCTTCAAACCCGGATAATATCTGCTAGATTAGAACTGGTTCTAAACCATACTGAAAAATCAGGTATAGAATCGTATTATATACAGTTTTCTACGAATATAAAAATGAACTATTATAATATGATTAAAATCAGTGTTTGGCATCTCGGGGATTAAAGGTATAGTTTTGATCTTATAAATTTACATTTTTATATTCGCCATTGTTCTTTCCCTCCCGACTAAAACTTTAATTATTGTTCGTTAAAAGTCATGCAATGAAAGTTGAATTTTGTAAAATGTTTTTCTAATCTTATAATCTACATAAATGTTAGGCCTTTTTATTAGAGGTTTTCAAAGTTATTTTTTAGGTTTTTTTATCGAATCAGAGAATTGGTTATAGTCAAATTTCTTAAAATCCTTATATAAAAGTAACAGGATCTCCGTCTGTTTGTACCGAAGGATCTCGCTAAACCTTTTAACCAATATGGTTCTCTTAACAATGTAGTTTCTCATAGGTCCTTGGAAGGTTTTTAATTATTTTGGGTTAGGGTACATTTTAAAAAAGTAATTCTACTTACACAACAAGGATGACAACATCCATAAAAGCGAAGCACTGAAACGGTAGGACAAACGGATATTAACACTTGTATTGTGCCAGAACTAAATAATCAAAATATAAATGTATAAGAGTTGAAGCAAAATTGTATGTAATTGTATGTAAAATTGTATGAAAACTGCTTGATACAGAATAATGTTTATGGACATACTTACATTTTTAGGACTTGATTATAGAGTTGCTTCGCTTATAACATTGTACTTTGTTGTCCCAGGAATCAGTATACTAAAAATCAGACCAATCGAATAATTAGATCACATAAAAATTTGTCGTTGAAAAAGTAAAAAAAAAAACATGTTTAAAATGGACATACGGACATTCTGGTAATGATTATAGAGTTGCTACGCTTTCTAAATCGTATACCTAACTACTACCATGCAAAGTTTGAAATCGATAGTGCAATTCTAACATGCCTAAATTATCAAAAAAAGCTATCCGTTCCAGACGGACGGGCGGACCGACCCAAATTATAGAAAAGCTTCGCTTTTAAAAACATCGTTTGGCACAAAAACATATCCTAGTCTGCATGGTTATATTTTAGATTAAGGAACAGTACACCCAAAAATTGAGAATATTTGAAACTGTCTAAAGTTGATATAAAGAAAGCTCTGCAGTGGTATTTTCTTCTCTTACCATTTATAATTCCATTCATGAAGATAAATTTTAGCCAGGGGTTACAAAATTTTAGAATAAAATATGAAATCACATTCAAGTAATAGAAGTTTTTAGATTGTAGTAGGGGGAGGCAGGGAGTAAGGAAGGGGACAATGGATCGAATATTCAATTTTTAGGAGTCTCAGACTTTGGGTACTGGCTTAAAGGGAATATGCACGAATACAGCAGATTCTGACTGACTTTGGGTACTTGCGCATTAATGCCCCACTAACTAGCTGAGCTAGTTTTGAATATGCAGACAGAAATTTTTTTTATTAATGGCTGGTTTTAACAAATATTTTTTCCCAAGAAAATGTCATTTCATGTATAGAAACTCTACTGTGATATTTATGTATTAAATAATCTAAGAACCGCTTGAATTTAGGGGTCAGTTATAGATATATGACAAGGGTTAAGGTAGTTATAAACAAGATTTTTCTAGTGATTAATTACAGAATGTTTACTACATTGTGATGTGTTGATAATTTAATTTTCAAGTAAATGATTTTTTTCTTAGAACTAATTTTGTTCTAAATTAGGTTACCATGATCCCTTTACAATTTTGGTAAAATTTTCTTGATAAATCTGGTTTTCATTGCTTTTCAGCGAACCCTCTTAAATTAAATTAATTGCCCATTATTCCCTCCCTTACTCCCTGAGGGGGAGGAGTTAGTTGTGTTAAAGGTAAACACGGACGTCAAAGGAGGGATGGAAAGGAGTAACCCCCCCCCCCCCTTTATTTTGTATGTTTATTTCAAGGGATTCTTTTTGTTTTTTTTAAAATCTCTTTATGGTTTCCAAAATAGCATTAGATAAGCCTTACCCCCCTCTGTTCCCTGTAATAATGAGTTATAGAATCCATTGTCTTATCCCCCAAGATTCAGGGATTTAAAGTGGTAATACAATGGCCGATAATTTGATGTATATCACGAATGATGATACACAAAATTACTCCTTCTGTAGATTAAAATTAGTAGTTGAAAGGTTTTGACACTCAGCTTATTGAACCAACCAATCAAATTTCAATAAAAGTCCCCAAAGTTGGTAAGTCAACGAATAAGAAAACGTTATTTTAAAACTTTGAAGACTAGTGTAATAAACAGCCCAATGTCCCCTCACTCCTTGCCCAAGATCTCAATGAATCATAGGAAGGAGATTAATGTATCTTTCCTTTACCTATGATTGTACAGAAAAAGGAGGTTTTATCAGTCTATGTTATTGTTCTCTAAATATAACCTACATAATATAACTACAATATAAAGTGTACATTTTGGTGTCTGATGATACATGGCCATAGAAAACAAGTACCATGGGGTCCTTAAGTTGTTCTGATAGACACTACATTTCAAATCTCAAATAATAATTAAAATAATACAGGGAGGGAGGAGACAATTAACTATTTATTACATTAGTCCCCAAAGTTGAATGATAACGTGTTCTTATTAATTGGCTCAACAACTTTGGAGACTTTAGTGAGTTTTGATTTGTTGGTTTATAAGGTTGAGTGTACATCTGTGGTAATACGGCAACAGACGGACGGGTAGTTTACAGAATTGCTACGCAGTGGCTTATCATGACAAGCCTTCTGCACTAATCCCATTATATCACCATTTACTTCATGACCGCCGGTGACCCCGTTGCGCAGCGGTCAAACTGGCCTGGCTAAATATGGGGAGGGGCACGGACACGCAGCTATCACGCGCCCCTCACGCAACTATACAACCGGGAGGCGCTGCCTCCCCTTTTACCACAGCTACCCCCACAGACTGTCTACCGCAGTGGGCTAGGCCCTTGTGTCCCACACCCCCTTCAAACCTAACCTATTGTTATGATCTGTTTGTATATATATAGTAAACATCCATTGTAAATGTATTCAGTTAAATATATAATTTCTGTATGACTAAATCCTGCTAGTTTGTTTTGGTAGAATACTTCAAGGCTAGGGCTCGTTGGATTCGAACTCGCAACCGGTGAGCTGAAACGCTTCGGCTTACCACATCTTGGTGTCAGCGTGTTTCAATCGAGCCCTACAGAAATTAGCCTATTCTACCTCTGATTGGACCCTTTTGCAAGTAAGGGGACAGTCAGCTGCCAACTGAGAAGCCAACTGACCCGTGAGCCGGCCTTTTTAGGTCGATTTTCCATCATTTGAACGCATTATGTAGGCCTCTGGCCTACGGCAAGCAGATTTAGCCTGCTAAAAGCGCCAGTTTACGGCGTTTTTTCCGTACCGTGTAGGAGTAGCGCTAGGTGCGCAGCCACGGCAATCGGATAATTTAGCTCAGACGGCTACAAAACAGAGTCTAAATTGGCAAGTGTAGCTGGGACAAGCCCCAGGACACCCAGGCCAAACCTACGAGACGGACAGCTAAGTGCTGGTCTCCCTGAGAAGGCAATGTGTGGCTGCGAAGCTTCAGCACACAAGTAAGGCCTACCACTGCGACGGATAGCAGAATTTGAGCCAAAGGCACGGCAGGACAGGACATTCCCTGCCGCCGCCATCCATCTGACCCTTGCAGGACGGACATTCCCCTGCTGCCGGTGCTTCCAGAATCACACCTAGAGCTCCTAGTGATAACTACACATAAGTGTGTATAAATGTCAACCAAGTGATAAAAAGAAATATAAAATTGTTGACCCAGTGATAATTGATAAGCTCTAGTGATTCGAAGCTACAGTCTAAGCCACCACCAGCGGTCTACACACACACACACCATGGTAAGCGATACTACCATAGCTGCGGTTCGGCCACCGCCGAAGTTTCTGCCGACCCCAGCCGAGCGGGAGGCCCCCCTGTCTCAAGGGCAGGACCTCCACTTCCCCTGCCACATCAGGGTGAGGTTTCCTACTCCTGACCCTGCCCAGCACGTACAGGTTGATGCCATGGTAGATTCTGGCAACCGTGTACCAGGGTCTGCCGTCATTTCTGAACACCTCATGCACGCAATGGGCGTGCAGCGCATGTTGGTTCCAGACAACACCCAAATCCTGACTGCTAATGAGGAAGGGCAGCCCCTCCAGGTAATTGGAAAATTATATGAATTATATATGGCAGTTTCACACACTCTTATACTCCATCTGTACCACGTGACTGTGGTATGGAATCTCTCACACCCTCTGAACCTAGGAGGGTATTTTCTCAAGGAGTTCGGAACTAGGCTCTGTTTCGACATGCAACCCCCTTGCTTGTGGGTGCGTGGGGAGTTTATCCCACTCCGTGGCGTCCCCATCGACCGGGAGACAGCCGAGAGAGAGTTGAGTTACGAGGGGCCTCTGCCAGGCCCACTGCCAGAGCAGCCGCGTGTAGTTGAGAAAGGCACGCACTGGGTGGATGCTGCGCTAAACGCCCATAGGGGGACCAACCTGCTAGCCATGGGGTTGCCCCCAGTGCCCAAGGTGCCTCTGGAGAACCTGCCAACGACGTTTCCCAAGATTTCCAGCCCTCCAGAGCCGATCTTCTCCGCCGACACCTTCATCAACGGCCAGCCGTGTCCACCTGGCCCCCTCTACCTGGGGCCCCCAGCAATCCAACCGGCCAAGTCCGAGTCCAGGCCCGTCAAGTCGCGGTCTGATGCACCCGGAGCCACGCTCAACCCCCAGGAATCAGCCTCTCCCGGCGCCGTGCCCGTCAAGTCGTGGCCGGACGCCCCCGGAGCCACGCATGGCTCCGATGCCTCAGCCTCTCCCAGCGCCGAGCCCGTCAAGTCGCGGCTGAACGCCCACGGAGCCCAGGCTGGTCCCGGCGCCCCGGCCTCTCCCAGCGCCAAGCCCGTCAAATCGTGGCCGGACGCCCTCAGAGCCACGCCTGGCTCTGACACCTCAGCCCCTCCCGACGCCGAGCCCGTCAAATCGCGGCCGGTGGCTCCCGGAGCTGAAGCTGACCCCGTGCCAGCCACGTACAGGCTAAGCGCTGTCACTCCAACTGATGGCCAACCACCCCAACTCCGTATGGCCAAGAGGGTGGTCTTGCCTGGCCGCGGTGTCATGGCTGTCCCTGTTGAACTAGTGGGGCACCGTACCAAGGATGCCATCCAACTATCTGCCCCAGAACAGAGGTTTGGGGAGTATCTTGTCATCCCAGAAGGCCTGTATGCCCACAGGCCTGGCTCCGCCAGCGTGTTCCGAGTGCTGGTGGTAAATGAAGGGGAGATGCCCCTCCTGCTGAACGCCGGCCTCCCCGTGGCTGGGGAGCTGGTCAAGCCTGACATTCTGGAGGTTTCTGACAAGCCTCCCCCTCGTATTCATTCGTTCCAAGAGCCTGTTGAGCCCCCAGATATGCAAGAGCTGTGGGCAGCCCTTGAGATGGAGGAGAACGAATTTCTGCGCAAGGACCCCCTGCTCAAGAAGGAGGTCTGGACCATGTTATCAGAGTACAGAGACGTCTTCTCAAACTCTACCCCCGGCTGCACTGACGTAGTAGAGTTACAGCTGCGCCTCAAGCCAGGGACCCAGCCGATCTGCCAGAGATTTAGGGATCTGAACCCGCGGCAGGAGGCTGAGCTGGAGAAGCAACTGGACACCTGGCTGCAAGAGGGAGTCATAGAGCCTTCAGACTCCGCCTGGAGCAGCCCCCTGGTGCCCATCAAGAAGAAGGACGGGAGCACCCGCTGGGCCGTCGACTACAGGGCCCTCAACAAGTGCCTTGAGCTGGACAGCTACCCCTTGCCCAGGATCCAGCAGCTGGTAGAACGAGCGGGAGGACACCGCGTCTACAGTGCCTTAGACGCGGTGGCTGCGTACTACACCATCCGAGTGTCCGAGGACAGCCGGCCCTGCACCGCCTTCACCACCCCCAGAGGCTTGTACCAATGGAAAAGGATGCCCTTTGGCCTAGCTACAGCACCGTCTGTCTACTCCAGATTTATTGCAGGAGTCCTGAACCCATTAGGCACGGCCAACCTCCAGTCATATCTTGATGACGTCCTGGCCTTTCACCAGGATACCTGGGCCCACCTGGCTAGGCTCCGGGAAGTCTTGGAAGCCCACCGCAGGGGAGGAATCCGCCTCAAGCCAGCCAAGACCAAGCTGTTTCGAGCCAAAGTGGACTATCTGGGCCACACCCTCAGCCGTGAGGGGATAGCCATGCAAGAGGATTATATTGACCGCATCCTTGACTGGCCGGCCCCCATCACCCCCAAGGACTTGCTGGCGCTCCTGGGGTTCTTTGGCTACTACCGCCTGTTCATCCCATAGTTTGCCGACCTCACCTACGAGATGAATCGGCAGAAAACGGCCAAGACACTGACCTGGACGGCTGAGATGGAAGCCCAGCTGCTACAGCTCAAGGACAAGTTTCGCCAAGCCCCCATCCGAGCGCCACCCCGGTTTGACTTACCGGCCGTGTTCCAGCTCACCACAGACTTCAGCAGCCGCGCCATCTCTGCCATACTCAGCCAATGCCAGGACGGCAAGGAGAGGCTTATTGCTGCCGTGGGGCGCAAGACAACCGACCCCGAGACTCGCTACCCGTCCTGGAAGGGAGAGATGGCCGCCATCATGTATGGAATTTGGAAATTCCACGGCATCTTGTCCTACCGTAGTTTCCAGATCAACACTGATTCCTCAGCCTTGCTACAGATGAAGTCGCTGAACACATCCACAGGGATGGTGGCCCGCTGGCAGGAGGAGCTAGCGGCCCTAGATTTCACTGTCTGCCATCGTCCTGGCACCCAGAACACCAATGCTGACGCCCTCAGCCGTCGGGAGGACGATAATATGCCGACCGCCACCGCCGAAGAATTAGCAGAGCAGGCTGAGTACATTCACACCCTTTGCCAGCTAGGGGAGCCCGCAGCTGGCAGGCCCTCTGCAGCACGGCTGGACCCGGCCAGAGTTTTAGAGGCACAGACACAGGATCCCCTCTTGCTCCATGTCCGCCAGTGGGTGGCCGATGGCAAAGCCCCAACTAAGGCTGAGCTGCGCGGCAAGGAACGGGACGAGCAGCAGTACGCCAGCCGCTTCGCAGCCCTGGGACTCGACGAGCATGGCTGCCTCACCACCACCGACCAGACCCTGACAGGAGAGAGGACAAGATACCTGCTGCCTTCAGCCCTCCAGCAGGACGCGTTTTTCCTGGCCCATGGGACCCCCATGGCCAGGCACTTTGGGATGGACGCTACTATTGCCCACGTCGCCATGCATTTCTGGTGGCCCAACCTGTCCCGTGACGTCCGCCTGATGGTTCAGACTTGCCCTGAGTGTGTACAGAAGGTCACCAAGGAAAGGTTGAAGTTAGGGATACACGTTAAGTGCAGTCAATAATTTTTTTTGGGTGGAAAATGGTTGCAGCTACTTTAAAAAAGGTAGTTAAATAATAATTAGTTTATGAAAAAGTAATTTTATGGTAAAAGGTCCATCTAAATCACATTTGTTACTTGTTTGTAGTTCAAAAATTTTCTTAGAGTGACATTTTCATTTCGAAGACGACATTATTATATTTATAATATACGCAGCATTTATAACAACTTTAAAATCATCGTTACGTGACAACCAGTGGACGGATTTTAGATTGGTCAACGGATTTGAATTTATTACAACCAGGACTATTTTTTTGCCACCTTGGCCAACTAAATCGGCCAAGGAATAACCGGCTACGGTATTTTTAAATTTTACTTCTATTTTATGCAATTATTATCATGTCTACAACTTTAAAAACATCGTTACGCGACAACCAGTGGACGGATTTTAGATTGGTCAACGGATTTGAATTTATTACGACCAGGACTATTTTTTTGCCACCTTGGCCGACTAAATCGGCCAAGGAATAACCGGCTACGGTATTTTTAAACTTTACTTCTATTTTATGCAATTATTATCATGTCTACAACTTTAAAATCACCGTTACGCGACAACCAGTGGACGGATTTTAGATTGGTCAACGGATTTGAATTTATTACGACCAGGACTATTTTTTTGCCACCTTGGCTGACTAAATCGGCCAAGGAATAACCGGCTACGGTATTTTTAAATTTTACTTCTATTTTATGCAATTATTATCATGTCTACAACTTTAAAATCACCGTTACGCGACAACCAGTGGACGGATTTTAGATTGGTCAACGGATTTGAATTTATTACGACCAGGACTATTTTTTTGCCACCTTAGACGACTAAATAAATCGGCTGAGGAATAGCCGAATACGATATTTTTAAACTTAACATGAAGAAAATTTGGGCCGATTATGTTCATCGGCCGAATCCGGCCGAAGTCGGCCGATTTCCGGCCGGCCGATAACGAAAATAGCTTGCTAATACTGTTCCAATTTGGTTACACTTTTAAGGGAAGGTTTATAAATGTCTTAGGGTTGGTTTTAGGCTTTGTTCCTGACCTCCATCAGACTCCCCAATAGGATAAGGATCAAACAACTAATATTCTAATATTATAGCTTCTAAAATCCTTATTTCTGAACCGATTTTTAAAAAATAAAGGTCTAGCAGCACAGTTATGGGACCTGGAAAACGATTAAAGCAATCGTTATATGCGTGGATTGAATCATAACAAAGATATTAAAAACCGCATGAAGATTTAGGGTTAGCAGAGTTATAAAATTAAAAAAAAAAATTTAGCTCAAAGATATAAACTTTTCAGATAATTGGCAATTAAAATCCTTATTTGTATCATAAAAGGTAATAGCTGCACAATCATTCCAAATGTTATAGCCATTTTAGAGAATATTGACTGCACTTAATACACGTGCCCTCCCGCCAGGGGTATCCACAGCAAGTCCTGTTTATTGACCTGGTGGGGCCCCTGCCAGAGACACCAGCCGGGAACCGCTACATCCTCACCTGTCAGGATGGGTTCAGCCGGTTTGTCAGCCTCTACGCCATCCCCAACAAGCGCACTCTCACGGTGGCTGAAACCCTACTGCACCGCCACCTGGCCACGTTCGGATGTCCCCTGAAGATCCACTCAGACAATGGGATGGAGTTTACTGGCCAGATATTCAAGGAACTGGCCTCCAAGCTCGAAATTGGCCTGACACATCCACCGCCCTACAACTTGCAGTCCAACCGGGTGGAGAGGTTCCATCGGACGCTCAACACAGGCATGCGGCTGTTCCTAGACAGAGACGACAACAACTGGGAGCCACACTTGCCTGCCATTGCCTTCGCCTACAATACCAAAGCCTGCAGATCCACGGGCGTGACCCCGTTCCTGGCCTACTTTGGGAGAGAGGCCAAGCTTCCGGTGGACATGGTGCTCCGGCTGCCAGACACTGAGTATGCCTCAGTCCCAGCCAACGTCCAAGCTCTCCTGCAACGCTACCATGCCGTGTACGACGCAATCCAGCAGCGAGAGGAGGGAATCATCCGAAGGAGCGCGGCCGCCTACGAAGGCACGGCCAAGTACGAAGTTGGAGACCTGGTCTGGTATCTGGCCCCCCGCCTGGTGCCAGGGAAGTCAGCCAAGATTACCAAGAGATGGACTGGCCCTTGGAAGATAGTGAGACAAGCCACAGACGTCCATTATGTCATCAAACCTGCCTCTCCAACAGCCAAGATCTCGGAAATCACCGCGCATGTAGGCCGACTGCGCAAATACACCGGAGATGTAACTTCCCATCAGATTCCAACAGACATCCAAGGCGACCTGGACGGCGACGAGGACGCCACTGAGCTGCCCGCCGGAGCTGCGGCGCTGCCAGCTAGTGACCCAGGACAGTTCCCAGTGTACCAGCCGGCAGCCGCCGCCCCACAGCCTAGCGGCCAGGATCGCGACCCTGTAGAAGAGAACCTGCAGCACCAACCCAACGAACCACCGCCGCCACTGCCAGCCCCAGAGCCACCTAGGGATGCCATCTGGAACCCTGATACTGACATGGAGCCCCTGCCGGCCAGCAGCGAACCTGCAGGAGGAGAAGCGGCCACTGAGATGGAAGTGGCGGCCCCAGAGGGTGAAGCTGAAGCGATGTGTCCCCTGCTGATGACAGCCGTCCCCATCCGAGTGGGAGCTAAGAGGCCAAGCAACCTGGACCAGGCAGGCGCCCCCATGGAATTTTACGCGCCTTCCTCCATCGTTATTCCCCCCTTGGGAGCCTCCAGAGTGAGCCTAGGCCTCCGTGTCCAGTTACCAGCCGAGACAGAACTAGTCCTGCAGACAAGGCAAAACTTCCAACGACGGGGCCTGGCTGTCGCCAACCCACGGCTGGAAGCCAACCGGGAGTTGACAATGCTGATATCCAACCACAGCCAGACCTAGCAGCGAGTGTCCCGCGGAGCCTGTATAGCCAGAGCTGTCCTCCACCGAGCTGTGCCCCAGGAAGATGTTGTCGTGCGCAGACAGAGGCTGCCATATCCCCAGGTTCAAGGCCTGGTGGCTCGGGAGCCCCGCAGCCCTTGAAGGGGAGGTTGTGTTAATACGGCAACAGACGGATGGGTAGTTTACAGAATTGCTACGCAGTGGCTTATCATGACAAGCCTTCTGCACTAATCCCATTATATCACAATTTACCTCATGACCGCCGGTGACCCCGTTGCGCAGCGGTCAAACTGGCCTGGCTAAATATGGGGAGGGGCACGGACACGCAGCTATCACGCGCCCCTCACGCAACTATACAACCGGGAGGCGCTGCCTCCCCTTTTACCACAGCTACCCCCACAGACTGTCTACCGCCGTGGGCTAAGCCCTTGTGTCCCACACCCCCTTCAAACCTAACCTATTGTTATAATCTGTTTGTATATATATAGTAAACATCCATTGTAAATGTATTCAGTTAAATATATAATTTCTGTATGACTAAATCCTGCTAGTTTGTTTTGGTAGAATACTTCAAGGCTAGGGCTCGTTGGATTCGAACTCGCAACCGGTGAGCTGAAACCCTTCGGCTTACCACACATCCACCAATTTTGCTCTATATAAGGGGTAATTTTGTAAATCATCATTGGGGTTGTACATTATTTTGTCGGCCATCCCTTTAGAGCCATTTTACTGGGTATGGAATGTTAATTAAAATTTTGGAGAAATGCCTTGACACATTATCAGACTGAGGACTTATCATACACTCATGACGTCCATAAATCTTGCTTTCAAACATTTAGTTGTCAGTAGGGTGTTTTAGATTTTCTAATGTTGTGGAAAAATAGTGAACATTTTAAGTTTAACTCTATTTCAGATTTCTTTTTTTTTTGTCCAGCTCAGGCTTTGAATAAATTTGTATTCTAATCCTAGTATATAAAATTATAGGATTATTTTGTCTGTAGCGAAGGTTCTCCTTTATAGTGAAGCTTTTTGTAGGTCCAGTGAAGGTTTTTAACTATTTTGAGGGAGAGTATCTCCACTCCCCAATAGACGGATTATTATATCTGAATGAACACCATGGATATTAAATCTATCAACCTAGACAAAGACGGATTATCGTATTTCAATGGCCATCTAGGGTGATACATCTATCAACCTATCATAGACGGATAATCATTTCTGAATGACCATCTAGGTTAATACATATATCAACCTAGATTTATACAGATTATTGTATTTCAATGGCCATCTAGGGTGATACATCTATCAACCTAGACATAGACGGATTATTGTTTCTGAATGACCATCTAGGGTAATACATTTATCAAACTAGACTTTGACGGAATATTTTATCTTAATGATAATTTAAGGTAATACAGCTATCAATCTATACCTAGACGGATAATCATGTCTGGATGACCATCTTGGGTAATAAATGTTTTGACCTAGAGCTATACGGAAAATCGTTTCTTAATGACCATCTAGGGTGATACATCTATCAACCTAGACCTAGATGGATTGACCATCTTGGGTATTACATCTATCAAGCTAGACATAGACGGATTATTGTATCTGAATGGCTATCTAGGGTATTAAATCTGTTAACATACCCCTAGACGTATCATTGTTTCTGAATGACAATTTAGGCCAATACATTTATCAAACTAGACCTAGAGGGATTACTGTATTTCAATGGCCATCTAGAGTGATACATCTATCAAGCTAGACATAGACGGATTATTGTATCTGAATGGCTATCTAGGGTATAAAATCTATTAACATAGACCTAGACGGCCTATTGTTTCTGAATGACCATCTAGGGTAATACATCTATCAAATTAGACCTAGAGGGATTATTGTTTCTGAATGACCATCTAGGGTAATAGTTCTATCAACTTAGACCTAGACAGATAATCGTTTGTGAATAACCATCTTGGATATTAAATCTATTGAGACAGACCTAGTTTGTTTGCCAGAGATCTAAAGTGATAAGACAATAGCCAATAAATTGATGTACATTCCCAATGAATATAAACTAAATTACCCCTGCTGTAGATTACAATTAGTGGTTGAAACGTTTGATCACTCAACTTCATAAACCAACCAATTAAAATTTATTAAAGTCTCCAACATTGGTAAGCCAACGAATAATAAAACGCTATCCTAAAACTTTGAAGTTTGGTGTAATAAACAGCCCAATGTCCCTACCCTCACTGTTTTGTTTGCCGTGTTGCTTGATAAATTACTAGAGGATGAAATCAACTTTATTTCCATCATATCAATTTATCAATTTATTGCTGTTTTTGCCTTTCACATGGTCCTTTCCCATATAGTACCTAGAAAGCCCCCCCCCCCCCCCCCTTAACAAAATAGATTAAAAATTAGGGATAAGTTTTTCCATGCGGGGCTACCCAGTTAACAAGATAACCTAACCTGACATTAATTTAAATAAACACATGAAAAATGATTGAAATTTTCAGGTTGGCCAATAAATTAATGTACATCCCCAATAATGAAACACAATATTACCACTTCTTTAGATTACAATTAATGTTTAAACTTAAAACGTTTAGACACAAACGAATAAACGAATCAAAATTCAATAAAGTCCCCAAAGTAGTTAAGCCAACGAATAAGAAAACATTATCATAAAACTTAGGGGACTAGTGTTTTAAACAGCACAATGTCCCCCCCCCCCCCCTTGAGAAAGGGGGGTTTTCTATGATAGAATAGGTAAAATGGAAAAACCACTTTTCCTTTCTATAAGTTTTTTTCTAGAAAAAAGGAAATGTGATTAGTATTGAAACATGCCATTATTATTCTTATAAAACAGAAACAGGATATCTGTCTGTACCAAAGGATCTCGCTAACCCTCGAACCTGTCCTCTATTATAGTGTACCTTCTCATAGGTCTTTGGCAGGTTTATAGCTATTTTGTAAAAAGATAACACCACCCTCCCAAGAGAAACATAAAAAAAATATAAATAACCCCAACTAGCGGCGAAAAAATATTTTTGGTAAACAGATAATATTAACATAGATTAAAAAGAAAACATTTTACATGCCCCTAGAAGCCTCTGTGTAGTATGGCTTCGAAACAAATTTATATCCGCTGTATTTTAACTGGGATGGAAGACCAGTTACGTGCACGCCGTCCATCCTGCACCTAGCGTAGATGCCTGACTGAATTCTGGTCACTTCCCCCAGTTCAAGGGGTTTAGGTGGGGCTAACAATCCTTCCCTAGAAAAAACCTGCTCACGTTTAATCTACACAAAGTAAAGACCAATTTAACTTTGGGCTCGGGTATTTCAACCGGTTCTCAGCCATACTAGAAAGATAAACACACACATATATGCGAATATACACAATCGTAAAAACTGATCGACAAAGCAACATTTGTATAAAAGTACGATGTCTTCTAAATAGCAAAATCTCTAAAAGTCCCTCAAAAAATCTGCATATGACGTCATAAAAATGAGGGATTATCTATCTCTTATTCCCACTACTCCTCTCCTCATCTCTCATTTTTATTACGTCAGAATTTTTTGTTGAGGGACTTTCTTCGTCTCCCGAATTAATCTGACAAAATACCAGTATTTAATCTTCATTTCCATAAAAAAACTAACTCGGAAACTTATGAATTGTAAAAATAGCTGAAAAGTCAACTTGTTCAAAATTTATATTGATATTATCATTTCTTATTGTTGCAGTAATCTAACTTTCATTTCAGACTTAAATAATACAGCTATTTCATTCAAGACTTAATTTTAAGTCTTAACATTTTGGCAAGACAGTATTTACAATTTGCTTGTTATTTCATTATTTTTAATTGAATGCCTGCAAAAAAGTTTTATAAACTTTTTAGAATTATTTGTATTGTAAGCAAGGCGCATTTGGAATTAATAAAAAGGGTTGCAGTAATATTCTATTTAAATTACAAGAGTAAGTTTCATCATAACTCATAATCATTTTTTTTAATGAAAAAAAGACTGCCATTCGTCTAAAGAGGTATTACCCAACATAAGACAAAGAAATTCCTTTTTAAAAATTTCTGACGTCATAAAAATGAGGGATTAGAAAAGGAGGAGTTGGAAAGAAAACCTCTAAAAAAGAGATGGATAATGGATAATTTCATATATTCAGACACACATACATCTTACTACTTTCACAGACACAATTATTTACTGCATGAAACGACTGGAAATTATTAAAAGCGAAGCTTTTCTATAATTATGGTTGGTCCCTTTTTGTATTTTTGTATGTTAAAATTATCCTATTCATCTGATTCCTATTACAAAAAGGTACAATGTGATAAGCGAAGTATCTCTATAATCAAGTCCTTAAAAACGTCAGTATTTCCTTAAACAGTATCATGTATTTAACCAGTTTTGCAACAAACTACTTACAATTTTGTGCATATAAACTTATCCATTACTAGTCAGTTTATTCAGTTCTGACACTCTACAAGTGTTAATGTTCGTTTGTCCTTCCATTTCAGAGTTTCGCTGTTATGGATGTTGTCATCCTTGTTTTTTAAGCTTTTAACCTAAAAATACGATGATTTTTTTTTAAAGTGAGACAGACATACAATTAAAAAAAAAATGAATGAGAATAAAAATATGATGAAAGAAGGAATTCCTTGGTTCTTAATTAAGCATTAGCAACTCATGACTATGAACACACTTTCATACAAGGGGTGTAAATTATAGGGTTGGTTGTCTTATGAGTATTAATTATAATGATGAACGATGCGCCAAGGTAAAAAGATGTCCTTGCACTTACAAGGTCATAAGTAATAATAAATATTGTTTTAAAATCAACTTACTCACCCTTAATTTACGTTTATTTTAGCTTGTATTCAAACTGTAAGTAAAAAGTTAAAACAGTAAGTGTCAGAATACAAACAACTAGACAGACATGTTTACTATGTAATCAGTCTACCATAGCCAGGGATAGAGGGATCAGACATGTTTACTATGTAATCAGTCTACCATAGCCAGGGATAGATGGATCAGACATGTTTACTCTGTAATTAGTCTACCATAGCCAGGGATAGAGGGATCAGACATGTTTACTATGTATTCAGTCTACTATAGCCAGGGATAGAGGGATCAGACATGTTTACTATGTAATCAGTCTACCATAGCCAGGGATAGAGGGATCAGAATTTTTACTATGTAATCAGTCTACTATATCCAGGAATAAAGGGATCAGACATGTTTACTATGTAATCAGTCTACCATAGCCAGGGATAGAGGGATCAGACATGTTTACTCTGTAATCAGTCTACCATAGCTAGGAATAGAGGGATTAAACATGTTAACTAATTATTAAGGTAATTTCTCCAGGGATTTAGAGATGAATAGAAAATAAATAATATAGACATAAAATTAATATGGATAAATAATATATAACTTTTAAAAGCTATGTTTTCTATATTTAGGTTGTCTGTACTCCGTCTGTCCTTTGTTATTTTAGGCATGTTAGAATTGACCTATCGATTTAGAATTTTACATGGTGATTCCTGTAGTAGTTAGAAAGCATAGCGTTACCAGAATGTTCGTACATCCAATTTAAACATTTTAATTTTTAACTTTTTAATTAAAAATTTTATGTGAAATAATTTCCTTATTGATCTGATTTTTAGAATACTGATTCCTAGGACAACAAAGTACAAAGCATCTCTATAATCAAGTACAAAGCATATAAGTATGTCCCTAGACATATTCCTGTATTTATATAGTTTATCAACAAATTTACTTACAATTTGGTTTCGACTGTTAAACATTTATATTCTTAATAATCAGTTCTGACATTCTTCAAGTGTTAATGTACGTTTGACCTACCATTTCATAGCTTCGCTTCTATGGACGTTGTCATCCTTGTTTATTGTTAAGTTAAAGAAGAGCTCTGCTACACTTAGGTTTCAAGATTCAATATAATTTTCCTAGAAGTAGTTTAATAAAAGTGAAAGAACTAATCCCCTGCGTACATCTAAATTATATTGCCCGTTTTTTTTCACTCAGTTTTCCAAGAAAAGAATCAATGCAAATAAAATTGCACCAGGTAGGGAGTGGACATTCTACTGTAAATTAAACTGGTTTTATAAAAAGTTTTATAAAACCAAATGTGTCTCAACTTTTTAACCAATAGTTTAATTAACTGAAAAGATAATTTTGTTTATCTTATTTAATCATATGTTTGTATTAGAGTTGCATCCATCTGTCATCTGCATTATGTTATAACAAATTTCCGCAGATAATAAAATAAAAAATCTTAATATCTTCTTTATCCCGAAAAAAAAATCACAAGCTGTCTATAGTAAGTTGCGATAAATATCTATTGTTAAATATATACATAACTAGATAATAAACTAATAGTAATTATATGTCAAATGCAGGACCTTCCCAGCCACCCCTTTCACTCCTGCTGCCATACCAGCAGGTTAAAATTAATGAGACGATGAAGGGAAAAGTTGTTGGTGGAGGTATAATGCCACCAAGCCCACAGAACTCCACTCCAATATCAGAAGTAGGACCTTCCCAGCCACCCCTTCCACCGCTGCTGCTATCCCAGCAGGTTAAAATGAATGAGACAATGAAGGGAAAAGATGTTAAAGCCCCCCTCATTCTTGGTGCAGGTATAATGCCACCCAGCCCACAAAACGGACCACTCCGGACACTAATGTTGAATGCAGGACCTTCCCAGCCACCCCTTCCACTCCTGCTGCCATACCAGCAGGTTAAAATTAATGAGACGATGAAGGGAAAAGTTGTTGGTGGAGGTATAATGCAATCCAGCCCACAGAATTCCACTCCAATATCAGAAGTAGGACCTTCCCAGCCACCCCTTCCACCGCTGCTGCTATCCCAGCAGGTTAAAATGATTGAGATGATGAAGGGAAAAGTTGTTAGTGGAGGTATAATGCTACCCAGCCCACAGAACTCCACTCCAATATCCCAAGCAGGACCTTCCCAGCCACCCCTTTCACCACTGCCGCCATCCCAGCAGGGTAAAATTTATATGACAGCAATACGTGGATGTAGGGGTGCAGAAAGAGCCAAAGATGCAGATGGATACCTATACAAAAAAAGAAGGTTAATTAATGCAAAGTATGGTATCAAAATAGAGTGGGAGTGTGTCCAAAAAAGAAGACAGAAAGTGATGTGTCCAGGCAAATTAATAACAAGTCAAGATTTAATGATTCTGAAAACAACTGCCCACTGCCAGATGTGCATCAAATACTCTAATGAAAAAATAAGTGCCAAAGAATTCGAAGAAGACCTGATAACGAAATCCTGTATAGCCAGAGAAAAAGTTGGGCCAGTATTTCTTAAAATCAAAAAGGAGCTGTACAAGGTGGGATTATTGGCCTATGGCACAATAAAGACAAAATTGAAAGATCGAATTAGAAACAGAATGGCTAAAATCCAGGGAAAGAAAAAAATCCGGCTTTGTCGCTAATTCAAGGATGTACTGAACAATATTGGTGATTTCAGGAAACACTTCCTTCCACCCCATGAGGTCATAAGGGCGTACAGGTTAATTGTACGCCCTTATTTGATCCAGCGGGAAGTGGAAGGAAGGCATGTCACAAGATATTTTAAAGAACATGGAATCAAAGGTTTCAGACAGACTGGTGGAATGTGAACATTCGCATGTTGCACAGGAGGGGTTGCACCAATAATAATATAGAGGGTTTTTTCAGCCGTTATAACAAGCAGGAGTTTGAGAAAGCCTCAATGACAACCATATTTGAGAGATTTAGAGAATTCGATGTGCTGGCACAATCTGACATGGTAGAGGCTTCTCAAACTCCCCGCAAATGGTGCAACCCCTCCAGAAAACTAGAGGTTTTAAGAAAAATACAATCAAGAATAAAACTAGTGGACAAATTTTACAACAAACATTTTAATCAGAATTTGTTAATTTATTTCAATATTGTTTTTGCTGGGATAATCCTAGTTTAGGAGTGGACATACCCGGTATCATGAAAATTAAACCCCCCCCCCCGGGGGTATGCATCTATTTTGACACCCGGTGTGTATCAAAATGGATACCCCCCGTATGCGTCATTTTAGACCCCCGGTATATGTCAAAATAGACACCCCCCTATATATCAATATGTAGGGGGGTGTCCGTTTAGACATATACCAGGTGTCAAAACCGACACATACAGGGGGGGGGGGGTCAAGTCTATTGAGGTCATTCCTCGCGCGAATTTCCTCTAGACTAATAATCATCTTTGACCCCAATTCTATTTCAAAGAGGGGAAAGGGTTGGTTGGGAGTGGTTAATACCTTGTTAAGGACTAGATAGAAGTAGCAGGAGGCTCTGATCACATATAAAAGATGATTAAAATGATAAAAGTATAGGATAAAATAGTTTGGCCTTTGTTTATAAGTGTTTGTTATGTGTTTTTTAATGCCTGTATGGTCATATTGTAATTTGGCAAGTCTAAGTTTCCTTAAAACTTGGAGACATCTATGTGTGAATTTTTAAACTAAACAAATATTTTAACTTTTTCTTGATTTTACTCCCAATAGATGTAAGTCCCTAGATAGAGAATTAATACAGACCAATAGGTGAATAAAAAAACGTGATTTTTAACATTTTTTTGACTATACTTTTAAAGTAATGTAATGGCTATAGAATAACGGCCTTTTTTGCTGTTTTCAACATTGTTTTAACGTTAAAATCGTCAAATTTAATGCTATTTTTAAGCTAATTTAATAGGTACAGATAAAAACCAGTTTTGAGAGAGTTTATAATGCTGTTTTCTTATTGTTTTTAGTGCCTTTTTTACGAAAGCGATAACTTTTTTCGTATTGCTTCAATATTAATAAAATTTTTTGTGTGTACTAGAAACTACTTAAACTAACTATGTTTAAAATTTCATTGATTTACGATTAAAAACTACCGAGTTAGGGCCATTCAAAGGGGGATCGTGATTTGAGGAGATATTTTTAGTGTCATTTAGTACCTACGGACAAACATCGCATAATTAAAGGATTTTAAAGTTAAAAATCGAGCACAAAGCATAACATAGCGGCGATTTTCATTTGTTTGAGGAATATACACAAAAATTTTCAGACTCCTATCTTTATTTTAATTGTTTTTTTTTGCAAAAAAAAGTTAACGTTAATTTTGTTGAAATTTAATTGATACGAAACGTAAACGTAAATAACCTACGGACAAACATCGCATAATTAAAGGGTTTTAAAGTTAAAAATCGAGCACGAAGCATAAAAGAGCGGCGATTCTAATTTGTTTAAGGAATCTACACAAAACTTTTCAGACTCCTATCTTTATTTTAAATAGTTTTTTTTTGAAAGAAAAGTTAACGTTAAAAATGGCTTCGCAACCGATAAATATCCGCTAGATTAGAATCGGTTCTCAGCCATACTGAAATGCATCATATTACAGACAATTTTCTCTCAATTAATAAACCTGTAATGAATAAGGCTAATTATATTAACAGGACTAATTGGTACCCAAACTTTTATAACCATTAGTAACCATTGGACTGTAAGTTATATTTGGTACCCAAAGTTTTATAACCATTAGTAAATTGAACTTTAAATTACATTGGGTACCCAAAGTATTATAACAATTTGTAAACATTGGACTGTATATTACACTTGGTACCCAAAGTTTTATAAACATTAGAAAACATTTCACTGTAAACTACACCTGGTACCCAAAGTTTTATAACTGATATCTTTACACCTAGTCTCATACAGGACTTACTCTAAATACTGGATTTTAAAGAAATATATAAAAGTTTCCTATAAAAAAGTTAAAAGAATTGTATTTAAACTTGTAAAAAAAAAGAAAGGGATAATCCTAGTTTAGGAGTGGACATACCCGGTATCCCCCCCTCCCTATCCTGATTTTTTACATCACCACCCATCAAAAAAAAGATTTTTGTGCTTCGCTACTTATGGATGTTGTCATCCTTGTTTTTAATTTTGTTTATCCAATAAAGATATTTGATAAAGATTGTTTGTGTGTGTGTGTGTCTATGTATGTGTGTATATGATAAAGATTTACTAATGGATCTAAAGGGATAAGACAATGGCCGTTAAATTGATGTTCGTACCCATTGATGAAAGACAAAATTACCCCTTGTGTAGATGAAAATTATTGGGTGAAAAATTTGGATACCCATTAATAATTTAAGAGTACTCAAAGTTTTTTGTTGTTATATAATTTTGGGTACCAGTATAATTTAGAGTCCAAAGTCCGGGATTTAAAACTTTGGACAGTAAATTGATGTACGTACCCATTGATGATAGACAAAAATAATATCTTCTGTAGATGTCAATTATTGGTTGGTTAGTTTAGACACTAATATCAGATACTTAAAAGAATCAACCAATGAAAATTTAACAAGAGTACCCAAAGTTTTTTACTAACCTTGTTATATAATTTTGGGTACCAAAGTCCCGATATTTGATGATTGAATAGTCCTATTGAAATAAAATTATTTTACTTTTATTTAAAGGGATTAGATAAACCTTATCATAAAGAGGATGTCTGTTTGTTTGATTGTCTGTCTGTACCAAAGGATCTTGCTGAACCGATCGGGTTCTCCTTAACAGGGCCGCTACTCATAGGTCCCGGGAAGGTTTTTAACTATTTTGGGGGAGAGGCCTCTAGGGGCGTGGCCGCTAGTATAAGAAAAATTGATGTACATCCCTTATAATAATAAACAAAATGATCCCTTTTGGTTGAAATATGTGTTTCATTACTGCTAACCAACCAATTAGAATATAATAAAAAGGACAAAGCCCAATCTGTCCTACTTTTGATTCCTGTGACGTCATAAAAATGAGAGATTATCCACCTCTTTTTAAGGGTTTTCTTTCCCACTTCTCCTCTCATCTCCCTCATTTTTATGACGTCATAGGAATCGAAAGTAGGAAAGATTGGGCTTTGTCTAATAAAAGTTTTTTGAGCACATAAATAAAGGAGTATGTATCTAAAACTTTGGGCACCAGTTTAATTTACAGTCCAATGTCCCCTCCCTCCCTGTTTATGATACGGATATACAAAATCATGATAACCGGTGGACCAATTTGTTTTTTTAAATTAAAGAATTTAGATAATCATTTCTTATTTATATAAAAAGTAAGGATTTGTGTATGTCTAGGTGTACCGAAGGATCTTGCTAACCATTGAACCGTTATAGTTCTCATTTACAGTGTAGCTTCTCATAGGTCCTGGGAAGGTTTACAACTATTTTGTGTAAGAGTACCACGCACCACTCTTTAAAAAAAACATTTTATTTTCCAAATTCATCTTTTTAAAACTAAAATTCAAATCAGGGGGGAGGGTCAATTTCCCCATCCATCTCAAGTGCCCTTAGAGGCGAAGTCGCTAGTTTATTATAAATTAAAAAGATAAAGTAAAATCTTTTTTTGGAGGGGGGAGGATATGTGTATTTTTTTATTATGTTATTATGTTATGTTTTGTTATGAACCTTCCCAGGACCTATGAGAAGCTACACTGTAAAGGAGAAGGATATCGGTTTAGCGGTTATCAAGATCCTTTGGTACACAAAGACAGATATACACTGATTATGTTACTTTTATATAAAGATTTGTTAATTAAGAAAATACTGTTCATAGTTATTTCTCGTATCGTATTATAAATGGCTTTCCGCGGATATAGAATGTACAATTATAAGATTAAAACTAGTTTTTTTAGCCCCGTGGTGCCGAAGGCACCGGCTAAAAAAACTGGTTTTAACTAAAAAAACTAGTTTTAATCTTATGATTGTACATTTCTATATTCGTAGAAAACTGGATATAATACGATGCTAGACATAGTTTTTTCGTATTGATGAGAACCGGTTCATATCCACCGGATTCGAATGAATACGAGAAAAATCTTTATTGAATAAAAAAACCCAATAGGTCCACTGGTTATCAGTATTATAAACAGGGAGGGAGGGGATATTGGACTGTTAATTATACTAGTACTTAAAGTTTTAAATACATACTCCCTTATTTTTGTATTCAAAAACTTTTGGTACTTTTATAGAAATTGTTTTTAAACAAGGATGACAACATCCATAAAAGCGAAGCTCTGAAACGGTAGGACAAACGGACATTAACACTTGTATAATGTCAGAACTGAATAATCAGAATGCGAATGTATAAGAGTCAAAGCAAAATTGTTAGTAAATTTGTTGAAAAACTGCTTGATACAGGATAATGATTATGGACATACTGACATTTTTAGGACTTGATTATAGAGTTGCTTTGCTTATAATATTGTACTTTGTTGTTCCAGGAATCAGTATACCAAAAATCAGACCAATCGGATAATTAGGTCACATACAAATTTGTTGTTAAAAATGTAAAAAAATTAACATGTTTAAAATGGATGTACGGACATTCTGGTAATGATTATAGAGTTGCTACGCTTTCTAACTAGTACCTAACTATTACAGGAATCACCATGCAAAATTTGAAATCGATAGGACAATTCTAACATGCCTAAATTAACGGAAAAAGATATTTAAAAAAGTGAAAAAAATCAACATGTTTAAAATAGGCGTACGGACATTTTGGTAATGATTATAGAGTTGCTACGCTTTCTAAATCATACCTAACTACTCAAGGAATCACCATGCAAAATTTGAAATCAATAGGACAATTCTAACATGTCTAAATTAACGAAAAAGCTTTCCGTGACGGACGGATGGACAGACGGACCGACGGACGGACCGACCCTAATTATAGAAAAGCTTCGCTTTTAAATACTCAAAACCAACCCAAAGCTTCAATGAATTAAAGAAACCAAATTGGTCCGCTGATCCTTGCATAGAAAAAAAGTAGGTATATAAAGGGATAAGACCAGGGATCGGAAGCCTCACGTAAGCCGCGCATAAGCCTCAGTTTTAAACCTGCTTGTGAGCAGAAAAAAAAAATTAAGAAAGAAGGATTGTCTGCTAAAGAGCCGTTTTATACATCCAGCTGAATTTTATAGTGATAAAATCACGATTTCACTGAGGCTTACACGCGGCTTACGTGAGGCTTCCGATCCCTGGATAAGACAATGTAAAATAAATTAATGTACATGATTCACAAAATTAACCCTTCTTTAGATTACGATTAGTGGTTTAAACTTTGAAAACTCAACTTAATATAAACCAACCAAACAAAATTCTCTCAGGTCCCCAAAACTCTTATAAACATTATTAAAAAAAACTTTAGGGACAAGTGTAATAAACAATCCGTTGTCTCATCTCTCTCTGAGAAAAAGAAAGACAGTTAGACATCCTGTTACTTTAATATAAGAATTTATTGCACCAGTAGAAATAGAGAGAGAGGGACAATTGGCTGTTTATTACACTAGTCCCCAAAGTTTTATAATAACATTTTCCTATGACACCAACAAAATTAAGATAGATGGTCAAACATTTACCCCCCCCCCCCGGTATGCATCTATTTTGACACCCTGTATGCATCAATTTGGACACCCCGTATGCATCAATTTAGACCCGGTATGTATCAATTTGGTCACCCCAATTTTTTTGCTTTATTGCAAATAGCTTGCCTCTTTTGTGTCCATCACATGACAAGGGAAGGAGATGGTCCATTTTATTGAGCAGTCTAATCATCTCATAACTCCATTGAGGATGAAGCCTCAGCTATTCCAGGCCAAATTTCAGGCCCTATATATTAGTAACAAAATCTCCCACTAGGAGTCTCAATTTTTAAATAAAACAAGGCACAAACCTACAAACTTTCATCAATGTTAGGTAAAAAAATGACATATTCTACACCACACACATATTAGAAAACAATTTTATTATACAATAAAGTCAGTTTAATACAAAACAACATATGGATAGTGGCAGTTGTCTAACTATATACCTCCTTATCAATAGAATATCACCTTATCATTCAACCCTTTCCCCTCTTTGAAATAGAATTGGGGTTAAAGATGAATCTCAGTCCAGAGGAAATTCGCGCGTGGAAAGACCTCAATGGACACGAGGATTATAAGGGGGGGGGGGGTATCCATTTTGACACTTACCGGGTGTCCAAATTGTTGCATACTGGGGGGGGGGGGCTATATGTTTGACCCTTTATCTTTTTACCCCGTATCCTTAATTTTATACCCTGTATGCTTTTATTTTGACCCACTATCCATTGTTCATTACCCATTTGACTGTTTAAGCAAAAAAGTTGAGGTGACCAAATTAATATATACCGGGTCAAAATTGATGCATACCGGGGGGGGGGGGGGGGTGTATGTTTGACCCTTTATCTTTTTACCCCCTATCTTTAATTTTGTACCCTGTATGCTTTATTTTTGACCCACTATATATTGTTCATTACCCATTTGTCTGTTTTAAGCAAAAAAAATTGGGGTGACCAAATTAATATATACCGGGTCAAAATTGATGCATACCGGGTGTCAAAATTGATGCATACCGGGTGTCAAAATAGATGCATACCCCCGGGGGGGGGTTTAATTTTCATGATACCGGGTATCTCCACTCCTAAACTAGGATGCTGCCGTTTTTGCTTATAAGCAAAATCAAAAAATATAAAATTTTCTTACTTGTTTTTATAATTATGATTTTTTTTATTTTGTTTTAATTATTAATTAATTTTTAATAAAACAATTTATTCAAAAAAAAAAATTATATGTATGTTTACATTAGTTAAAATTGATAGAAGTGTAAAGTTTGGATTGAGTTTGTGGTTCTGTAGTCCGCTCAAGGTTATAAATGCGGGTAGAAAATTTATGTTTATTCCTTGCCACCTTTCTCTTATTTGTATATCCAGATAGTTGGATGTGTTCGTCTTCATAACCTACAAGTGGCTACTAGACTGGCCCAAAAAAACATGAATTTTTAAATATTTACCATATCAATTTGCGGATACCTTGAAGTTGTTACTGGCTCAAATGTAGACCTTTTAGTGAAAACTAGACCTCTCTACAATGAAAATTGATCTCGAAATTTCAATCTTAAGCTTTTTATCAAAAACTTCATATTTTCATGATTTTAACAAGAAATAATTAAAGAACTGCCAACCTGAAATAATGTAACAAGAGTTCAAATATAAAGCAATCATAAAAAGTAGGCAGAACCGCCATTCCTGCCGAATAATTCCGAAAAACGTCTAAGAACATTGTTTTATTTAAATTGATAATTTGTGTAAGAAATTGAACTAAAACAGTAGCTATTAGTCTTATGAGAAGAGAAATGATGAAAAACTCTAAAAAATATACATTTTAAAGACATAAAATAGGAAAGAGTGTTTTTAATAAATTTCATGGCTCATCAGACATTGTCGCCAATAAAGAGACAATTTACTTAAATAAAAAATTAAATGAAGTTAAAAAAATATGTAATATACTTATTCTCATATTCAACTTTTAAAAAAAGCATACTAATAAAAAAATTAATATTGCAAAAAATAATTTGATTGTTTTTTATTAAACCAGGAATAAAGAGTAAGGCTTATCTTTAATTATTTTTCTTCAATAATTTTGCAGTATGAATTATACTTTCCCAAATTATTGTAATTGTACATAAATAAATTTTTATACTTTCTTTCTTCATATGTTTATTCCTGGTGATTTTAATATTTTATTTCAATGTTTGTAAACAAACAGACAGAAAATTTGATGTTTTGCTTTATATCTATTGTAAGTCTTTCATAATTTGGGGAATTAAAGGTGAAAATAAATATGCATTTGACGAGATAGCGATAGATTTTTTCTTAAAATCAATTATAGGGCTAAAATCTACAAACAATACATAACCTATTTTTACATAACGCACATTGAAAAGCGATTTAGACCTTCATTTGGGCCACACTAGTGGCTACATTAGCCTCTAAAGGGATTCGCTAAAGAAGTGATGGGACCCCCCCCCCCCACTCCCTTACCTTTTGTTACTCTGTGTTTTGAAATCTGAATATTTTTGATTTTGATTAATACCTATAATTGCAACAACCCTTACTTCCCAGAAACAGTAAATTTTAAACTTACATTTAATACCTATATATGCAACAACCTTTACTTCATCGACTAGTACATTACAAAAAGTAGAAAGTTTTTTTGGTAGTCCATCAAGTATTTTCAAGGCTCTATTCTACCACCTCCCTTCCACTTGGGAAATCTAATATTATTTATTTTGTTGCACTGATTCATCACTCATGCGCTATGTTTATTTTCCATCTTGCATTTATAACCTTGTGAAAGTCTGTTACTTTTTATCAAGAAAGTTTCAAAGCCGCACAATTTATTCTTTGTCTTTGGTTCTGCATAGTTTTACTATTCTGTAACTATTTTATAGAAACTTCTCAACAACACAGCAACGTATGAAACATTAAATTTCAATTTTGGTGCTTTTATTCAAAGTGCCAACCCCTCACCCCTTTAGTTTTAAAAAAAGATGAAAATAATGTGGACCTAACCCTGCAGGGTTAATACCCGCAGGGCTTTCCATCACTCAATATAACTTAACCTAAAGTAATAAACAAAGAAACAAAAACAAACCACCCTCCCCCCCCCCCTTAGTTTTTTCAATAAAATGAAAATAAGGCGGGGGTAGTCTTTTTCTCATACCTAACTATGCAGGGGAGCCTAAACCTGCAAGGATAATACCTGCAGGGCTTTAAAGTACACAACATTACCTAATCTAAAGTAATAAACAAACAAACCCCCCTCCCCTTATTTTTATTTTACAAAAAAAAAACGTATGGGTTTTTTTAGGTCTTCAGGGAAATCGACAAATTTTTTTTTAACAAAAAAAGTTACTTTTTAATTTACTATCTCTGTGGATTCGTCTGTATTTTTGTAATTAACACTGCCTAAAAATCTGCAAACAGTATTAGAAAATGTATTGGGACATTAAAAGTTGAGTTATACTTATAAATACATGACATTAGTTTAAAAAGTATAAAATTTGCCAATAAATCGATTAAAACTTGCACACTGTATGGATTTGAACAATGTTATACCCTTGAAATTATATTTATATATTATTAGTTTATAATGACTTATAATGACTTTATAATGTAACAAGAATGACAACATCCAGTTAAAATATTAAATGTAGAATCCTAAACCTCAATCAAATCTCATACATTGTATGCTAAACATTGTGTCAAATGGTATAAGGATTCGAAATATAAATTTGAACCAATTAAACTTGTCAGAAGTCTGTGTTTAAACCAAATAGAGAAGGGACATTAAACTGTAAACTAAACTGACACCCAATATTTATAGAAACGTTCTGTTCACAAATAAAATAATTAGTTTTTCTTTTCTTATTACTATTAATTTCTATTACACACGCCAAACATAACATTAGAATGTTCCATTTTATCTTCTGTAGTCAGAACACTGATGTATAGACAACTACCTGGATCCAGTGTTGGGGTATTTTTTGGTCTCCAAAATTGTTTTTTTGCTCTTTTGTAGCGACTTGGCTGTGTTTATATTTTCGACGCTATTGGCTGATGTTTAAAAACCCAATTTAAACTCGGTACAGGGTCCATTGAGTTATTTAACATTTTCCACCTCTATTAGTTTACTTTAAATGTCATGACGCTTAAAGGTCAAAGAACAAAATTATTTCAAGTCTATCATACATCGTTTCTTTGCGTGGTAGTTTGCGTAATATCATTAAAAAAACTTACTGGCGGTTTCCTCCAAGTTTTTAGTCGAACACAGTAACCCTTCCCTAATCTCTTATTTTGATATGAATTGAAAATAACTGGGATAGTATTTCATTTTTTGTCATTTCTTTAGTCAGGTTAGGTTATATTTGGTACGGGGTAGCAGCTCCCCCCCCCCCTTCCATTTAGTTCTAACTTGTAGGGGGTTGGGGGGGGGGGGGGTTAATTGATAAATAGTCACTTTGAGGGAAAGGACCAAATTATCCAATACTTACAAGTGAATATTACATTGTATATTGATTCAATTATTCACTAATCAAAAATGGCTATTTTGGTCCTTATTATTATAATCATACATTAACATCGTAGAAAGCGCAACAACGCAAATAAAACAGTAAAAAAGGGGAAAAATATGATTCTTTTTTGCTAAACTAGCAGCTAAACCCATAGAGGAGGTTGGAGCTACCCCTCCCCAATATAATCATAAAGCTTCCCTGGACATCATATAAAACGCTTCCCTTATAGATATATCGGTTCATTGGTTAGCGAGATGGTTACACAGACACACACACGGACACAAATCCTATTACTTTTATACAATGTTATTGTAAATAATATTTTAAATATGGAATATCTTAAAGCAACCTGTAGTATTTTATAATTTTTTTAATCCGTCAACAATCCGTTGTGACAATAAAGTTAAAAAAATGGAGGGGGAAGTGGTAAGATGACTGTATGTCCCCACCCCGTGGACCCTATACCGTTATTCAATTGGGTCTTTATATATCAGCCAATAGCGTCAGATATGTAAAAAAAGGCCAAGTCGCTAAAAAAGAGCAAAAATCAAGTTGTTAGCAGACAAAAAAAGGTCCCTAACATTGGATCCAGATAGTTATCTGAATTATATATCTCTACTTATATATTTATTGTTGTGAAGAACGCATGAACATGCCTAAATCATAGTGCAGTTACACTCCTTATAATAATGATGGTTTCTATTCTTTAATTTTATTATAATTATTATACTTATTGATTATTGATTTGCATGCTTTTTTTGTGTAGAAAAGTAAATGATCTTTTTCCCAGAAGCATAATTTTGAATTGTTAGTAAATAACCTTTTTTTGATTATACACCTCTTAAATTTGTTTTTATTTACTTAACTTTTAACATAAACTGACGGCATTTATGGATAAAATAAATAAAAAAACAGCACTTAAATCCCCTTTTTTGTTGTGTAGCTTAGCTGTAATGTACTTGAAATTGTACAGTACAAGCCAAACAAATCTAAAAATTAGATTTTGTCGGAAGGGAACAAAGTGGCAAAATTGTTGATGAGAGTAAAGAAAGTGTCCGATTTCATATAGTGCATGTTTTGTCAGGGAGTACGGGAGGGGACAATGGATCGAATATTCAATTTTTAGGAGTCTCAGACTTTGGTTACTGGCTTAAAGGGAATGTGCAAGAATTTAATAGGTTCTGACTGACTTTGGGTACTAGCACATCAAGTGCTGCTAACTCCCAACGTTAGTTTTGAATATAGCAGACGAGTATCAATAAACTTAATTTGTTATGAGATTGCTGGTTTTAACAATTTTCTTCTCCAGAAAATATAATTTCATAGATAAAAATTTTATTGTGATATTTGTGTAATAAACAATCTAAGAACCCTTACAATTTGGGGTTATGGGGCTATAAGTTGAACGGGTTCCAGGGACGATTTTTCTAGTAATTTATTGCAGAATGGTTACGTCAGTCTGAAGTGCTGGTAATCTAATTTTTAAATGAATGATTTTTTTCCTGGAACTTTTTTCTTATTTTATAGTTTTCTCAATTTTATTAACACACCTTTTAAAATTTGCTTAACATTTTCTGGATAAATCTGGATTTCATGGTCGTTCAGCAAAAACTCTTAAATTGAATTAATTGCCCATCGTCCCCTCCCTTACTCTCTGATGTTTTGTAAATAGGTTTTATCGTCTGATATTCTAAAGATTTTATTTACTATAATTTAAAGAGAATGTCTTATAACAATACAAGCGGAAACGCACCTAGCCCCTAGCTTAAAACCTTCGAAGACTGAAATCTGAAAATTGATAGTCAAAAAAACATTCCAGGAGCTCTGTGAAGATTTACAAAAAAGATAACTCACTTGGTTCAGTAGTCATAGAGATTTTAAGCTTCAGATAAAAAAAACCTTACTACTTTATATTTGGTGGTAATTTTATCTTGTACTTTTAAAACTTATGCACATTCTCAGTATACGAGGTATCTGTCATCGAATTGTACATGTTAACAATAGTAAGATAGATTGGTAAATAAAGTAATGATTAATCACGCAATCATCATAAAAATAATATTATTAATAAAAAGTACTTTATACAGTTATTGGATTTGCAAAAAAGTATAAGTTGGGGGGAAAAAATGATAATAAATATTATATTATTTTATAACTATGATTGTCCTAATTATATTCAAATTAGGATTATTAAAATATTATTCTTCCTTATCCTTAAATAACAGGATGTCTAATTGTTTGTCAATCGGCCTGTTAGTGTATTTGTAAAAAAAAATATTTCGCTGACCACTCAGCATAAATGGCTGTTCTTTAAAGTTAAGCTTCTTATATGTTTAACCAAAGATTATTTTAGGAAATGGTTACATTTAAAAGAAAAAATACCAAATATATACTTTTTAGTAGCAAAGCAACTTTATAATTCCACATGTCCATCTGTCCGTCCGTAAGACACAAAGTGGGGGAAACGTGATTTTTACGGCTCCTGTTCAAGATACTCGGCTGAAACTTTTTGTCAATATGAAGGAGTAAAATTAAATATAAAACATCCAAGGCGGTCAGACTTTAGGTTTTTAGCTATTTAATTATTAGGTGTTTTTAGTATGATTTAAAAAAAAACTTTATAAATTTCCCGTCAATCTATTAAAACATCATTTTTTATGCTTCGCTTCTTATGGATGATGTCATCCTTGTTTATTTATAACAAATTTCCCCCTCTGCTTGTCAACAAGGGTTGAACAACTTGTAAAGTATATATTCATGTTTATTTTATTTATCATAAAAATTAGTAAAAACAAGAATAATCCCTTTACATTATGGTGAGATCAATACAGGGAGGAAGGGAACATAGGACCTTAAATTGGTATCTACTTAAAACTTTAAAACTACATCATTATTATCTTTGTCTTAAAAAAATTCATTAAATTGTGTTTGGTTAATTTCAAACTAGTAGATTCTAATGTTTCCACCAATAACTTTAATCTTCAGTAGGGGTTATTTAGTTTATCATCATTGGGGGTGTAAAACAATTGTTATTGTCTTATCCCTTGAGATCCCTGGAGCAATTATAACAACAACACGTATAAAATGCAGGGAAACAAGGATAAGAAAAATCTGTCAAAATCTATTAAATTACGAAATATTAAATAGTTTACATCAAACCGAACTAGTGGCGTGCACAGGGTGGTTTAAGCATTGACCCCCCCCCCCCCTTACACGTCCCATACTGAAGAAAACGCATTTGTCACGATAATACTTATTTTAGAAATTTAAGATACCCACCTCCAAAATAGTTGAAATAAGAAGCTTCACTGTAAAAGAGAATCATATCGTAGAGATAGACACTAAGATAGGCAGACATTCTGCTACTTTTGCCATTTAAATTTATCCTAATCGGAGATAAGAAAAGTGTCATTTGGGACGTCATAAAATTACGTCTAAATCTATCTCTTTTTCAGGGGTTTCCCCTACCACTTCACCTCTCATCCTTCCTTTATAGAAGTATTTTTAAGACGTCACACATGACACTTTTCGTATCTCTATCCTAATCTTTTTATCCCATAATAAATTTGCAAAAACATTGCACATATGTTGGGGAAATTATCACTTACACTACGAGTAGAATATTCGTATTATATATTATTTCTAATATAATATGGGATCTTTGAATAGTAAGATTAGAAAGAGAGGGGCAGGATTCTGGTAAAATCCGTAAAGGTTATGTGTTATAAGTAAAAAACAGTAGTAGAATGATAAAAATTTATGTTAACTTTTTTTAAAATTTTGTCTATAGTTCTTTTCTATAAGAAATACATATATTTAGTGAATATTATCATTCTACTACTATTATTAAGCCTTAAAACACACACACTTACGGAGTCAACCAGAAACCTACCCCTCTCTTTGTTTATGGATATACAAAACTTAAAATATTGCTTTTAATCGAAAAATATTATATTCAATTAATGCTTTGTATTATGGTTTGGTCTTCGCGGATAGTGAAATTAAATAAGATAAAAAATGGCATTAATTTTATGATTTTATTTAATTTTTTTAAGAAAAATTGTCTCTGACACGGGATTTTTCACAATGACTTCGAACCGATTCTAATCCAGCGAATATCATTCAGATTCGAAGCAATGCTGGAATAGTTATTAACCCCATGGTATTATAAACAGCTTTCCGCTGATATAAAAATGTACAATTATAAGATCTTTAGCCCCGAGATGCTGAAAGCACGGCCTAATAAAACGTTTGTACATTTTTATATTCGAAAACTGGATATAACAAAATGCTATACACAATTTTTAGTATGTCTGAGAAACGGTTCTAATCCAGCGAATGTCAATCGGATTCAAAGCAAATTCGAAATAGTTATATTGCAATACTTAATCAAATGCTTTGCAAATATCAAGGTGACAATAATTGATATTACATTATGATATTACATTATGCTATAGTAAACAGAAATGAGTGTCAGATCTGAATAAGCAGAGTATTAAGTCATAATTCGAAATAAAATCCTAAGTAAATTTGTTGCAAAGCTTCTAAAATACAGGATACTGTTTAAGGACATACCAATATCTTTGGACTTGATTATAGAGATGCTTCGCTTAAAACATTGTACCTTGTTGATATAGAAATCATTATTCCAAAAATCATATGAATAGGATAATTATAACAACCAAAAATGTGTTATCAAAAAGGTAAAATATCATCATATTTTAAATAGACGTACAGATTTTTTGGTAACTATTATATAGCTGCTACGCTTCGAAAATCGTACATAATTGTCATAGGAATCTTTATGCGAAGTTTGAAATTGATAGGTCAAGTCTAACCTGTTTAATTTTACGATAAGAGCTTTTAAAATAATAATGAACCTACTTAATTAACAATTCCATGTCCCCTGCATCGTTTGAAAAGGTTTCTCGTGTGCATGTTGTTCTATAGCTGAAATATTTTCTAAAATTCCTAAGTATCTAAGATTGAATTCCGCGTTGACACCAAAACAGCCACCCTCTCCATGTAAACATTTAAATAGAATTTATTTTAAGCAAAAAAAATTATGGGAAGAGAGGGGATATTATACTGAAAATTATAGTGGTGCCAAACGTTTTACTCATTAGTCGGCTTAAAAACTTTGGGTACTGCTATCAAATTGTGATTGGTTTGTTTAAATTAGCAGTGTCAAAACTTTTGAACCAATAATTTTGATAAACAGTGAAGGCAATTTTGTTATCATCATTGGGAATGTAAATTAAATCATAATATAACGTCTTATCCCTTTAGATCACAATCTATACCTACAGTCTTTTTCTATGGCAATTTGTTGCATACCTGGTTGCAATATCTGCTTAGGGAATGCTTAAAATGTGTATATACCTGTGTGTGCAATCAATCAGGAATCTAAAGGGATAATTCAATGGCCGATAAAAAGATGTAGATTTTTAGAGATGACCCATTAAATTATTCCTTCCGTACATTATAATTAATGGTTGAAACGTTTGGATGCTCAATTGATTGAACCAAAAAAAGTTTTGAAGCCATCGTGTGAAAACGTTATTTTAAAACTTTGGGGACTAGTGTAATAAACCGCCAAATTTTCCCTTCCTCCCTGGCACTAAGCACATGTTCTCTTACACATTTGTGTACAAGTGTACAATTAGGGATAAGACAATAGAAGATAAAATAATGAAAATCCCCAATTGTGTTGTATGAATTTTACCAAATCTCTATATTAAGATTTATGGTTGAAATGTTTGGACACTACTAGTTTAGAGCTAAATAATCACAGTTCAATAAAAGGATCCAAAGTTTTTTTTGAGATAACAAATAAGAATAAAAATGCCACTAAGGAGTAAGGAAATCCGAAATAGTGAGTCATGAAAATCTTTATAAGATATTCACATAAATGCAAGGAACAATACAAAAAAAATTATAAAAGACATACAGACGGACATAGTGAGATGTAAAGAAGATGTTAAGTATTATCTTATCAATTTATGTCTCTTTATTATCAGACAGACCTACTGACCTGGTAAGTTGTTTAGTAGATGCTCCAAGAAAAAAAAAGTCTTTATAAAATAGCACCCGATTAAATCTGTTTTATTTATCACTAGCGGCTATAAAGCATAACCGTATCGGTTAAGCGGTTAGTGATATCCTTTAGTACAGACAAACATCTTGTTACTTTAGTACAAAGATTAAGTTTTAAAATACAAAACAGAATAAAGCCTGAAAAAGAAAGTTTGAGAATAGAAAATGTAAAGGTATGTAATTTGGTTTTGTAATGATAATAGGGATCTAAAGGGATAAGACAATGGCCGATGAATTGAGGTACATCTGAAATAATGATACATAATATACCCATTCTGAATATTACATGTGGTGTTCATAACATTTAGATACTTACTGAATTCATCAACCAATCAGAACACAATAAAAGTCCCTAAAGTTGTTAAGCAAACGAATAAAAAAGGCCATTTCAAAACTTTGGGGACTAATGTAATAGTCCAATGACCCCTCCCTCCTTGGAAAATGTAAAGGTATATATTTAGTTTTTGTTAATGATATAGTTTGAAAAAGTAATGTTTATATATATTATTTCGCAGCCGGCTGTGAAAAACACTTTCAAAGCCGAAAAAAAGTGAAAATATATGTTGACACTTTTGAACCCCTTTTTACAAAAAATAAACTCCTATAAAAAAATTGAGGATACTAAAACCCTTTTTTCTTTCCAAAATTAACCCCTTGATAAAAACTGAAAATATATGTAATTCGGCTGCAGGATATCTATCTATTAACGCTTACATTTTTTTTAAGAAAGAAATATTTTTTAAGGCATAAAATCACCAAACTTTCCAAATTGAAAATCAACTTTTCTACAATTAGGTTCGGTCCGTCTGTCTTTATATTCTTTTTGCTAATATAGACTCAACAGTCGGGCACCTTGCCGCTCCTTAATAGATTTGGGGGAGAGGAGGGGGCGTTCAACGCCCATCCCCCCTATTTTCTCATATCCTGTTAGAGCAAGAGGACTAAAATTTTTATAATAAAATCTAAATCATAAAAATCTCTTGGGGCCAACAAAACTGGAATTATTCTTTTAAAAAACCTTATTATTAGCATAACTGTCGATAATACGATGTGATAAATTACTATATTACCCAATAATGTAAAGTTAAAACTTTTTGTGTTTATGTATAAAGAGCATTTTAAGAATGCTCTACCTGCCCTAGATATGGAATAGATCGATAGCATGTTAGAACTGTCCTATCAATTTCAAACTTTGTATGGTAATACCTGTAGTAATTAGGTATTTAGAAAGCGTAGCAATTCTATAATTGTAACCAAAATGTCCGTACGTCCATTTTAAACATGGTGATTTTTAAAACTGTTTTAACAACAAATTTTATATGATATAATTATCTAATTGATCTGATGTTTTGGAATACTGATTCCTAGGACAACAAAGTACAAAATCATAAGCGGAGCATCTCTATAATCAAGTCCTAAAAATGTAAGTAATAAGTATGTCCTTAAACTTTATCCAGTATTTTGCAGTATTTACTTACAATTTTGTATTGACTTTTATACATCTCTATTCTGATAATTCAGTTCTTACACTCTACAAGTGTTTATGTTCGTTTGTTCTACCGCTGGAACGATTAATAAAAAAATTTCAGGGTGGTTTTAAAGGTAAATCATAGGTTTTATGCTATTTTAATAGGTGGATGCGACACTAGCTTTTTAAAATAACATATTTTTTTCTATTCACACAACGTGTCCTATTTATCAATTTATTGTTATGCATGTATGTGTGTATGTATGTCAACTAAGATCTTATTAACGGCTGGACTGATCATAACAAAATTTTCAGGGAAGTTATATGGAGTTCCAGGGTAGGTTTAAGCTATTTGGAGGAAGGATCAATACAAATTTAGATAGATAGATAGATAGCCGGTGCCTTCGGCACCACGGGGCTAAAAAAACTAGTTTTAATCTTATAATTGTTCATTCTATATCCGCGGAAAGCCGTTTATAATACGACACGAGAAATAACTATTCTCGTATTCATTCAAATCCGGTGGATAGGAACCGGTTCTCATCCATACGAAAAAAAACTATGTCTAGCATCGTATTATATCCAGCTTTCTACGAATATAAAAATGTACAATCATAAGATTAAACATTCTGTATCCGCGGAAAGCCGTTTATACTACGATGCAAGAAATAACTATTATCGTTATTGAGAATGTTGTTTATAAACACATCCTCCAATATATTATTCCTTAAGGTCCAAGAAATGTTTAAAACTTATTTCTCGTATTCATTCGAATCCGGTGGACAGGAACCGGTTCTCATCAATACGAAAAAACTATGTCTAGCATTGTATTATAAACCGCTTTCTACGAATATAGAAATGTACAATCATAAGATTAAAACCATTTTTTAGCCCGTGCCTTCGGCACTTCGGAGCTAAAAAAACTGGTTTTAATCTAATAATTGTACATTCTATATCCGCGGAAAGCAGTTTATAATACGATGAAAGAAATAACTATTATAACCCTCCGTCCCCTTTCAACTTTTAAGTACTCCCCTTTTAAAAGCAAAGCTTTTCTACAATTAGAGTCGGTCCGTACGTACGTCTGGAACGGATAGCTTTTTTCGTTAATTTAGGCATGTTAGAATTGTCCTATCGATTTCAAACTTTACATGGTGATTACTGTAGGTACGATTATGGATATTGTCATCCTTCACTGTGTTCCAGAAAAGCCTAAAAATGACAAAAAATCATAGAGAGTGTATATTTTAAAATTTTGATGAAATTTTATTTAAATAGCAATAAGTATCCATATATCTTTCAATATAATGGCGAAATTTTAATAATCTCCATCCTGGCTGGCACAGGATGCCAGCAAACCTGGCAGGGTCATACAGGTAAAGAGTAAAAATATTTTGTTTGCCTTAAACTAAGCATTTTAAGTTACCAAATACTAATATATCCTATACTAGTACATACCAATATGAAATTTAAGTGTTTAAGTCAATTTCAGGGTCCAGGTATGATCCTGCAGATCCTGATCCCTCAGAAATCTTTAAACAGCTCTTGAGACCGCAATTTTTGACCTATAGACTTCAAATTTTAAACATAAGCTTTTCTAACAAGCATGCATGACCTACTGAAATCATATGAAAATTTGCCGCCGTTTTCCCGCCGATCGCCGCCGCCGAAATATATATTTTGAGATTTCTAATCTAAAGTTTACATACAGATGAGCCTATTTCTTATTTATTTTCTGTGTGTATATGTAGGGAGGGAGGGGACAATGGGCTGTTAATTATAATAGTCCCCAAATTCACAAAATAGCGTTTTCTTATTTGTGGGCATAACAATTGGTGGGACTTTTATTGAATTTTGATTGGTTGGTTTATTAGTTGAGTGTCCAAACGTTTCAATCACTAATTGTAATATATAGAAGGGGCAATTTTGTGTATTAGCATTTGGAATGTACATTAATTTCTCGGCCATTGTCTAATCCCTATAAATCTCTGATATGAAAGACTTTCATTTTATTTTCAATTTACTTGAAAGGAAGCATTTTCTATCTTAAACAATACAAATTCTACTTGTCTTTTTTAATAAGTATGAAAGCACCTTTGGAAAAAGGTTGCTTAATAAAAGGGTGAAGGGAGTAAATAATGCTAACAAATTAAATAAGAATATATATTTGAACTAGGAAACCACATAAAATTTTTTTAACTTCTAGCTTTAATAGGTTCAGATGTGGATGTAAGTGGGGCGTTGCCCCTCCCCCTCTCCCCCCAATAAAAAGGTAAAATGGTTCATATAAGAGCCTAGACATTTAGGGATTATCTTTATTTAAAACTTTTCTCTACCTTTATTTTAATTGAATATGTGTTGGAAATAAGTAGAAAAATAAATTACTTTTATACCTAAAAAAATTGTTATTTTATGATAGACCCAGTATCTTTAGGGCTTAAAAAAACAAACTTCGCATAGCTTCGCATACACAGGGTAAAGTTCTCTGATATTATACATACATCTAATATCACCATGTAAGAGGATTTGCTTGGACTTTTTTGGTCTTAAAAGATCTGGAACCAAACGTAAAATTTTCATTAGAAGAAAATTGTCTATTTTACAGAAATCGGGTATGCTAAGAAAACCATCTACAATTACAACAAAAAATGGAGATTTGACTTCTTTTAAAGGCTAAACGTATAAATTATTACATACTGATTCCAAAAATATATAATACTTAAAAATAGCTTTAAAAATAAAGGGTCCACGATGATTTGAAATGTAGTTTAGTTGACCTTAAAAATAGTTGTTTACAATGATGAAAAGGAACTTAATTCCATACCTCTGGTATAATTACACATAAAATTCTAATTTTTCATAGTAAAGAGCTAATTCTTTCGGCTTTATTTCCAAAAACTTGTGTATATTACTAAACAATGGTTTAAAAGTGTATTTTCCAAAATGTAAAAAACGATTTTTTGTCACCCGTGGAACATAGTGTCCTTGTTTTTACAGAAAAAGAACTTTCAATAGCTAAGTGGGTGGGAGATATCTGACACCTTTTTTTCAACAAATTTTCCCTTGTTAAGTTTAACCAATTAATTATATTACTTTCAACACATATTTTCATTTTTCTAGAAATATAGATATTTTTTAAATCTGAAATAGCTAGATTTACAAAAAATAAAATATAAAAAAGACAGCCATGTCGATAGACAAATAGAGAGATAGAGGACTATTAAAGTGTTAAAAGATAAACAGACAGATAGATAGAAAGATGGATAGACTTTTGTGATGGGAGGAGGAATGTCTTAACCTCATAAACCCCAGAATAAGTTTCTGTGACCTATTTAAAGTCACCCTGAAAAATAAAGGAATATTATTTATAAAAAGATATATTGGGTTGGAGGTAGGAAGGGAGTGGATTGGGTCAGGGGGGGGGGTGGAAAGGGGATAATCGTTATTATTAGCTCGCTGCAAGTTTCATTTTATTAGAGAACACGAAAATCTGATGTAAAAGCCAAGTAATAATATGTGCATAGTAAGGTCGGCACTGGGCAGTTTCAATTTCAAATCTTTATAGTTAAGAGTCCCTTTAAAACAACAAAATTTTAAAGCAGTATGTTCATATGAAGTATATACAAAAAATGTTTTTATTGAACTTAAACAATCATAACCGGACATTACTGCACAAGAAATAGTTTTATTAATAGTTTTACTTAACCTAATACCAAATCATATGGGTCCTAACCATTTTCAAACAGGCCTAAAATAATGATCCAGATGTTAGGACATACATTCCCTATTTATCAAAAATTTTTCTTTGACAATGTTTCATGGTACAAAAGTTAATAGTTGTTTAAAATAGTCTAGGCATTAGACTTTATATACCACCATCCTAATAGATTTTTAAATCGAAGTTTTCTATAATTAGGGTCGGTCCGTCCTTCTGTACGTCCGGATCAGTTAGCTCTTTTTGTTCATCTAGACATTGTCCTACCGTTTTCAAACTTTGCATGATGATTCCTATGATAGTAAGGTACGATACAAGATACGTAGCAACTCTATAATTGTTACTTGAAAGTCCGTACTTCCATTTAAAACATTCAGATAATTAATTTTTAAAAGCGAAACTTTTCAATAATTAGGTTAGGTCCGTCCGTCCTTACTCCCAATCGTAACCGTTAGCTCTTTACATTAATTTGGACAGGATAAAATTGGCTTATTGTTTTTAAACTTTGCATGATGATTACGATGATGATATAGTTAGGTATGATTCAGAAAGCACAGCAACTGTATAATCGTTATCAGAATGTCTGTACGTACATTTATTTTTAATTTTTTGACTACAATATTTCTTGTGATTTATTTATCCTATTCATCTGGTTTTTAGAATACTGATTCCTAGGACAACAAAATACATTGCTATAATCGAAGCATCTCTATAATCAAGTCCTAAAAATGTAAGTATGTCCTTAAGCATTATCCTGTATTTAAGCAATTTTTCTTCCAATTTTGTTTATGCTTATACATTTACACTCTACTTATACAGTTCTTGCACTTACCCCATAATGCGTAATTTTTATATGTGGCATGAGAAGACCTTTCTATAGACACCTTAACCAGGTTTCTAACACAATCCTAGCCAATTTGGCAAAAAAAAGAAAGGCCTGTCAAACATCAAGAACTAGGCAGAGCTGTCATGTCTCAGTGTATGGTGGTTCTGTCTTTTTTTTTCTTCACAAGGGCTAAATCTCGAGCTTTAGTACTCTGGAGAGGTGAGTAGATTCAAAATTCAATGTTGATTAACTCATTGTTATTGCTTGAGCAATAGTATGAATTGTGTTACTTAAAAGCGAAGCTTTTCTATATTAAGGGTCGGTTTGTCTGTCCGTCCGTCTGTAACAGTTAGCTGTTTTTGTTAATTTAAACAGGATAGAATTTTCCTATTGATTTTTAACTTTGCAAGCTGATTCATATAACAGTTAGGTACGATTAGAAAGCGCAGCAACTCTATAAACGTTACCAGAAAGTCCGGACGTCAATCTAAAACAAGCTGATTTTTAAATTTTTTTCACAACTAATTTTTTGAATGTTAAAATCATCCTTTTCACCTATTTTTTTAATACTGATTCCTATTACAACAAGGTATATGTTATAAGCGAAACATCTTTATAATCAAGTCCTAAAAACGTCAGTATGTTCTTAAACAGTATAATGTATTTAATCAATTTTGCAACAAATATACTTACAATTTTGTAAAGACATTTGTATTAATTCAGTTTATTCAGTTCTGACACTCTTCAAGTGTTAAAGTTTGTTTGTCCTTCCATTTCAGAGCTTAGATTTTATGGATGTTGTCATCCTTTTTATTGGTTTTTGACCAAAACTATAGGATTTATATTGAAAAAAGTAAAGCGATTGTTATTTTAACACCCTTTATATATTTATGTCCATCCGTCTGTATCTGTATAAAACTGGGGGGAACATAAATTTCTCGGCTGCTATTCAAGTTAAAGAGCCTAAAAATTTCATGAGAATGCCCTATACCGATGAGCTCCAGTTTATAATATTTAGCTCTGAGAGTCATTTGATTTATTTTGGAAATTTTAAATTACTTAGCTGCTATTCTAGATAGATAACCAATTTGTTTGATTAAAAATTTCTTAATCGATGAGCATCTACTCTCTACTCTACTCAGTACGTCAGTCTGTTGGAAATGCTCTGATGGTCATTTGATTTGTATTGGATTTGTAAAGTTGTTTTGTCCGTTTGTCTTTACATCCTTCCTATGAAGCAGAAAGCTTCGACTAATTCTTAAACACATGATAGTTATTTCTGGCATCATATTATAAAAAGCTTTCTGCGGATTTGTAGAAAACTGGATATAGTAATGAGATAGATATTTAGATAGATAGTTAGAACGGTAGATAGAAATATAGATACATAGATAGATAGATGGATTAATCATTATTTGGACTTTTTTAACCAAATTAGTTTTTTTAGGTTATTGATAATTAAAACAACCTCCTTAAGTTAATCATTACAATAAAATACAATTTTAAAATTTATTTACTGTTTAAATATGCATAAATATGACGTTTTTACTGACAATTTGGTTGAGTTTTACTCAAAGCATATTGCATGTTGACAATAAAATGATTATAACTTAAGTTCTATTTGAGATAAATTGATGAAATAAAAAGTATATTCAATTTGATTATGCTGAGAAGTCACTTATTGGTTTTAAAAAATAATAAACCCTTTTGATTGGGGGGGGGGGGGGGGGCGTTGAGTATCAAAATAAAGAAACTAATGTAAATTTCTTTTTTTTCTGATGGGTTTTAATGATTCATATAGCAGCAAAACTGTTTTTAGAGAATAGCCCTTTGTCTGTCTGTCCTTTTGTCTGTCTGTCCCTCCCCTTGTCTATACATCTGTCTAACTGCCTCTTTTTCGGATTTCAATGATTCATCTAGCATAGCCTAATTCTAATTAGTTAATACATGTATGAGAGCTCTATCCTGTCTCAATAACTTTTTTTTTCCTAAGTAAAAGTTGTACAGTACAGTTGTACAGAATAAGATTTTTTATTAAAGTCTCGAAATTGAAATTTAAAAAAACAGCTGATCATTTTTGTGGATTTTTTTTAAAATTACTTTTTTACCCAAATTTTCATAGTTTTTCCCCAAACAAATCACAATATTCTCACATTTCCAGCTTAGGTATTCTAAATTTATGCAAAAAAAGTATAATAGATGACATCTATAAAAAGATCCATAACCTCAATTTACTATTCTAAGATTTGTAGGTAAAACATAGATCCTGGATGTGATAAAAGGATCCTCTGAGGTTCCACCAAAGAAGTTTAAACAAATTAGAATCAGCAATGATTTTGTACAATGTTTTCATTATAGTATTGACAAGTAAATCACTTCTAGATACCAAGCATATGGAGGACTGGTAAAATTATTTCATTACTGAAACCAGGGAAACCTGACAATCAGGGTTCCAGCTACTGCCCTGTCACACTTCTTTTTCCTGCCTGCATGATTCGTCCCTACCTGAATGATGCTGTTAAACTTGCAGACCAACATTATGGCTTTCACACAGGCAGGTTCACTACCACTGCCTTACAGAGTATTAAAACCTTAATCAACAATAGCCTAAACAATAAGAAACCACTTTTTAGAACAGTGCCAGTTGTCATTTATCTTTCAAAGGCTTTTGACACTGTAAACAATTAAGTTCTACTGTATAATATTAATGTACTAGACTTGACTGAGTACATGAAATGTTTTCATGTGAATACCTTAGAGGTAGGCAACAATTTGTTGTTATCAGAGGATCTAGATCTGCGTACAAATCTGCCAAACAGGCTGTCCTACAAGGAGAGGTCCTATACCCTGTACTCTTCAATCCGTAAATTACATCAATGCCAACAACTCCAACAGCATATGTCCCCTTATTGATCCTTATGTCAAGGACATTAAAGCTTACTTAGCAGTTCTTGATGATTGGTTAAAAAGTCAGAACCCATTCATTTCTCCAGCTAAATCATCTGCAATAGTCTTTACAGCCTTTTCGAATGAAGCAGGCACTGTAGTTATTGTAGAGGTCAATGTTAAAACAGTACCATAAGTCAGACATCCTAAGCTCTTAGGTGTTATATGTGACAATCTTTTCTATATTGACCATCTTGTTAAGTAGCCTAGAAACAAAATAAACTCTAAAAACAAAAAGCTTGAAGCTCTCTCCACTAGAGGGAAAGAAAAGTAAGTTATAGTAAATACATACAAAGCAATTTACCAGTCCCTGATAATCTACTGCAGTCCCATATTTAGTAATGATAGCTGGGACAGCATTCTGTTTGCTGGAAAAGCTGCTCTGAGAACAGCCATCTACTGTCACATCATGACCATCATTGAAAAACTGCATGCAAAAACCAAGATTATGCCAGTGATAGACCATTAACATCTATGCTAAGCAAGCAAGTTTCTCCTGTCAACCAAAACACAAAATCACCTCTACATGACAAATCTGATCCCACCACCCTCTAAACACCAAATGAAAAACAGGATTTCCCAACTAGATCTGTCTGAAAAGACCTACAGATCCAGACTTAAGGTGATACACACAGAATCTGTCAGAAATACCAACAGAAACTAAAATGACAATAAAGATCTAAACATACTAGCCCCATCCATCAGAAAACATGAAAAATCATTACCCAGAACAGCTACAACCACCCTGGCTCAGTACTTTCAGGTTACAATGTTTACCTGAATACCTTAAAGGCCAGAGTAAACAAGAATCTGGTGCAGTTTGTGTCTGAAACTTGCAAGAATTTTACACAACCACCATCATTTCAACTGCAACCACAACCCATCAACACCTAGATACCTTTGAAAGCAGCCACAATACTGAACTGACTGTTTCCAATGATGATGAGCAGCAACAAACAATAACAGAGGAACTATTTTGACATCAAGTCAGCAAGGAATCAATATTGAGCAAGATAACTTTTCAATATTACAAGGAAAACTTTATACAGAATCATTGCTGATTCTGAAGCATGTTAGTTTCAACTTCATTGATGGAACCTCAGAGGGACATCTTTATACAGCCAGGAACTATGCTATAACAATTCATGAGGCATGTACGAGGGACATGAAAAGTGAGTATTTTTTTGTGTCGACTACCAAAACAAACTTAAGTTTTATTTAATTGTTTAGACATTAATTCAAATAACAACTTCAAATAACTCTTACAAAACTTCTAGACTACAAATCTTAGATTAGTCAATTGATTCTGTAAGATCTTGTTATTGATGATAACATAATCTTTGGTTCAGCTGTCATCTTACGCTTTTCTTTGCAAAAATTTAGATTAACTAAGCTGTAAATATGAGAAAATTGTGATTTTTTGGGGAAAAACTATGAAAATTTGAGGGAAAAAGTAATTTTTAAAAAAATCCACAAAAATGATCAGCTGTGATTTAATGAAAGTTATGGGCTGAACTGTCATACACTCCCGGTCATAGAAATATATGTCTTGTCATACATAACTCAAAAAAAACCTGTTTCCTATCCAGGACACCGGTGCTTAGCCGTTTTTGCCTATTTTCAGGGCAAATTCATCATTAATTATGTAGGAATCAACTTTTAAAAAAAATGTTTTTGGTTTACTTCATGATAAATGATAGCAATAACCATTTTTTAAATTTCTAGTACCAGCCACTAAACAGCTAGAAACGGCTGAACATGGCTGGCGACGAACAAGAGTATTATGTTTAGATAGGGCTTGTGACATGTCTTTGGGTAGGTTTTTAGAGGTGCTGAGCTCAAAAATACCAACAAGAATTGTGACTGACCATCCATATGGCAACTAGGAAACGGCTGAAAACAGCTGGCAGCGATCAGGAGTATAATGTGTAGATAGGGCCTGTGACATGCCTTTGGGTAGGTTTATAGGGGTGCTGTGGCAGCTGGGATACGGCTGAAAACAGCTGGCAGCAGTCAGGAGTATTATTTGTATATAGGGCTTGTGATGTGTCTTTGGGTAGGTTTTTAGATGTGCTGAGCTCAAAAATCCCAACAGAATTTGTGACCGCCCATCCATATGGCAGCTGGGAAATTGCTGAAAACGGCTGAGCTCAAATATACCAATAAGAATTGTAACCAACTATCCATGTGGCAGCTGGGATAAGGCTAAAAACAGCTGGCAGCAGTCAGGAGTATTAATTGTAGATAGGACTTGTGATCTGTCTTTGGGTAGGTTTTTAGGAGTGCTGAGCTAAAAAATAACAATAAGAATTGTGACTGACCATCCATATGGTAGCTGGGAAACAGCTACAGCTCAGCCTGTTGCCATGTTTTGTGGAAAATTAAGGATATGTGAACATCAAAAATTTTTATAGAAAAAACTTTTTCGATTAAAATTTTAACCCTATTTTGTTGAAAATATCAATAATAGAAAAGTTAAAAGTCCTTACATAGTTGTTCTACATCCAAAACTGCTAAAAACGGCCAAAGAAACGGCTATGAAGTACTCAAATTTTCAAAATTGAAAAAAATATCTAAGAGGATAACGCCAAAATTTCTTTTCAGTTTTGATGATTTTCCAGATTTTTTTACACAATTTTTTCAAAGCAACAAAAAATACATTTATGTTCATTTTATGAAAATAATTTTTGATTGAGGTACTTTTCAGATACCTGTACCAATGTCGAATTAAAGAAAAATTTTTAAAAAATATTTTTTTGGTGGTGCAAATTGACATTTTGTGAGAAAATTTCACCAAAAATATTAAGATTTTTAACCCCAAAAAATCAGTTTTCTCCATTTTACCCAAAAACGGCCAAAAAACCCCGGGTTTTGCAATAATAATATCAATATGCAACATGTATTATGTATAAAACAGTTTTCACAACCTGGGGCCTTCCGGCCGTTTTGAGTAATTTAGCATTTTACATTGCATGGTTTGAACAATTTCGTTCTTGTTAATTTCAAATTTTTCCCCCTTTAGAGGGGGAAAGAGTCATTTTAGAGCCCAAAGTCATCTCTGCAATGTTTTCAAACTTTTTGAGGCGGATCTTTCTTTACTTCTGCATAATTAGCCTTCGGCCATCCGTTACGCCATTATTTGCCGCCGTTTGCGTGATTTTTTACGATTTTTGCGTGTTCTCGCGGTTTTAATGGACATTTAAGGGTTAAAGGAGTCATTAAATAAAGATGACATAAAAATACTTTTATTTTTGCAATTAAATTTGCTAAATTTCATGTTTTCTAAAAAGATGCGTATTTATAACCGGTTTTGGTCCAGCAGAAGTTCAAATTTAGGAAATAATTATAATATTTGCAAATCTTATATATGCGTAATTATGTTTATATTCTTATACAAACTTTAAATGAAGATAGCTAGACTTAGAGTAAAGGTATTAACACAAAATCAAAAGTTTATAAAAAATTATGTTATTGTTGTTTATATCTGTAAAAAAAAATATTTGAAAACATGCCTTACAAGTGTCCTATTTTACTTATACTGGACCTACCTAAAAATGCCAGGACTCGAACTGGGTGCACCTGACGCAATATTCTTGTTCACAAACATTGTTTGCATTGAAAAAATATTTACATGGACGTTGATTTTGTTAAAATATTCAAATCCTAACTAAAGTTATGAAGGTTTATAGATTTTTTAAAATAGGGTAGCTTCGCTCTTCCAATACCGACAGACATACTTACCAAATGCACATTAGAAGTCAACAGGAGCAAAATTTAAGTTATTTCCTAGCTAAAGCAAAAAAAATTACATCATTTTCTCAAAAACAAGCCTATTTATTGAAGTTTACTTTTAATGTCCCGTTTTTAGGCAAAAGATCGCACTGTGTACCACGTACGTAGCACAGGAATATTTCTTAAACACCCAAAAACTAGAGTTTATGACGATTCTAACAATATGCATAATATTTTTCTACTATTAACACAAGCCGCGCAATTTGAATTTTAAAAATATACACATTTTTGCACATTCTTTAAATTGTTCATGATCCAAAAATCTTCCAATAAAAGGTACTTTGGAAAAACCAGTTTTTAAGGCATAATTTGTTAAAAATCGCTAAATATTTTTTTCTTATACAAATTGCCCCAACCCAGTAAAGAAATTAAGATATAGATCATTAATTTCTGTCAATGGCAAATGGGTTATATTAAGCAATACTTTTGTCCTATAAAAAAAACCCTGAATAGTTAAAAGATAGATTGGTAGATAGATAGCCTAGATAGGTATTTTGATTGATTTGGTTAAATCCCAGCTATAATTTTCGTTCTACAGAAAAGGGAATTTAGTCCATTGTCTTATCCCTTGAGATCCATAGATATATCAACTTAAAGGGATAGTTGCATTAAGTGCATTTCAAAAAATTTATTGCAAGCAAAAGTTACAAGTATACCATCAAACATACAGCATGACCCTCGAAAAAGTATTTTTAAGCATCTGCAGCCCTTATTTCTCAATGAATTATAAAAAAATGCATATGTCCTTGTTCTCCATAGTATTCCACATAAGTAGATATAAAAATATTTTTTTTACCTCCATTAACACCGGAGATTTTTAGAGCTAAAGTTTTGAAAAAGTGACTGAGAAAAAGAATTTTTTTTTGTTTCTCTTATTTTTTGAATGGTTATATTATGTTTTTCTGGCAACTGAATAATGAGACACAAAGAAAAACAAGTTAACTAATTATTTCTTTTTTATTCCACCAAAAAATATAAATTTTTAATGGCAAAAAATACTACTGAATGAATTGATTATTTGCAAATTTTAGGTTATTTATTAACCCTTATTTGAGAAAAGGATTAATTATGACAGTTGCTCCGCCTACTTTTCTGACATCTCAATAATTTAATAGGGGGTTAATTAAGCTTTTTAGACAAAAAAATCATTATGTTTTAATTTTATTTTCTTCATAACTTTTTTGTTATTAAAGTTAGGATTGTGAAACAAAAACAATTTTCCTGCTATATTCATAAAGATTTATTTGGTTTTTTAATCTTAAAAAATTTTGCCTAATAAGTAAGTTTTTCAAAATATCATTAAACTAAAAAGACTCAAAAAATATGTGTAAAAAATGCTTTTTACTCAAAAACTAAATTTTTTATTTCATTTTTGTATCAAGTTTCTGCTAGTAACAAAAATAAAAGGATTTCTACCTTAATTTTGGTAAAAAAGTCGTTTCATGTTAAAAGTTACTTTTTCCTCAGTCACTTTTTCAAAACTTTAGCTCTAAAAATCTCCGGTGTTAATGGAGGTAAAAAAGATATTTTTATATCTACTTATGTGGAATACTATGGAGAACAAGGGCATATGCATTTTTTTATAATTCATTGAGAAATAAGGGTTGCAGATGCTTAAAAATACTTTTTTGAGGGTCATGCTGTATATGATATTGCATTACAGTAAATAACAAACAATTAGACATAACGAAATTAGTAGTCACGCTGTTATTTTTTATGAATATAGCCAGTTATATAAATAACATATATCACAAAAATACTATTTTAAGTCCTAATATTTTTAAACTACATGGTAGAATATTGAAATTCTTTCAAATGTATGCCCTATAAATGTAAAGGGGTAGTTTCACGAAATGCATTTGAACTTAATTTAGTGAACCGCATATTTTTTCCTAGTTAATGGGTTAAGCTACATTTAAATAGCATATATTTGAAATGAATTCAATTTTCTACCTCGTAGTTTTTAAAATATCAAGACTTGAAAATTGTCCTTTTGTGATATATGCAATTTAAAAAGACGATTTTCTAGTCTTGATATTTTAAAAACTACGTGGTAGAAAATTGAAATTCTTTCAAATATATGCCATATAAATGTAGTTTAAACATTTAACCAGGATAAAATATGCGGTTCACTAAATTAAGTTTAAATGCATTTCATGAAACTACCCCTTTAAACCATTGAACAGGAAAAATTATGCAGTTCACTAAATTCAAATTTAAAGGCATTTCGTGCAACTACCCCTTTAAAAAAAGAATTATATTTAACTCCATGCAGAACCAGAGATTCTGTTGGACCAAAATATAGATATATAGATAGTAGATAGTTAGACATGTAGCTAAATTAATAGATTGACAGAAACAAAGCATATTCTATAGGTTTTCATTATAACAAGGATGACAACATTCATTAAAGTGAAGCACTGAAATGGTAGGACAAACGGACATTAATGCTTGTATAGTGTCTGAACTTAATAATCAAAATATAAATGAATAAGAGTCGAACCAAAATTTAAATAAATTTGTTGAAAAACGGCTTGATACAGGATAATTTTTATGGACATACTTACATTTTTATAGAGTTGCTTCGCTTATGATATTGTACTTTGTTGTCCCGGGAATCAGTATACCAAAAATCAGATCAATCGGATACTTAGATCACATAAAAGATTGTTGTTAAAAAAGTAAAAAAATCAACATGTTTAAAATGGACGTATGGACATTCTGGTAGTGATTATAGAGTTGCCTAACTACTACAGGAATAAATAGGACAATTCTAACATGCCTAAATTAACGAAAACAGCTATCTGTTACGGACGGACGGACGTACGGATGGACCGACCCTAATTATAGAAAATCTTCGCTTTTAACAATTTTACTTTGTTGGTAACTATTCTTAAATTAGATTAGAGTAACATTGTGACTGTGCGTATGAGTTTGTCTTTCTGCCTGTGTGTACCAAGAATCTCGCTAACCACTGGACCATTAGTTCTCTTTCACATTGTTGCTTTTATAGGTCTTTTCTGAATGGAACCACAACCCTCCAAAGAGAAGGGGAGGGGGGGATAAAGGAGTTATTACGCTCAAAATTATCCATAATTTCAAAACTTCTATTCTTACAGTTTGTTTAAGGCTATAACCCACTTGAAGTTATATCTTAATCTTTTAAAAATATATTTAGTCTTAGATAATTAGATAATAAACAAAGGTAAGTGGAAATAGTTGTATCTGCAGCAAAAGTTTTTAGTAGCTGCGCTTCTTTAATAAGAAAGTAAATCTCTAGATGTAGGGAAGACTGTACTGAGTATGTATGGCCACTATTTGAATAAAGCTGAAATAAAGTAGGGTTGCTGCGCTACTTTACTTCAAAACAAGGATGACAACATCCATAAAAGCGAAGCTCTGAAACGGTAGGACAAACGGACATTAACACTTGTGTAATGTCAGAACTGAATAATCAGAATGCGAATGTATAAGAGTCAAAGCAAAATTGTAAGTAAATTTGTTGAAAAACTCCTTGATACAGGATAATGATTATGGACATACTTACATTTTAAGACTTGATTATAGAGCTGCTTCGCTTATAATATTGTACTTTGTTGTCCCAGGAATCAGTATACCAAAAATCAGACCAATCAAATAATTAGGTCACATACAAATTTGTTGTTAAAAATGTAAAAAAAATCAACATGTTAAAAATGGACGGACGGACATTCTGGTAATGATTATAGAGTTGCTACGCTTTCTAACTCGTACCTAACTATTACAGGAATCACCATGCAAAATTTGAAATCGATAGGACAATTTTAACATGCCTAAATTAACGAAAAAAAACTTTTTTAAAAAGTAAAAAAATCAACATGTTTAAAATGGACGTACGGACATTTTGGTAATGATTATAGAGTTGCTACGCTTTCTAAATCGTACCTAACTACTAAAGAAATCACCATGCAAAATTTCAAATCGATAGGACAATTCTAACATGTCTAAATTAACGAAAAAAGCTATCCGTTACGGACGGACGGACGGACGTACGGACGGACGGACGTACGGACGGACCGACCCTAATTATAGAAAAGCTTCGCTTTTAAAAAGTATCCTATAATTGGATGATAATATAAATGTTTAAGTTAAGTTCAAATAGAAATAAAAATTTAACAAATATGGAACAATTTTAGCTGGAAAATAAAGATAAATAAATGATTTTAAAATTAGATGTTTTATAAATACAAATTATACAACTTTTTATTATAATAATTAAATGTGATTTTTTTTGTATGTATACTATAACAATGGTTTAATGCTTTTTTAAACACAATCTCTCTAAAGTACAGGTTCTATTGGCTATGACTCATAAGATAAGAAATTAAAGTTTTTTTGTTTGAAGCAAAATATCTTGGAAATGGGATATCAAACTTCATAATCCATTTTTCTAACGTAACAAAAATTTCATAGCTAAAACATACAGATACTATATTACTTTTTACTTTATTTTTAGAATATAGTTTTTAGAAATGTCCTTTGGCCCCATCACTATGTTCCTGACAGTGATGTGATGTATAGTCCCTCTCTTCCTGACTTGAGAGCAATGTATGTATTTTGTATATTAGCTTTTAGTTCTTGTGTCAACGGTTTCGGAGCAAGACATTGCTCTGCAACACGACACGAACATAAAAGTGAACAGTTGTCTTAATATTAATGTTATTATTGTATGTTAACCTTGTCTTGAATTAATACACTTTATAAGAATATTTAGCTGTTTGTTCTTGCTATTACTACACGTCATTTTGGCGCAGTAGTGTAGTACGAATCTATAGCTCAGATTTTCTTTTAATTGTATTATTTCTTTTCTTTTTAGTTTGTTCAGGTATTTTTTTGTGTTGGAACGATGGGATTGACCATTGAAGAGTGGAGGAAGTTGTCTCAGGATGAGAAGGATTTGCATTTGATTAATGAGATCCATGCTCTTGGGACTAGAATTGATAATGTGGCGGCGGAGCTGGGTGGGCGTATAGCGCCACTGGAGACGAAAATTCAAGAGTTGACGGATAATGTTGATACTAATGTTGCTGCGGTTACTGGACTGGCTACTCGGATGGACGATTTGGAAGATCGTCTTAATAAGGTGGTGGAGCCTAGTGTTGATAATGATATCAAGACTGAGAATGTGACCGTTGTGAATGAGTTTATGACTGGCCAGCAGCGAATTCTTGAAAAGATTGCCCAGCAGAATAGTTTGAATGACCAGCAGAATGGTTCGAATACCCAGCAGAATGGGTCGAATAACCAGCAGAATACCCAGCAGAATGGGTCGAATAACCAGCAGAATGGTTTAAATAACTCTATGCCGTGGCAGAGGACGGCTGGCGGATCTGGAGGATTTGGAGGATCAGAAGAGAAGCCTCAATTGTTTGCTAGTGGTTCTCGAACTATTTTTGGTGGAATGCAAGATCATGAAGATAAGATCGAAGCTCGAACTGCTAATGAAAAATTTTGTTTCCTTGAACAAGAAAGTTTGGTGGTGTTGCCAACACTTTCTATGGACAATTTCAAAGCTCCAATTGCTAATGAAAAATTTTGTTTCCTTGAACAAGAAAGTTTGGTGGTGTTGCCAAACAGGTTAGGGGGGGGAGAGTGTATAGGTGGAGAGGACCAGGTAACAGTCAAGGAGATGGTGAACCAGGTCGAACCTCTGGAGGAGGAGAGACATGTGATGCTGGACCAGGTCGAACCTCTGGAGGAGGAGAGACATGTGATGCTGGACCAGGTCGAACCTCTGGAGGAGGAGAGACATGTGATGCTGGACCAGGTCGAATTCCTGGACCAGTTATGCTTAAAGAATGGAGAGAGGGTGAACCAGGTCGAACCCCTGGTGAAAGAGAGATATGTGATGGTTAAGAACACCATGTCACCATTCTGTCCATTGAAGGACACCACGACACCATCCTGTCTAGTGAAGGACAACATGTGGGTGGAGGACACCAACATAATGTCCAGGGAAAGATATGTGCCGCCCTGGACATGTACTATGTTGGTGGAGGACACCATGAAAGGGGAAAAGGTGCCGCCCTGGACATTGCAGGACAACATGTGGGTGGAGGACACCAACATAATGTCCAGGGAAAGATATGTGCCGTCCTGGACATGTACTATGTTGGTGGAGGACACCATGAATGGGGAAAAGGTGCCGCCCTGGACATGTATCAGCAGGGAGAGAAGGATAGACATGTGTTGTTAAAAAATTATCCTTTTATAGTTTGTTTCTACAGGGAGACAGTTGAGTATTGTTAAAAATTGTTAAAAATGTATTCTCTCTATCCTTTTATAGTTTGTTTCTACAGGGAGACAGTTGAGTATTGTTAAAAATTGTTAAAAATGTTTTCTCTCTACAGTTTATTCCTTTCTACAATTTGCAGGGAAGCAAGGATTACATGTATTTCTTTCTATAGCTTATTCAGGACAGACGTGTATTGATTAAACGAGTATTTCTTTCTACAATTTGCAGGGAAGAAGGATTTTCCCTACAGTTTTGGATTGTATCAACAGGATATACATGTACTACGGCCTACGGCGATTTGACGGCGGTGTGGCGGCGATCGATTTTTGTAGTTTTGCAATTAAGATATCTATAATTGAATAAGTATTGTATCTGATAGATTTGACGGCTTATAAAAATGTATAGAAGTTGTGCTTCTGGAAGTATTTCTATTTAGGAAATAAAACTCGCAGATGTTATGTTGACATACAAATCATAGATTATTTGTGGAGCAACTTTTTCTAGAATGAACGAAAATTTATCTGCTATTGTTATATCCCTGTATATTACTGATCTTACTCGATTTTTTGGGAATGAACGTCAATTTATTTTCCATTGTTGTATCCATTGCTAATAAATGTAGATCTCTGATATTATTCGAATTAGTGGGATAAATGTTAATTTATCTGCCATTGTGGTGTCCATGCATAAGGTTAGAATGTATAACATATAATTTGGAAAGCGCTGACATTGTTTAAATAATAAGAAGAGAAACGAAGCAACTCTATAAAAATAATTTGATTTATGGTAATTATTTGAATTCTGGAAATATAACATTTTGTTAACTATTGAATACGAGTTTATGAGATTATGTTATTATGAAAATCAAAATATATGCATTTATTTTTTTTTTGTGTTTTGTTACACTGGAATTGGATATTTGGATATATTTATTTTTGTTTCAGACTATTGTGGTGTCTAACAGAGATAAGAATAAAAAAAATGGAAGATGGATTAATTTCAACGAAAATAGGAATACAATTTTGTAAAATTGTTAATGGAAGAAAATTGATTTTATTAAATGTTAATATCGTGATTTTATGAAAATTGGATAAAAATTTGAAATTAGATACTTTAAAAAGTATTAGAATTTTGATGAAAGGCTGTAAATTGTTTTAAAAGTTGAGTCAGTTATTATGGTTCTAAGTATTTAATTTTAAAACAATTATATTGCGGTTTATGTATAAATAAGAGTAAAGCTACTCTTAAGCTTATATGAATGGAAACAAAATATTTTGAATATGGTTAAAATGTGCTATGAATAATAACGATTGTACTTGCGTGAAGATAGATATGTGATCTTTGATCTGTGATATATTATTCATAGTACGAAATTTCTATTACAGAGAGAAATTTTGTTTGTTTTGTTTTTGAATTTACGTTGATTTGGATTGATACATACTTGTCATCATGATCAGTAGAATGTGATATTTGATATTTGATATTTGATTAATGGGCGGAATTTTTGTGGATTTAACTAGATTTATTTTAAATAATTAAATGGCGATTTAAGATTGGAATGCATAACTCAGCAAAAAATTTTTAATGAAGCAAAAATTGTTATTCAGTATTTGATTATGATGTGAGATAGAGAGAGAGAGAGAGAGAGAGAGAGAGAGAGAAAGAGAGAGAGAGAGTGAGAGAGAGATATGTGTGTGGAATTGGATTGTACAATGGACATATTATATGTGGATTAATTATGATATGTGTGCAAAATTGAAATGTATAATGGACATATTATATATATATGAATGAATTATCGGAAATATTTGTATAGTAGGAAATGAATGATTATTGGAAATATTTGTATGGAGAGAAGAGAAAACTTGTTGATGTGTGTACAATGGATATATTATTTATGGATGTTTGTTGAAAATAAATCGGAAATATTTGTATAGTAGGAAATGAATGTTATTGGAAATATTTGTATGGAGAGAAGAGAACACTTGTTGATGTGTGTACAATGGATATATTATTTATGGATGTTTGTTGAAAATAAAACTTTGTGCAAGTTTTGACAATAGATCTAGTATATATAGGATTGTGTAGGGAAGAGATGTCTATTGTGTATATCTATATCCAATGATGGGTGATGCAATATAGATTAATACTAAATGTGTTGTTTAGACTTGGTGGTTAAATGTTGCAAGTTTAGTTTGACCTATATATGACTTCTATTGAAACGTTTTCGAATATGATGTATAAACCAAGGATATTAATATTCATAAAAATGGAGCATTAACACTCGTATAGTAAATGTTGATATATGATTTATATGATATATGATTTTTATTGTAATGAGGATATGATGTATAAAAACAAAGATGACAGCATCCGTAAAAACGAAGCAATGGAATGGCAGGACAAACGGACATCAACACTTGTATAGTGTCAAAATTAAATAATCAGAATATACATATAAGATTCAATGCAAAAATTGTAAGCAAATCTGTTTGTAATAAACAAGGAAGACAACATTAATAAAAGCGAAGTATTGAATGGTAGGACAAACGAACATCAACACTTGCATAGTGTCAGAACTGAATAATCTTTGTAAAAACAAGGAAGACAACATTAACAAAAGCGAAGCATTGAATGGTAGGACAAACGAACATCAACACTTGTATAGTGTCAAAACTGAAAAAATAAGTGCATAAGAGTCGATGTAAAATTGTAAGTAAATGTGTTAAAAAAGAACTGATTGAAACAGATTGATGTTTTACTTACATTTTATGAACTTGCTTATAGAGTGGCTTCGCTTATAAACCGCTTAACACGTAGCACATCTACTTGTTGTTGGGTAGGTGATAGGTTTGAATCTTGGTCTGACACTGAGTCATAACTAACAAAGTTAAAAATGGTTCCTACTGCTACTATGTGAGATGTGAGACGTTAAAGTTAGAGTGGGGAAATGTTTTCTTGAAAAAGGTTGTGCATCTCAGAGTGTTGGTTGTCTGAAGGGTGATTGGATGCTTGACACTGTAATCATAAAGTATTGTACTTTGTTGTCCCAGGAATCAATATACATCAAATCAATCGGATAATTAGATCATATGAAATTATTGACATCGCAATCATAAAGTATTGTGCTTTATTGTCCCAGGAATCAATATACATCGAATCAATCGGATAATTAGATCATATAAAATTATTGGATAATTAGATATTTTAACTGCTTCGATTATAATGTTGAATTTTGTTGTTCCCGGAATTAGTATACAATCGGATAATTAGATCATATAGAAATTTGTGGTCAAATCAACATGTTTACAAATGGAAGTACGGACGTCATAGAAATGATTATAGTGTTGCTACGTTTTTTAAATTGTACCTACCTGCTGCAGAAATCATCATGAAAAGTTCGAAATACAAAAAGTAGATAGATGTAAAGTATGGATGGGCGGACCGAATCTAATTATAGAAAAAAACAAATATATCAATAACACAGGGTGGTGAATCAAAATGGTCGTATGGATGGGCGGACCAAACCTAATTATAGGAGAAGAATTATATAAATAACACAGGGTGGTGAATCAAATTGCACTCAAACTTGAAATTGAAACATTATGTGTTGCTCAATTTTGGATGAATCAAATTAACGTGAATAGATGTGGGCGGATTTCAATCTATTTAAGAACTTGGAATATAATGAACGTATTGCGAAAGTTTTGGTGGATCAGAATAAAATGGAAAATATTGAGGGGTGGATTGAAATCTACTAAAACTTGGAATTATAATGGATGTGTTAAGTTTTTGTTTAAGCTTAAATTTTATTAAGGACACTCGATATAGAATAGTATATATTGCGATTTAGTGATGTTGATTCAGCAAAATTATTTATGAAGCTTAGAATTTCATGAAGCAAAATTGTTATAATGCATTAGATATTTGAGTGGAGCTGTCTCTCTTCATGGAGAAGGGGGGTGGGCAATAATTTGGCAAGGAAAGTTTGCACTGTCTCTCGAAGTTGGTATGCGCAAGGTGGGGTGGTGCAGAGAGGTAGCAGCAATGATGAGCAGGAGTTGGGCGTTGTATGCGCAAAAGTTGAGCTGCGCAAGAAAGTGCTCTCAGGTATAGAGAAAAATAGTTAGTTGTGCTTCAACTTTCAAGATTCTAATACATAAAAATAGTTGTGGATGATATAAGTTATTATTCAGATATTTCATTGAATAATTAGGTAAATTTTTTACTGTATTAGACTAATATATTGTATTAAGAATTATTTTTATGTTGCTCGATTATTGACAAACATTTGATTAATATTATATTTCTTAATACATTTTTAAGAAGACATGTTGAAATTTTATTTGTTAAGTGATAACATTTAAGTATGGCATCTAAAATAATTGTATTATGTTTTAGATTGGTCGAAAAGAGGAGTAGTTGTGGTGGTTGAGATACAGTATTACCTGTTGGTGAGTTTTAGTTTGTTAAGATTTTAATGATGTTCAATATGGATATACATTTGATTAATGTTATATATACTAATACATGTTAAAGAAATTATTTTATTTTGTTGAGTAAAAATAAAATATGTATTAAATAAGTTTTGGCATCTAAAATGATTGTATTTTGTTTTAGATCGGCCGCAAGAGAAGTAGTTGGTGGTGACTGAAATTTAGTTTTGAATTTGGCCATTGTTTTGTGTTGACATTGATATTATTTGAGAGTGGAGGCTGGTACATGATACACTTTGATCTGACCGATTATATGTTGAATTAAATGTTGGTGGAGAGAGAGTGGAGGCACATGATACACTTTGCTCTGACCGATTATATGTTGAATTGCTGCTGGAGAATCTGTTTATAGATTAGATGTGAAGTCTGTTGAAGTTCAGAATGCTAAACAGGAAGCTAAACAGGAAGCTAAACAGGATTGTTTAGTGATTGGGTCAGTAATATTGTGAAACATGCTATTGCTGCTGGAGAATCTGTTTATAGATTAGATGTGAAGTCTGTTGAAGTTCAGAATGCTAAACAGGAAGCTAAACAGGAAGCTAAACAGGATGCTAAAACTGTTCTCAATAATGCGGTCAAGAAGCTTGGAGTATCACCAGGAAGGTAGATATCAAGTTCAAGGTTCCTGTATTCTCTGGCAACTATAAGGAGATTTAGTGATCATGAAAAGTACCTGAAGCTAACAACTGAGTGCTTGCACAAAACTCCAAAGGAAGCCTGTGCTGGATTGACAACATATTTGGAATGTATGGAGCTGCTGTTTATGGATTTACTAATATTCTGTCTATTGTGCAACAAAATATGTTTCCTCATGATGTACTAGAGCTGATGATGTTACAGATTAAATACTTGCAAACAATGATTGATGAAGCTATCTTTGAGCTTGAATATGATATCTTGCAAACAATGATTGATGAAGCTATCTTTGAGCTTGAATATGATATCTCTATATATGGGAAGACTATTACTGATCTTGGCAAGAAGAGTCTTAAAACAACCAGTAGTGGCAAATCATATGCAACTAATGATAGTACTGGTGATAGTGATGATCATAATCCTACTGAAGCAAGTCAATCTGTTGGTACTGGTGATAGTGATAATCATAATCCTACTGAAGCAAGTCAATCTGTTGATACTGTTGTTGCAACCCTTTCTCAACCTGTTATAAGTACTCCAATCAACAGTCCAACTGCTGCCAAGGAGAAGAAAAGTAATTTAGATTTATAGATTGCTAGATTTATAATAACTGTTGAAAAGTTTTGAAGACTTGGAGGTGTTAAATTTAAGCATTTAAGCAACAGTTGTGGATAATAAGACGTCGGAGAGTAGTTTTGAAGCTTAATTTGAAAATTGAGGATTCGTATGTCAAGGATAATGAAATAACATTGAGTTAAATGAAATATGTTGATATTGTAACATTTTGAACAGATGTGCACAGTGTGCCAGATTAACGTAAATAAATTAACGTAAATAAATACAGAGATATACACCATGGGCTAGAAGCTATTGTGAAGTTGTGCAGAATTTTAAAATAGCATGCATTGTATCTTAAATATATTTATGACTGATAAAACGGATATTTGTAAGTTGTTAATACAAGGGCAGTCAAAGTATAATGCTGGTTAGTGAAATTTTAGCTGTTCTAAAGAAGGCGGGGCTTAAAGTTGATGTGGCTGTTGTAGATTTGACTGCCAGGTTGGATATCTTACTTGTCAATAGCTGGTGTGTTTGTCGATAGTTAGTATTGAAAAACAAAATGGATCAGATTTCGAATCAATCTATGGCGAAGGTTTTGGTTGCTTTTGTTCGGCTGCAGTTTTCTCTGTGTTTGTTGTTTCTGTTCATTGTTTTCAACGTTATCATTGGTTGGAGTGTCGACAGTAGCATCATTGTTATAACGAAAATCATTGGCAGTTTCTGTATTTTGAATGACATGTCGATTTTTGGAATCTAACAGAGATGTTAATAGCAGTTATTGTGGTTGTCATTATTAGGCTTAAGTCATGCCTGACTATGCAATAGATATAATCTCCTGGATGATAAATGTGAACAGCAGTTCTGATTTTTGATCTGAGACCTCAAACATTTGGCAGGTTTGGTTACTAGAATGGTTGAGTTAGATGCTCGGTTGGCTAACCTGCAGGATCAGCAACGTATTTTGAATCAGGAAAGGGTGAATTTTGGGAAGTAGTTAGAGTCGATGCTAGAAAGGATTTGATCCCAATTTTTTGAAGAGATTGGAGGCTTCTTGTGGTGGAGGTGAATGGCTGTTGTGTTGTTTGAGAAAATCACAGTTGCTAAGTGGAAACCAGTTTATAACTAAGTTTATAACTAAGCTAAGGTCAACTGGTATAGTTATATCGTCTGTGGTGTTGTAGCATTGGTATGGTTATGTCATTTGTGAGATGTTGATGGATTGATGGATAATGATGGATTGATGGATATGAATGATACTACTATGGTTGGTATGGTATGAATGATACTACTATGGTTGGTATGGTTATATCATTTGTGAGATGTTGATGGATTGATGGATAATGATGGATTGATGGATATGAATGATACTACTATTATCAAGAAAAATCTGGCAAAAGAAAATGAATATTATGATCAAGAATAATTATAGTTTTACTGTGTATTAATTCATATTTTATTTTATTTTTATGTATTAATGTTTAAGTATTTGTTGAGGCAGTAGTAGTCTCGAAAGGTTTAATATTAATGCTTTTATAACAATGCATCTCTAATGACATGTTTTTAAATCAATGCATTCTGATGGTTATATGTTAATCAGTGTTTTTATTTATCATGCATTTATAATAACTATGTTAATCAATGCATTTCCAATGTTTATGTGTTAATCAATGCATTATATGTTAATCAATGCATTTTTCAATGATTATATGTTAATCAATGTTTTTTTTAAAAAAATAAAAAAAAGAGAAAATAAAACACATAAAAAAAAAAGGAACATATAAAAAACATAAAAGAGTTCTAAGGAACCAAAACAAAAAGAAAAAAAAATGTATATGAAATGTTTAAAGATCTGGAAATAAAATAAAAAAAAAAAAAATTATGGCAGGTGTCATACCAGATCAATTATTATCTATTTAATAAGCATTCAATGCTACTTATAATATATATGATAATTAACATGTAATAAACATATTGTTATATTCAATCTGAAATATTACAGTTTTGAAATCCATGTTCCTGTTAAAGCCAGGGAGAAATGTGATGTATAGTCCCTCTCTTCCTGACTTGAGAGCAATGTATGTATTTTGTATATTAGCTTTTAGTTCTTGTGTCAACGGTTTCGGAGCAAGACATTGCTCTGCAACACGACACGAACATAAAAGTGAACAGTTGTCTTAATATTAATGTTATTATTGTATGTTAACCTTGTCTTGAATTAATACACTTTATAAGAATATTTAGCTGTTTGTTCTTGCTATTACTACACGTCAGTGACAAAAAATCGATTTTTACATTTTGGAAAATACACTTTTAAACAATTGTTTAGTAATATACACAAGTTTTTGGAAATAAAGCCGAAAGAATTAGCTCTTTACTATGAAAAATAAGAATTTGATGTGCAATTACACCAGAGGTTTGGAATTAAGTTCCTTTTCATCATTGTAAACAACTATTTTTTCGGTCAACTAAACTACATTTCAAATCAGTGTGGACCCTTTATTTTTAAAGCTATTTTGGAGTATTATATATTTTTGGAATCAGTATATAATAATTTATACGTTTAGTCTTTAAAAGAAGTCAAATCTCCATTTTTTGTTGTAATTGTAGGTACTTTTCTAGACATACCCGTTTCTTGTAAGATAAACAATTTTCTTGAAATGAAAATTTTACGTTTGGGTCCAGAACTAAAAATGGCAAAGGATGGCAATAAAATCCTCTCGTATGAGTAAATTAGAACTATGTATAATATCATAGAACCTTAGCCTAATCTCCCGAAATCTCGCGAAGTTTGCTTTTTTAAGCTCTTAAGTAACTAGGGTTAACCAAAAAATAACAATTTTTAAAGTCATAAAAGTAATATATATATTTCTTATTACTTAAAACACCTATTCAATTAAACTTAAAGTAAAGAAAAGTTTTAAAATCAAATAAATGATTATCCAATAATGTTTAAGCTCTTATCTGAACTATCATACCTTTTTATTAGGGGGGGGAGGGGGGGGGTTGCTTGATATATATTAATATTGGATCCCATTAAAGCTAGAAGTCTAAAAATTTGTATGTGTTTTGCTTGATCAAGAAAAAATATTCTGATTTTATATTTGTAACATTATATACTCCCTTTACCCTTTTATTGAGCAACCTTTCACAAAAGGTTCTTTCATACTTATTAACAAAGAAGAGTAGAATTTATGTTGATTAAGATAGAAACTGTTTCCTTTAAAGTAAAATGAAAATAAAAATAAAAATTAAAGTCTTACATTTCTATGATCTAAAGGGATAAGACAATTGCCGATAAATTAATGTATATCCCCAATGCTAATACACAAAATTGCCCCTTCTATAAATTACAATTAGTTGTTGAAATGTTTGGACACTCAACTAATAAACCAACCAATCAAATTAATAAAGTCTAAAAGTTGTTATGCCTACAAATGAGAAAACACTATTATAAAACATTGTGGACTAGAAAAATAAACAGCCCATTGTTCCATCCCTCCCTGCTAAAAAAACACACAGAAAATGAGTAAGAAGTTGACTGATCTGTATGTAAACTTTGTATTAGAAATCTCAAAATATAAATTTCAGGGGCAGCGGTCTGCGGTAAAACGGCTGCAGATTTTCATTAAATTTTAGTTGGTCGTGTAATGTTGTTAGATTAGCTTAAGTTTAGAATTTGAAGTCTCTAAGTCAAAAATTGAGGTAACAGGAGCTAATTAAAGATTTCTTGAGACCTGCAGGATCAGGACCTCCAGGTTAATACCTGGAACCGGAAATTTACTTGAACAACTAGATTTCATATTGGGATGTAGTATTATAGGATATTTTAGTATTTGGTAAGATGAAATGCTAAGTTTAAGTCATGAAAAAATATTTTTGCTCTTTACCTGTATGATCCTGCCAGGTATCCTGGCATCCTGTGCCCGCCAGGATGGAGATATTCAACTTTCAGTTATGTGTCGTGCCCATTTTAAACAAGTCACTCAGTTAAAGCTCTATATCTATCACACACAGAAAATGAGATAGAAAATACCTGTAAGGGGGGGGGGGGGTCGCCCCCCCCCTGACTGTTAAGGGTTACCTAACATTGATTATTGGGTTGTGCAATATCTTTTGATATAATTCCCGTCAATGTAGCTCAAAAACAAAGGAAGTTACAGCTTCTTATATGTGCTTATTAGACTATCTTTAAGCCCCCCCTTGACGCCCTTTGTGTAAAACCCCTATTATAAGTATTTTTTACCATTATTTTAAAAGATATATGTATACTTATTGCTTTTTAAATAAAATTTCATCAAAATGTTCAAATATACACTCTCTATGATTTTTTGTCATTTTTCGGGATTTCTGGAACACAGTGCCCATGTATTGATATTTCAGGGATGATGTGGACGATAGGCTACATTTTCACTGGTACCTTAAGCTTTCTAACTACGTTATTTGTTTATTGATTCGAAACTTTTGGGTGTTTTTATTGATTTTTTATATAATTGTATCAAACTTTTTAACAATTTATTTTAATGTGCAGAAGGGGTAATTTAGTTTATCATTATTGGAAATGTTGTTTGTCAATGTTGAGTATTATTTTATTCTCCCTATCCCTTTTTTCACACGTTTCATTTTGTGTTTTAGTATCAAATAATTCAGGAAAAAAGGAAAAAAATACAAAAGAAAGATTTTGGTATTTTTATGAAAAAAGGTATAAACTATATTTTATTTCATAAATCTTTAATTTAGACCAAAACAGGTTTAAGGCTATTTTACCCAGAAATATAGATACATACTTCTTCTTTTCAAATGTTAATTCTTAAAAATTTAACTAATTGTAATAAAAATGTTGTTACTAAGTAATGGATATTTATTTCTGGTCACTTTACTGTTAACTTCATCCATGAATATCTTTTAGGAAAAGTTTTTCAATTTTAGCCCCCCCGGGGAGTGTGTGAAATGTTTTTTTGACCTTTTTTCCCACGTAATTAATTAAAGCATAATACTCATTTTTTTGTATTTATTTAAATTTTGATTTTTATTTATTTTTAACAGATTTTGAAAAGTTTTTTATGTATGAAAAATCGTTAAAGATATGTTTTTAAAAGGGATAGGGAAACATATACTTTAGGATAATACATTTACTTTCTTAAGCATATAATTGTTGAATTAAAAATACATTTGTATCATTGCCATGCATAGTTAAGACTTTCAGACAAAGGTCTAAGGGAGTCAAAGGGAGTGGGAAGTCAGTAATCAAAACCACTCAATGACATCATTAAGATTCCTTGAAAATAATATTTGATAGAAATATTTATAGATATTTCTATTATTATAAGAAACACTTTTGTGTAAGAATATTTTTTATTGGGTAACAGGAAACATTGGACGATTAAACTTGACATTTGTTGTGTGTCTTTAAAACTTTAAAACAGTGTGGTTGACAAAACAGCACAAACGTACACAACTTTTTGCTTCACTCCTATTATTTCACATACCCACTTTGGCAATTATTTTTTTATGCGTTAGCACTTAGCCTTTCCATGTTCTTTCTATAACACAAGAAACCAAAATATTTCTTTTCAGTGTACCCTTTTTATTAGTAGCGAAGCTACTCTATAATTCGAAATGTCCGTCCGTCCGTCCGTCCGTCTGTCCGTCTGTCCGTCCGTGTAAGACAGAATAGGGGAAACGTGATTTTCTCGGCTCCTATTAAAGATAGACAGCTGAAATTTTTTGACAACATTCCCATTATTAAGGAGCACAATTAACTATAAAACATCAAGGGCGGTCGGACCCCTTTTTAGCAGGTTTTAGGCTATTTTTGTATGTTTCACATTTTTCTCCATTTCTTCAGTGTTTATGGTCCGATTTTCAAAATTTTTTCAGTTATAGATATGAGAATTAAATTTCCCGTCGTTTAAAGAAAACATCCATGATGGCCAGACTGCCTTTTTGCAGGTTTTAGGCTATTTTTGTATTTTTCACATTTCCACCATATCTTCAGTGTTTATGGTCCAATTTTCAAAATTTTTTCAGTTATAGATATGAGAATTAAATTTCCCGTCGTTTAAAGAAAACATCCACGACGGCCAGCCTGCCTTTTTGCAGGTTTTAGGCTATTTTTGTATTTATCACATTATTCTCCATATCTTCAGTGTTTATGGTCCGATTTTCAAAAATTTTTCAGTTATAGATATCAAAATTAAATTTCCCGTCGTTTAAAGAAAACAACAATGGCGGTCAGACTGCCTTTTATCAGGTTTTTGGCTATTTTTATATGTTTTAAATATTTCCCCATATATTTGGTGTTTTTGGTCCAATTTTCAAACTTTTTTGGGATAAATACACTTTAAATCTACTTTTACGTATTTCCATCCACGATTTTTTGTGCTTCGCTACTTATGGATGTTGTCATCCTTGTTATTTTACAACAGCTAGAAGTTTTGTAGTTATGAAGGAACACTTGGCAATAAATATTTGAGTTTAAAACAACAATTTGTTAAATATCTTACTTTCCATTTCTTATTAACTTATTAAACTTATATTTGTTCAGCAGTTATCGAGATCTTATGCTACACACTAACAGACATATGTTACTTTCTTAAAAAGATTTAGCATTTTACAATTATCCCGGGGCCTGTGAGAGATAGAAAAATAGAAATATAGATACATAGAAAGTAGATAGTCCGTTTAATGGATAAATAGATAGATATATAGTCCATTAGATAGATAGATAGATAGATAGTCCGTTAGATAGATAGATAGTCCGTTAGATAAATAGATAGTCCGTTAGATAGATAGATAGTCCGTTAGATAGATAGATATATAGTCCGTTAGATAGATAGACAGATAGATAGTCCGTTAGATAGATAGATAGTCCGTTAGATAGATAGATAGATAGTCCGTTGGATAGATAGATAGCTCAGATAGCTCGTTAGATAGATAGATAGATAGTCCGTTAGATAGATAGATAGATAGATAGTCTGTTAGATAGATAGATAGTCCGTTAGATAGATAGATAGATAGATAGATAGATAGATAGATAGATAGATAGATAGATAGATAGATAGATAGATAGATAGATAGATAGATAGATAGATAGATAGATAGATAGATAGATAGATAGATAGTCCGTTTGATAGATAGATAGCTCAGATAGCTCGTTAGATAGATAGATAGATAGATAGTCCGTTAGATAGATAGATAGATAGATAGATATATAGATAGTCTGTTAGATAGATAGATAGTCCGTTAGATAGATAGATAGATAGATAGATAGATAGATAGATAGATAGATAGTCCGTTAGATAGATAGATAGATATATAGTCCGTTAGATAGATAGATAGATAGATAGATAGATAGATAGATAGATAGATAGATAGATAGATAGATAGATAGATAGTCCGTTAGATAGATAGATAGTCCGTTAGATAGATAGATAGTCCGTTAGATAAATAGATAGTCCGTTAGATAGATAGATAGTCCGTTAGATAGATAGATATATAGTCCGTTAGATAGATAGACAGATAGATAGTCCGTTAGATAGATAGATAGTCCGTTAGATAGATAGATAGATAGTCCGTTGGATAGATAGATAGCTCAGATAGCTTGTTAGATAGATAGATAGATAGATAGATAGATAGATAGATAGTCCGTTAGATAGGTAGTCCGTTAGATATATAGATAGTCCGTTAGATAGATAGATAGTCCGTTAGATAGATAGATAGTCCGTTAGATAGATAGATAGATAGATTGTCCGTTAGATAGATAGATAGTCCGTTAGCTAGATAGATAGTCCGTTAGATAGATAGATAGATAGATTGTCCGTTAGATAGATAGATAGTCCGTTAGATAGATAGATAGTCCGTTAGATAGATAGATAGATGATTTTCTTTGTGAAAGAAATTTTTTTGTTGAAATCAGTCCATTAACAAGGAAGTTGAGTTTAGTGGTTCAGAGAGTCATTCTAGGTAAACTACGATATCAGATTTGTAATTTCCAATTAATATCCAGGTGAAAGGGAAAAAATTGGTTGAAATTGGTAAATAAACAAAAAAGTTGGATTTAATGGTTCAAATAGTCATTTTAGGTAAAGTACGATATCAGATTTGGAATATCCAATGAATATCCAGGTGAAAGAAAAAAAATGGTTGAAATTGGTCAATAATCAAGAAAGTTAGGTTTAATGGTTCAAAGATTCCTTTTAGGTAAATTACAACCAAACTAGAAGCGATCATGACAAGTTTAGTGATTTTTTAACTTAATAATTTGAAAAATTTATTTTTATTGATTTTCCCTTATTTAAAAAAAATTTCATTTTCCTCGAAATCTGAGAATGGTAATTAATCAAAGGAATTTATTGAAAAATATATGTGAAAAAATCACTAAAATTTCAAAAAATATTGAAGCCGGCTGCAATTTTATATATGGAGTTTTACTATATAAATACTAAGAAATTTTACTTAATAGCATATATTCTCTCTTTTTCGAAGCCACTTTTTTTCACAGCCGGCTTCAAAATAATATATGTTGATGTAATTAGGCTTGTTTAGGCTTCCCAAGTAATAAATTCATCCATTCTTTCTCTACAAGCACTAAATTCAAACATAGAATAATAAAGTAGAATCTTTCTCTACAAGCACTAAATTTAAACACAGAATAATAAAGTTGAATAATAAATTCATCCATTCTTTCTCTACAAGCACTAAATTTAAACATAGAATAATAAAGAAGAATCGTTCTCTACAAGCACTTAATTTAAACACCGAATAATAAAGTACAATCTTTCTCTAATTATCAGTTTCATCTTAGTACTTTCCCTCAAAGGCCCTATCATGCAGGGACACCCCCACCCCTCTTATTTTTTAACATACATGATTTGAAGACCAATACCAATATAACCTAACAACTACCTCTATCTCTTATTTTCAATTTATTTCAAAATATGGGAGAGGGAGGGGGAGGATAAGTAATAATATCGAGATAGTACAAATAGTTATAGCTTTTAAAATTAATATTTGTGCTTTTTAATGTTAAAAATATTGTATTTTGTAAAAATTTCTCTCGATGGTTTTAATTTTTCTGTGGATGTACATAATTCCCATAAATTGTATGTTGTAGCATAGACATTCAGGGAGGGAGGGGACATTCGACTATTTATTTCACTAGTCCCTAAAGATTTATTATTGCATTTTCTTCTTTTTTGGCTTAACAACTGTGGAGAATTGCTTGAATTTTGGTTGGTTGCTTTATCAAGTTAAGTGTTCAAATTTTTAACAAACTAATTGTAATATACAGAAGGTATGCTTTTGTGTATCATTATTAGGGATGTATGTCAATTTATCGGACTTTGTCTTATCCCTTTAGATCCCTGCTAGACTCTGCAAAGATAAACAAAACAACTTTACACAGTTAAATGTTTTTAAAACTAAATTTGTAAATCATAGTTCAACAAAAACAAACAATCTCATGAATATTTAATCGTTGTACTTTAAATTAGTATAAATTTGATTTTTTATGAAATAAACAATTTTTTAAAATTTAGATTTTTTTTAAAATGTTTGCAAATGTTTTAAAAGAAAGGTGAGACTTTAATTTTATTTTAGGGAGGGAGGGGAATTGTAATCCACAAAATAGGTAAATTTGTACATTATCATGGGGGATGTACTTCAATTTATCGGCTGGAATCCATGATTCTATTTTCTGTTCATTTGCAAGTGAAAACTAAAAGATTTTACTTTGTAAGAAGAAAATATGAAATAAATCATCATTTGTTTTATAACAAAGAAATAAATCTGACAGATTTAATTCTTGATTTTGGAGTTAAATTGAAATTGTATTATATTCTTTAAGAATAGATTTATTACTCTAGATTTCCAATAAGATACAATAATTCGGAAACAGCGTATAATGTCTACTAAAACATGACGTCATACAATTCAAATGACCAATAATAGGCCAGAATTAAATTTAACTATTGGTCAATTACAATGTATAATGGCCTATCATTGGTCATTTGTATAGTATGATGTCATTGTATTGGACACTATACGCTGTTTTAATAGTTTGTCCAACTTAGACAGAAATTTCATGCAGACAGAGTATTTGTTTATAATTCTTCATAAATAATTCAATTTATATAGATTTTATGGCTGGCTTTAATTTCAAAATATTAAATTTTTAGCAAAATGTGTATACTTTTTGACCAATTATAAGATTGAATTATTCCTACACTGTTATACTATTGGGCCCACTAAAGGTTTACTGATCTAGACTTTCTATATTTATTTGTTCAAGTATTCTTGTTGTTAATGATACAGAAATATCTTTGATCTTACATTCATATGTTTATATTAGAATACTTAATTAAATCTTTATCATAATTTTCTAACTTTTAACTACCTACCTTTTCACAGTTCCAGTGTGTTTGTCACAGTTGCTGTGAGTTGTCACAGTTCCTGTGAGTTTGTCATAGTTGATTTGAGTTGTCACAATTTCTGTGAGTTTGAAACAGTTGCTATGTGTTTGTCACAGTTTCTTTGAGTTTGTCACAGTTGCTGTGAGTTTGTCACAGTTGCTGGAAGATTGTCACAGTTGCTGTGAGTTTGTCACATGAGCTGTAAGTTTGTCACAGTTGTTGTGAGTTTATCACACTTGCTGTGAGTTGGTCACAGTTTCTGTACGTATGTTACACATGCTGTTAGTTTTTCACAGTTGCTGTGGGTTTGTCACAGTTGCTGTGATATTGTCATAGTTGTCATGAGTTTGTCACAGTTGCTGTGAGATTTTCACAGTTGCTGTCAGATTTTCACAGTTGCTGTGAGATTATCACAGTTGCTGTGAATTTTTCACAGTTGCTGTGAGTTTGTCACAGTTGCTGTGATTTTGTCACAAATGCTGTGAGTTTATCACAGTTGCTGTTAGTTTGGCACAGCTGCTGTGAGTTTGTAACACCTGTGTGTTTGTCACTTTGACTGAGAATTTTTCACAGTTACCTCAGAATTTTTACAGTAGCTTTTGGATTTATGAATTTGCTGTTATTTTATCTCAATTTTTACATTAAAATCAATATAATAAATAAAATTTAAACATGAAAATATGCACACCTGTACCAAGAAGTCAAAGTTGGATAAAGTCCACTTGTGACTAGTGAAGAGGGTGGATGTGTAATTCCAGGTCTCAATTTGTACAGTACACATTTTGGCACATTTTTTCCAGTTTTACAAAAACGTAACAAATTTTCTTTTTAAGTGTACAAAACTAGATGATTTTTACAAACCAAATATTTTAGAAACAGCTTAATAGTGGTTATTTGCCTTTTTACTATACCAACTATATTAGAGTAATACACTGAAGGGAGAATGGGTTAAATAACTGTACCTACCCATCGCAACCGCCTTGTGCAACCTTCCTATTGGGTCATTGAAAATCAACCAATAATGTCGCTTATATTAACATATGCAAGTTGCAGAAAATGATTTAGAAGCAGACTAAAGAGGTCTTTGATAAACAAAGGGAGGTAGTTGTCTGTATATACATCTATACTATAGATCTGTTTCAACTATAGCGGTTTAATCTACATTCAAATGGGAAAAAAGGGGCAGAAAAATAGCTTGAAACCATCTAAAGGCTTAAATCTAAAATTAAAATATCCTAAAACCATCCCCAGAACTAAATCAAGATTCTCTGAAAAAAAAGAACTTAATCAGTTTAGTAGTTATTGAAATCTTAAGCTTCAGACAAAACAAACTAACTACTTTATATTATAGAATAGTACATTCTAGTTCACCTGGGTGTCCGTCATCGTGAAGATGGATTTAAGCAAGTGAAGTGGAGCCCACTTAATCAGATATTTCAAGCACAACTTCAATTTAAATCAAAGGTGGGAGAGGAGAGGTTCATTGGTTTTGCTTTTATACTGTTCTTGTCATTAATAGATAGATAGTAAGCTATATAAGTTGGAAAGAATTTAAATTTATATAATAGATTTAAAATCTGCATAAAATCTTAAGGATTTGTGTTTATAAAATTCGTTTTTATATAATTCTTTATCTAAAAGCGCAACAATGTGGTAATATGGCAACAGACGGACGGGTAGTTTACAGAGTTGCTACGCAGTGGCTCATCATGACAAGCCTTCTGCACTAATCCTATTATATCACCATTCACCTCATGACCGCAGATGACCCCGTTGCGCAGCGGTCAAACTGGACTGGCTAAATAGGGGAGGGGCACGGACACGCAGCAATCATGCGCCCCTCAGGCAACTATACAACCGGGAGGCGGTGCCTCCCCTTTTACCACAGCTACCCCCACAGACTGTCTACCGCCGCGGGCTACGCCCTTGTCTCCCACACCCCCTTCAAACCTAACCTATTGTTATAATCTATTTGTATATATATAGTAAACATCCATTGTAAATGTATTCAGTTAAATATATAATTTCTGTATGACTAAATCCTGCTAGTTTGTTTTGGTAGAATACTTCAAGGCTAGGGCTCGTTGGATTCGAACTCGCAACCGGTGAGCTGAAACGCTTCGGCTTACCACATCTTGGTGTCAGCGTGTTTCAATCGAGCCCTACAGAAATTAGCCTATTCTACCTCTGATTGGACCCTTTTGCAAGTAAGGGGACAGTCAGCTGCCAACTGAGAAGCCAACTGACCCGTGAGACGGCCTTTTTAGGTCGATTTTCCATCAATTAAACGCATTATGTAGGCCTCTGGCCTACGGCAAGCAGATTTAGCCTGCTAAAAGCGCCAGTTTACGGCGTTTTTCCGTACCGTGTAGGAGTAGCGCTAGGTGCGCAGCCACGGTAATCGGATAATTTAGCTCAGACGGCTACAAAACTGAGTCTAAATTGGCAAGTGTAGCTGGGACAAGCCCCAGGACACCCAGGCCAAACCTACGAGACGGACAGCTAAGTGCTGGTCTCCCTGAGAAGGCAATGTGTGGCTGCAGAGCTTCAGCACACAAGTAAGGCCTACCACTGCGACGGATAGCAGAATTTGAGCCAAAGGCACGGCAGGACGGGACATTCCCTGCCGCTGCCTCCCAGGATTCGAACCCGAGGCGCTGCAGGAAGGGCCATTCCCTGCTGCCATCTTTCGGGATTCGAACCAGCGGCGCTGCAGGACGGGACATTCCCTGCCGCCGCCATCCATCCGACCAACCTGCTAGCCATGGGGTTGCCCCCAGTACCCAAGGTGCCTCTGGAGAACCTGCCAACGACGTTTCCCGAGATTTCCAGCCCTCCAGAGCCTATCTTCTCCGCCGACACCTTCATCAACGGCCAGCCGTGTCCACCTGGCCCCCTCTACCTGGGGCCCCCAGCAATCCAACCGGCCAAGTCCGAGGCCAGGCCCGTCAAGTCGCGGTCTGATGCACTCGGAGCCACGCTCAGCCCCCAGGAATCAGCCTCTCCCGGCGCCGTGCCCGTCAAGTCGTGGCCGGACGCCCCCGGAGCCACGCATGGCTCCGATGCCTCAGCCTCTCCTAGCGCCGAGCCCGTCAAGTCGCGGCCGAACGCCCACGGAGCCAAGGCTGGTCCCGGCACCCCGGCCTCTCCCAACGCCAAGCCCGTCAAATCGTGGCCGGACGCCCTCGGAGCCACGCATGGCTCCGACACCTCAGCCCCTCCCGGCGCCGAGCCCGTCAAATCGCGGCCGGTGGCTCCCGATCCGCCAGAGATTTAGGGATCTGAACCCGCGGCAGGAGGCTGAGCTGGAGAAGCAACTGGACACCTGGCTGCAAGAGGGAGTCATAGAGCCTTCAGACTCCGCCTGGAGCAGCCCCCTGGTGCCCATCAAGAAGAAGGACGGGAGCACCCGCTGGGCCGTCGACTACAGGGCCCTCAACAAGTGTCTTGAGCTGGACAGCTACCCCTTGCCCAGGATCCAGCAACTGGTAGAACGAGCCGGGTGACACCGCGTCTACAGTGCCTTAGACGCGGTGGCTGCGTACTACACCATCCGAGTGTCCAAGGACAGCCGGCCCTGCACCGCCTTCACCACCCCCAGAGGCTTGTACCAATGGAAAAGGATGCCCTTTGGCCTAGCTACAGCACCATCTGTCTACTCCAGATTTATTGCAGGGGTCCTGAACCCATTAGGCACGGCCAACCTCCAGTCATATCTTGATGACGTCCTGACCTTTCACCAAGATACCTGGGCCCACCTGGCTAGGCTCCGGGAAGTCTTGGAAGCCCACCGCAGGGGAGGAATCCGCCTCAAGCCAGCCAAGACCAAGCTGTTTCGAGCCAAAGTAGACTACCTGGGCCACACCCTCAGCCATGAGGGGATAGCCATGCAAGAGGATTATATTGACCGCATCCTTGACTGGCCGGCCCCCATCACCCCCAAGGACCTGCTGGCGCTCCTGGGGTTCTTCGGCTACTACCGCTTGTTCATCCCAGAGTATGCCGACCTCACCTACGAGATGAATCGGCAGAAAACGGCCAAGACACTGACCTGGACGGCTGAGATGGAAGCCCAGCTGGTACAGCTCAAGGACAAGTTTCGCCAAGCCCCCATCCGAGCGCCACCCAGGTTTGACTTACCAGCCGTGTTCCAGCTCACTACAGACTTCAGCAGCCGCGCCATCTCTGCCATACTCAGCCAATGCCAGGACGGCAAGGAGAGGCTCATTGCCGCCGTGGGGCGCAAGACAACCGCCCATCCTGGAAGGGAGAGATGGCCGCCATCATGTATGGGATTCGGAAATTTCACGGCATCTTGTCCTACCGTAGTTTCCAGATCAACACTGATTCCTCAGCCTTGCTACAGATGAAGTCGCTGAACACATCCACAGGGATGGTGGCCCGCTGGCAGGAGGAGCTAGTGGCCCTAGATTTCACTGTCTGCCATCGTCCTGGCACCCAGAATACCAATGCTGACGCCCTCAGCCGCCGGGAGGACGATAATATGCCAACAGCCACCGCCGAAGAATTAGCAGAGCAGGCTGAGTACCTTCACACTCTTTGCCAGCTAGGGGAGCCTGCAGCTGGCAGACCCTCCGCAGCACGGCTGGACCCGGCCAGAGTCTTAGAGGCACAGACACAGGATCCCCTCCTGCTCCGTGTCCGCCAGTGGGTGGCCGACGGAAAGGCCCCAACTAAGGCTGAGCTGCGAGGCAAGGACCGGGACGAGCAGCAGTATGCCAGCCGCTTCGCAGCCCTGGGACTCGACGAGCATGGCTGCCTCACCACCACCGACCAGCCGGGAACCGCTACATCCTTACCTGTCAGGATGGGTTCAGCCGGTTTGTCAGCCTCTACGCCATCCCCAACAAGCGCACTCTCACGGTGGCTGAAACCCTACTGCACCGCCACCTGGCCACGTTCGGATGTCCCCTGAAGATCCACTCCGACAATGGGATGGAGTTTACTGGCCAGGTTTTCAAGGAAATGGCCTCCAAGCTCGAGATTGGCCTGACATATCCACCGCCCTACAACCCGCAGTCCAACCGGGTGGAGAGGTTCCATCGGACGCTCAACACAGGCATGCGGCTGTTCCTGGACAGAGACGACAACAACTGGGAGCCACACTTGCCTGCCATTGCCTTCGCCTACAATACCAAAGCCTGCAGATCCACGGGCGTGACCCCGTTCCTGGCCTACTTTGGGAGAGAGGCCAAGCTTCCGGTGGACATGGTACTCCGGCTGCCAGACACTGAATATGCCTCAGTCCCAGCCAACGTCCAAGCTCTCCTGCAACGCTACCATGCCGTGTACGACGCAATCCAGCAGCGAGAGGAGGGAACCATCCGAAGGAGCGCGGCCGCCTACGAAGGCACGGTCAAGTACGAAGTTGGAGACCTGGTCTGGTATCTGGCCCCCCGCCTGGTGCCAGGGAAGTCAGCCAAGATTACCAAGAGATGGACTGGCCCTTGGAAGATAGTGAGACAAGCCACAGACGTCCATTATGTCATCAAACCTGCCTCTCCAACAGCCAAGATCTCGGAAATCACCGCGCATGTAGGCCGACTGCGCAAATGCACCGGAGATGTAACTGCCCAGCAGATTCCAACAGACATCCAAGGCGACCTGGACGGCGACGAGGACGCCACTGAACTGCCAGCCGGAGCTGCGGCGCTGCCAGCTAGTGACCCAGGACAGTTTCCAGTGTACCAGCCGGCAGCCGCCGCCCCACAGCCTAGCGGCCAGGATCGTGACCCTGTAGAAGAGAACCTGCAGCACCAACCCAACGAACCACCGCTGCCGCCGCCGGCCCCAGAGCCACCTAGGGATGCAATCTGGAACCCTGATGCTGACATGGAGCCCCTGCCGGCCAGCAGCGAGCCTGCAGGAGGAGAAGCGGCCACTGAGATGGAAGTGGCGGCCCCAGAGGGTGAAGCTGAAGCGATGTGTCCCCTACTGATGACAGCCGTCCCCATCCGAGTGGGAGCTAAGAGGCCAAGCAACTTGGACCAGGCAGGCGCCCCCATGGAATTCTACGCGCCTTCCTCCATCGTTGTTCCCCCCTTGGGAGCCTCTAGAGTGAGCCTAGGCCTTCGTGTTCAGTTACCAGCCGAGACAGAACTAGTCCTGCAAACAAGGCCAAACTTCCAACGACGGGGCCTGGCTGTCGCCAACCCGCGGCTGGAAGCCAACCGGGAGTTGACAATGCTGATATCCAACCACAGCCAGACCGAGCAGCGAGTGTCCCGCGGAGCCTGTATAGCCAGAGCTGTCCTGCACCGAGCTGTGCCCCAGGAAGATGTTGTCGTGCGCAGACAGAGGCTGCTGTATCCCTAGGTTCAAGGCCTGGTGGCTCGGGAGCCCCGCAGCCCTTGAAGGGGAGGTTGTGGTAATACGGCAACAGACGGACGGGTAGTTTACAGAGTTGCTACGCAGTGGCTCATCATGACAAGCCTTCTGCACTAATCCTATTATATCACCATTCACCTCATGACCGCAGATGACCCCGTTGCGCAGCGGTCAAACTGGACTGGCTAAATAGGGGAGGGGCACGGACACGCAGCAATCACGCGCCCCTCAGGCAACTATACAACCGGGAGGCGGTGCCTCCCCTTTTACCACAGCTACCCCCACAGACTGTCTACCGCCACGGGCTACGCCCTTGTCTCCCACACCCCCTTCAAACCTAACCTATTGTTATAATCTATTTGTATATATATAGTAAACATCCATTGTAAATGTATTCAGTTAAATATATAATTTCTGTATGACTAAATCCTGCTAGTTTGTTTTGGTAGAATACTTCAAGGCTAGGGCTCGTTGGATTCGAACTCGCAACCGGTGAGCTGAAACGCTTCGGCTTACCACACAAATACTATTTAAGTTAATTAATTTTGACCAATAGGATAGATGGATTGGAAACTACCTGAGCTCTAATTGGTTGAATAATGTACGAAACTTAAGCTTCTCCAATCAGAGCGCAGATTGTTTTCAACCCATCAATCACAGATGTCAAAATTAATTAACTTAAATTGTATTTGCGCTTTTAGATAAAGAATTATACAAAAACGAATTTTATAAAAAAAAATCCTTAAAATTTTATGCAAATTTCAAATCTATTATATACATTAAAATTCTTTCCAACTTATATATAAGCTTAATAGATAGATAGTTATTCCTGAATAATCATATTTAATCCTTTTGTACTGTTTTTTATCTTGTACTTATTTTCAGCAAAAGAAAATAATGTTTGCCATGATCTGTTCTCTTAAGAAATATAGAGTTACCCTCCCCCAAATATTTTTAAAAGCGAAGCTTTTCTATAATTAGGGTCGGTCCGTCCGTCCGTCCGTACGTCCGTCCGTCCGTCCGTCCGAGATAGATAGCTTTTATTCGTTAATTTAGGCATGTTAGAATTGTCCTATCGATTTCAAACTTTGCATGATGATTCCTGTAGTAGTTGAGTACGATTTAGAAAGCGTAGCAACTCTATAATCATTACCAGAATATCCGTACGTCCATTTTAAACATGTTGATTTTTCTACTTTTTTAACAACAAATTTTCAAGTGTTTTAATTATCCGTTTGATCTAATTTTTGGTATATTGATTCCTGGGACAACAGAGAACAATATTATAAGCGAAGCAACTCTATAATCAAGTCCAAAAATGTAAGTATGTCCATAAACATTATCCTGTTTTTAAACAGTTTTTCAACAAATTTACCTACAATTTTGATTCGACATTTATACATTTATGTTCCGATTTTTCAGTTCAGATACTTTACAAGTGTTAATGTCCGTTTGTCCTACTGTTTCAGTGCTTCGCTTTTATGGATGTTGTCATCCTTGTTTTTATATACATCCTTTATGGTCATTTTCCTTTTTTTAGAAGGTGGTGTAAAACCCTCCAGAAAAATGACTTTAAAATATCAAAGAACCAGTAACTTTAATCTCTGAAAGAACAATCTGATTGGTTCAGTGGTTGGAATATCGTTCTACTTTTTATTATAGACTAGTGGATGCCCCTAATGGGTTACCAAATTCCTAAGCTTCAAACGGATGGGCAGAGTGACATCCTGATCTTTTACCATATGGATAAATTTTATCACATCATAATGAGGAATAACATAAATTTTAACTGGCACTTTAACGCTTTAATAGTATAGTCATGTTTGATGATACCTATAATGATTTACGTCTTAAAATAGTGTCTGCTTTTTAAAAATAAAAACTTTTAGTAAAAGTTTTAAAAAAATGTTTTAAAATTATTTTTATTTATTAATTTTTTAATTTCTTTTCTTTTCTGTGCAAACAATATTTATAATAGTTGGTATTTATCTAAAAATGAGACTCCTAGCGGCAAAAATTTTAACTACATATAATACAAATTTCTACAGAGTGTTTCAAATAAAACTGCGTTTTCCGGTTTTGGGAAACAGCCATTAGGAGTATGAAAAAAATAATTATATGTCCATATTCTCTATAAAAATATGCATTGAACTTATAAAAGGCGTTTTTTAATATCTCTTAAAACAACGCCACTTTTTAGAGCACAAAGAATTTTAAAAGTGTGTGTGTTACTGTATTCGCGTATAATTTTATGATATAACGTTGAATTAAAATCTTGTTTTTACTTGAAAACAACATTATAGCATGCACAACAAAATATTCTAATAATTACATTTAAAATTTATTTTAAAATACATTTTATGAAAACAAAATTCAATTTTCTTATTGCTTGAATTTTTATTCTTAGTATTAAAAATGTTCATGTTCGTTCATCATCCCTCCCCCTATAATCTCTTAATCTCTTAATTTTGATTGACAGGTCATAAGAGATTAACTCATAAAACTTACTTAATCTAAGAAAACGCATTTTTAGCAACAAATTAAACCAACATAACTTGCTTATTGATTAAGATATTGAAATGAAATAAAAATTGACTTGTTTTATTTATTAATATGCACAGTATTAAAAGAGATCTTTTATGAAAAATGACTTTGCCATTGAGAAATAGAAAAAACAAAATTCTGAATAATCTAAAAAGCTCTTTGCATGAGGCCAAAAAAAGAAAATATGAAAAAAATCTCAAATAGGGACATTGATTTACCCTTTTACTACTTTAATATTGTACTTTTAAACCAAAATGTTACAAAATAAATAAGTTAATTGAATCTAATAGTTATCACAGTTTTAGCATGAGGCATTTTTACCCTACATGTACTCATCAGTACAGCCACATTTTTAGAGATATCAAAAAACACCTTAAGTAAATGTAATGTACATTTGTACAGAGAATATGGTTATATAATTATTTTTTTCATACTCCTTCTGGTTGTTTCCCAAAACCGGAAAACGCAGTTTTTTTTTGAAACACTGTGTATATTTTACACAATTTTCTAGTTAAATAAGGACTAGTTCATCTATAAACATAAGGGGTAAAAAAGCAAAAAATATTACAAAACTGAAATCTAAAAAATATTTTGCCTAAAACCATACCAGGACCTATGTGAAGCTTGCATAAAACGGAGAACTTAATCTGTTCAGTAGTTATTGAGATCTTAAGCTGCAGAAAAAAATCCCTATTTCTGTATATAATAGGAAAAACAATATTAGAATAAAATAAAGCAATAAATAATTAGTAATTATTAGTAAATATATTTTTATGAATATTTATACAAAAAAAAGACAATTTAGTTTATTTCCATCCTATTTACATTTTCTTATTCATTTGATAACAAGGATGACAACATATAAACGCGAAGCTCTGAAACGGTATTACAGACAAACATTATTTCTTGTAGAGTGTAAAAACTGAATATTCAAAATATAAATGTAAAAGTTTTTATAAAATTATACGTAAATTTGTCGCAAAACTTCTTTAATACAGAATACTTTTTAAGGACATTTCTGACATTTTTAGGATTTGATTATATAAATGCTTCGCTTATAACATTGTACCTTATAACATTGTACCTTATTGTAATAGAATCTGTACACCAAAAATCTGATTAATCGGATGATTATATTACATAAAAATTTGTTGTTAAAAAACTTAAAAATTTGCATGTATAAAATGGACGCACGGACACTCTTGTAACAATTATAGAGTTGCTACGCTTTCTAGATCGTACCAAACTACTGCAGGAATCATCCTGCAAAGTTTAAAATCGATAGGACAATTCTAACATGCCTAAATTAATGAAAAAGCTATTTGTTAAGTACGTATGAAAGGACAGACGGACCGACCCTAATTATAGAAAAGCTTATCTTTTAATAATTGGTCTAGAGTGTTCTATGTATTAGTAATTATAATGTAAATTAGGAAAGAAATAGAGAATATTAACATATCTTATTACAGAATTTTCTTACAGGTACACAATTTATTTTAGAATATGATACTATTAGGGTATTTCTTTTTAAAAGCGAAGCTCTTTTTGTTAATTTAGGCATGTTATAGTTGTCCTATTGATCTTTAACTTTGCATGGTGATTCCTGTAGTAGTACCATTTAAAAAGCGTAGCAACTCTATAATCAATACCAGAATGTCCGTACGTCAATTTTAAACATGTCAATTTTTAACTTTTTTAACAACAATTTTGTAAGTGATATTATTATCCGATTGATCTGATTTTTTGGAATACTGATTCCTAGGACAACAAAGTACAATGTTATGGGCGAAGCGTCTTTATAATAAGTCCTAAAAAGTAAGAATATTCTCAAACATTATCCTGCATTTCAGCAGATTTTAACAAATTTACTTACAATTTTTTCGACTTTTATATTCTGATTAATTAGTTCTGACAATCTACAAGTGTTAGTGTCCGATCTCCCTACAGTTTCAGAGCTTCGCTTTTGTGGATGTTGTCATCTAACAAAGCTAGGTCTCAACAAAATATCCGGTTGTATTTTTGTATTGTGAAAAAGGACTTAGATATAAAGGTTGCTAAATAATTTTAGGAAAGAAGTAAAATAAGACACTGTCATAGCAGAAAATTCTCTATCAAAAAGTGGAATAACACATTTTCTTGTATTCATTCGTATCCGGTGGATAGGAACCGGTTCTCATCCATACGAAAAAACTATGTCTAGCATCGTATTATATCCAGTTTTCTACGAATATAGAAATGTACAATCATAAGATTAAAACTAGTTTTTTTAGCCGGTGCCTTCGGCACCACGGGGCTAAAAAAAACTAGTTTTAATCTTATAATTGTACATTCTATATCCGCGGAAAGCCGTTTATAATACGATACGAGAAATAACTATTTTTATTTTACCACTCTAGCTCGGGATAACAGATTGTGTTTACTTTCATCCCCCCCCCCCTCCCCCCCATTGTTGAGCTATGAAGGTCCGTATGGGAGCATGAGTGTTAAGGATTAATTAAACATGAAATAATAGAAAAGTTTCTCAACTGAGCTGGATCTTTAAATCATTTTAGTGGTGAGCCAGATCGGGATTAGCCAACTTTCCACCAATGAGAGCACATCATTTTATGAAATGCCGCGCTGTGATTGGCTGAAATTCGACGCACCCCGATCTGGCCTACACTAAAATGATTTAAAGATCCAGCTCTGAAAAGCAAAATCAGACAAAATATATATTATTATATCTTGGATGGACGTAAACTGGCCACACTTGGGTCAGTTTTTTTCTGCGAATGGGATCGTTCAGCTGCAGGATTGGCTAGACAACGAAATTGGAAAGAATACAAATTCGCCTTGCTGCTGAATGTCTGACGGCTATAACAGCATTTTTTCAAATTTCAGCCAATATATCGGCGTTGACTTATTTTTTGGCATATCCATGAAATAGATTAAGATTGTCCAAAAACTAGGCTGGAAAATTGGGTTACCAGTATAAATTTCAGTCCAATATCCCTTCCCTCCGTGATGTTTTGACCATTCTTTTATAATGTTTTTGCATTAATAAATCTTTTTATTAAGCAAAGCTTTTCTCAAATCTGGGTTGGTCCATATTTCCATCTAATCTTTCGTTTATTATTGTCCCAGCAACTTCAAACTTGTTATGGTGATTCCTGTAACAATTTCTTCAATAATAAAAGCGCTGTATTATATCTTTGTTTGTACGACCGTCTGATTTTTTCTTATGAATGTTATCATCCTTGTTTTATATAGTATTCTAAGAACCCTGATAAAACTGTTGGTATTCTATCGATGTTAGTTAAGGGTTTCAAGGGTTAATGGAAATATTTTTTTTGCAATATCTTGATATGTTCTTGGATGATATATTATCTACCTACTAGCGGCTACGCCCCTAGAGGCCTCTAGTGGCACTTTAAATGTTTTTTTGTATATCTAATATATGGCTATTTTACGTTTGACGTTTATTTTTCGTTGAACTCTCTTTCTAAAATCGATAAATTTAAAAAAAAAATTATTTTTCTAGGGAGGGTGGTGGTACCCTCCCCCAAAATAGTTATAAACCTTCCAGGGACATATGAGAATCTACCCTGTTAAGGAGAACCCGATCGGTTCAGCGGTTAGCGAGATCCTTCGGTACAAACATACAAACACACACACAAACACTCAGACAAACATCCTGTTACTTTATTATAAGGATTGACCAGACAATTAATGAAGAGAGAGAGTGGACAATGGGCTGTTTATTACACTACTCCCTAAAGTTAATTTTTTAATTTAACGTTTTCTTATTCGTTGGCTAAACAACTTTGGGGCCTAAATTTTGATTGTTTTTTCATTAAGTTGAGTGTATCAACGTTTCAACCACTAATTTTAATCACAGAAGAGGCAATTTTGTGTAAAATGATTAGTAATGTATATAAATCTATCGGTCAATGCCTTATCCCTTTAGATCCCTGCGGTCAATGACATTAAAATTACACACTTATGTAGACATAATAATTACATAATTTTTTTGACAGGGAAGGTAGAATCAAGTATTAACAATGGTTGATAATTATATGTACATCCTCAAAATTAGTTGTTGAATCGTTAGGACACTTAACGAACCTACCAATTAAAAATATCTTAAGTCCCCACAGCTGATAAGCCAATAAATAAGAAACCGTTATTATAAAACTTTGGGAATATGCAATAAGTAGCCCAAAGTCCCTTACCTCCCTGGGTAGAGTCCATCCTTTATAAAAATAATAATTTACTTGGTATAAGAAATTAGGGGTATAGTCCCTTTCGGGGCAACTTAAGTGGCGATTCTTTGTATTTTCACAGTAGCTTTTCTCCTATTTCTAGCCCATGCGATGGGCTCTAACCCTGCGGGGCAATCACCTAACCCAATATAACCTTACCTAACCATTAAAAGCCATTTTAAAAATACGACAAATCGCCCCTTTAGTGGCGTTGCCACGAAAGGGACTATATCCGAAATTAGAGCAACCTCTCCTCTTCATTTGAATATGAAAAAGAATCCGGATATCATTTATTTTTGTTCCATTTTGGTGAGTAAGATAATACTTTATTATGCTTAGGTTATACCTGGGAGAAAGGGATGGGGCATTCAATTGTAAATTACACTGGTACCCAAAGTTTTTAACATTAGAGAAAACACTAGAAGGAGAAAGGGTTAAATAACTGTATCTCCCCATCGCAATCGTCTTGTGCAACCTTCCTATTGGGTCATTGGAAATCAACCAATGGTATCGCTAATATTAACACACCTAAGTAGCAGAAAATTATTTAGAAGCAGACGAAAGAGGTCTTTGAAAAATGAAGGGAGGTAGTTGTCTGTTTATACATCTATACTATAGATCTGTTTTTTTAACTACGCTTTCTTAGTACTAGGCTCAAAAATTTTCGGTACTTATATAGAATATCCAGAATACTTAGTGTTCAAAATTTTCAACCAATAATCTTCTTTCAAACGGGATAATTTTATTTATCATAATTAGGGTTGTATATTAATTTATCGTTCCTTGTCTTATCCCTTTATATCCCTGAACGGTATGTAGAAGATATAACATTTATATGTAAAATGTATGAACTCTTTTTCTTATATACTTATTACTTTTTTTATAGATAAAAGTAGAAAAAAGTAATTTCATTTCTCGTATTCATTCGAATCCGGTGGATAGGAACCTGTTCTCATCCATACGAAAAAAAACTATGTCTAGCATCGTATTATATCCAGTTTTCTACGAATCTAAAAATGTACAATCATAAGATTAAAACCAGTTTTTTTAGACCGTGCCTACGGCACCTCGGGGCTAAAAAAACTGGTTTTAATCTTAAAATTGTACATTCTATATCCGCGGAAAGCCGTTTATAATACGATGAAAGAAATAACTATTCATGAATAGAGAATATTTTTAAAATAAACTTACACTTTTAGATATCCTATTATATAAAGTAGTAAGCTTTTTTGTCTGTAGCGAGCGATTGATCTCGCTAACCGCTGAACCGATATGGTTCTCCTTTACAATAAAGCAACTTATAGGTTCAGGGAAGGTTTTTAACTTAATTTAAAAATGGGGATGATGGGTCGACTTTTCCCTCTTTTACCTTCAGTGCCCCTAGAGGCTCCTATTGATCAATTATTGGTTAAACAGTTTGGACGCTAGTCTTCGAACCAATCACTTAAAATTCAATAAAAGTACCTAAAATTTTTTGAGCCAACGATTACGTAATTATAAAACTTTGGGTACCCGTGTAATTTAAGACTCCAGGGGGCTTGGTGTCGCTTCGGGTAGTAGACCTCTCTCCACGCACCTTGAAACATACTCCGCTTATGATTGCGGTGTAAAGCGTCCATTCACCCATCAGACAACCAACTCTCTGGAATGCACGACCTTTGTCTGAGAAGTTCTAACTGTGCATGGTAACGAGTTGCGTTTGTTTTGAGCCAAGGCATTCCCCCCACTCTAACTATTTCTAAGTCGCGCATCTAACATAGCAGCTGTGGGATCCGTTTTTAACGTCTTTAGTTATGACGCGTTGTCGGTCCCAGATTCGAACCTATCACCTTCCCGACGACGAGCGAGTGCGCTATGTGTTGAGCCACGGTCTCGGGTTACCCGTATAATTTACAGTCAAATATCCTTTCCATCCGTGTACAGTGAATGATGTAGGAAACAATGAATCAATATATCATCTTCTCTTTATTTCCTCCTTACTTTGCTATCATCTACATTTCTAGAGTCAGATTCACCCCCCCCCCCCCCCCCCGTTCTGGAGGAAAATATCTGCATCATAAATGAAGGAATATTTAAAAGAGTAAAATATTATTAATAGACAAGAGCAAGTATATAAAGGAAACAGGATCTCTCTAACCACCGAACAGATATGGTTCTCCTTTTAGCTTCTCATAGGTCCTGGGAAGGTTTATAACTATTTTGGGGATAGATACCACCACATTCCCAAGAGAAATCGCCAATAAATGTTTTTAAAAGCGAAGCTTTTCTATAATTAGGGTCGGTCCGTCCGTACGTCCGTCCGTCCGTCCGTACGTCCGTACGTCCGTACGTCCGTAACGGATAGCTTTTTTCGTTAATTTAGACATGTTAGAATTGTCCTATCGATTTCAAATTTTGCATGGTGATTCCTATAGTAGTTAGGTACGATTTAGAAAGCGTAGCAACTCTATAATCATTACCAAAATGTCCGTACGTCCATTTTAAATATGTTGATTTTTTTACTTTTTTAAATAGTTTTTTTTCGTTAATTTAGGCATGTTAGAATTGTCCTATCGATTTCAAATTTTGCATGGTGATTCCTTTAGTAGTTAGGTACGAGTTCGAAAGCGTAGCAACTCTATAATCATTACCAGAATGTCCGTACGTCCAGTTTAAACATGTTGATTTTTTTTTACATTTTTAACAACAAATTTGTATGTGACCTAATTATCCGATTGGTCTGATTTTTGGTATACTGATTCCTGAGACAACAAAGTACAATATTATAAGCGAAGCAACTCTATAATCAAATCCTAAAAATGTAAGTATGTCCATAATCATTATCCTGTATCAAGCAGTTTTTCAACAAATTTACTTACAATTTTGCTTTGACTCTTAAACATTCGCATTCTGATTATTCAGTTCTGACATTATACAAGTGTTAATTTCTGTTTGTCCTACCGTTTCAGAGCTTCGCTTTTATGGATGTTGTCATCCTTGTTAAAATAGCGCTAGGTGTCGTTGAAACATAAATAAGAAACATCTGATATTAACATAGAAAATTATTTCTAAAACTAGAAATTTGAAAAAAAATATTTTAAGTGCATCTAGAGGCCTCTAGGGGCGTAACAGCTTATTGTAAAAAGTTGTTATTGTTATTTGAAATTCTGAAAACCGCTGAAAATAATTTACATAACATTTTCTGGGTCCTATTACTTTTACCCCTAATCCTAGATTCTCATTGGAAAATACTTGTTTTCTTTCGCCATGATGATAGGAGTTGATTGCAGGGATCAAAAGGGATAACACAATGGCGTATAAATGGTGATACACAATTTTAATCCTTCTGTAATTGTATATCACATTTAGTGGTTGAAAGTTTTTACACTTAACTTAATACACCAACAAAGTCCCCAGGGTTGTAAGGACGACGAATAAGAAAACGTTATTATTAAACTTTGGAGACTAGCGTAATAAACAGTCCAATGTCCCCACCCTCCCTGGGGTGATGGAGTAAATCATCATCATATCTTTTACTTCTTGTGTCACAAGTCACAGTTGCACTGCGTCATGTTAAGATATGCAAAAATTTAAAGGCATCGCTATTAAACATTTAGAGTTTGTATGTACTATGTATATCGGTACAACAAAACGTTTAACTCTGGTGGAAAATTTTATTATAGAAGATTGGGGTATAGTCCCTTTCGTGACATCGCACCTTAAGGAGCGATTCTTCGTATTGTTCACAGTAGGTTTTCTCCTATTAATTGCCCCTGCGGGGGGCTCTAACACTTCGGGGCCAATTACCTAGCCCTGTGGGGCAATCACCTAACCCAATATAATCTAACCTAAAATAACCTATAAAAAGCCATTTTAGAAATACGACAAATAGCCCCTTAAGGTGCGATGTCACGAAAGGGACTATTCCCGAAGTTTGTTTGTAAACTTTTAAGATAAGGAATCAAAAAAAAAAGTACAATTTTATATCATATCAGGGATAATAAATCAATATACTTCCCAATTTTTCCTTAAGTAGAAAAGTTTAGACGCTGTCATATTATACAGATCATTAATAAATAAAACTAGATACCCAAAGATTTTATAAGACCGAATGGAGAACGGGTTTATAAACATTAGGGTTTGGTGTAATTTACAGTCTAAGGTCCCCTCCCTCCCTCCCTGACATTAATTGAAAAGTTAAGTACGTTATATTGTACTAGCGGCTACGCCCCTAGAAGCCTTTAGGGGCACTGCACTGGTAGGAGAAGGAAAAGTCGACCTCCTCCTATTTTAAATTTGAGTTTCAAAAGAGTTATAAAAATTATTTTTTTGGGGGAGAGGGGGGTGAAGACTCCCTCTCGAAAAATAGTTTAAAACCTTCCCAGATCTATAAGAAGCTTCACTATAAAGGAGAACAATATCGGTTCAGCGGTTAGCGAGATCCTTCATGACAGACAAAAAACGCTTACTACTCTACATAATAGGATTTATTTTCAATTTGACACAAAGACATAATTTTTCCAGTACAACTTCAAAACCAATTAATATCCGCTGGATTAGAACCGGTTCTCAGTCATACTGAAAATCATGTATACCATCGTATTACAGACAATTTTCCACAAATATTTAAATAAAAATCATAATACGATGCGATAATTAACTGTTATAATTTGTAAAATTTCGCTTTTATTAATGTTGTCATCCTTGTTTTGAATATCTGAAATGGAAAAGAATTTGTTTCTCGTAACATTCGAATCAGGTGGATAAGAACCGGTTCTCATCCATACGAAAAAAAACTATGTCTAGCATCGTATTATATCTAGCTTTCTACGAATATAAAAATGTACAATCATAAGATTAAAACTGTACATTCTATATCCGCGGAAAGCCGTTTATAATACGATGAAAGAAATAACTACTATTATGCAGTAGGAGAAGTAATGATAATGTTATATACCTCGTTAGGGCGGGATTCTCCTTCGATTTTTAAGTTATCATCTAGAGGATCCAGAGCATCATCCGCTTGTAATGGGATGCAAAGTAACAACCAACCCTTTGATTGAACGACCTTTGTCTGAGAAGTCCTAATTATGCATGATAATGAGTTGCGCATGTTTTTGGGTCCCACATCTGACATAGTAGAAGTAGGAACCATTTTTAACGTCTTTAGTTATGAACCTGTCTCGGGCCGAGTTAGAACATATCAACTCCCCGACGACAAGAGTATGCGCTACGTGTTAAGCCACTGTCGCGGGTTAAATGATAATTTTAGTACGCATATTGATACCTTATGTTTTAGTAAGAATTAACTGATTTTAAAAAAATAAGACAATCCATGTTAAGTGTGTATACATTCTAAATACCAATTTTCAAAACTGCCTTTTATAATAATTGGTTGAAAAGTTGGGTCTGCTATAGTTTGAATAAATAAATATTTAAAGATTGTTGGCGATAAATTGTATTACGTTAAATGTTACGCTTAAGTCAAACCTACAATAATACGTTTATTTATAGAAGGGCCAGGGATAAAAGAACATTGGGTACCAGGATAATTTAGGCCCCCCCCCCCCACCCCATAAAAGGTATATTATCTGTTTATATAATTGCCCGAATGCTTAATTGTTTTATGTCTAAAAATGTCTAATAGATATGGGAATCTACAAATTAAAATGAAGACGCATATATTAGTTAGCATCTGAGTAATAATTCTTAGTTAGTAATCATACCTATATGGACAGATGGACGTTTATTATAACCTAATTTTAACAGTGAAATGTGCTCTTTATCACACTAGTCCCCAAAGTTTTAAAATAATGTTTTTTATTTATTAGCAAAACAATTCTTGTTTTTTTTATTTTGTTAGGTTGGATCATTAAGTTAAGTGTTTATACGTTTCAACCACTAATTTTGATCTATTAAAGGGGGAATTTTGTGTGTCATCATTAGGGATGTACTTTCATTTAGCGGCCATTGTCTTATCCCTTAATTATAAAGTAGCTAGGTTACATACAACACATACAATAAACAAGGATGACAACATCCATAAAAGCGAAGCACTGAAACGGTAGGACAAACGGACATTAACACTTATATATTGTCAGAACTAAATAATCAGAATATAAATATATAAGACTCGAAGCAAAATTCTAAGTAAATTTGTTGAAAAACTGCTTTATACATAATAATGTTTATGGACATACCTACATTTTTAGGACTTGATTATAGAGTTGCTTCGCTTATAACATTATACTTTGTTCTCCCAGGAATCAATATACCAAAAATCAGATCAATCGGATGATTTGATCACATAAAAATTTGTTGTTAAAAAAGTTACAAAAATCAACATGTTTAAAACGGACGTACGGACATTTTGTTAATGATTATAGAGTTGCTACGCTTTCAAAATCGTACCTAACTATTAAAGGAATCACCATGCAAAATTTGAAATCGATAGGACAATTCTAACATGCCTAAATTAACGAAAAAAGCTATCCGTTACGGACGTACGGACGGACCGACCCTAATTATAGAAAAGCTTCGCTTTTAAAAAGAATTTTACAAGTATTGATTAAATGATTTTATATTATTTGATAAATTTGTAATATAATATTATTTATTAGTCCACTGGTCTTTCCTCGTTGCATAATAGATATAGAAGTTCAAGATGATCAATTCTTTCAATGTACCAATGATAAAAAATGGCAATTACTTTTACTTTTATTCATACTAGCGGCACTGCCCTTAGAGGCCTCTAGGGAAACTAAAATGTTTTCTTTTTAATCTATGTTAACATCTGCTGTTAAAGTAGTCGCAAGGCGGCGGCTTTAGATTTTTGGCGATTTCTCTCCCCCCAAATAGATGTAAACCTTCCCAGGACCTATCTTTTGGTACACATAGACATCCTTTTCTTTCTTTCTATAAATACAAGAACATCTTAATTGGGGAAATTTATTTAAGAAAACATTCGTCACCTGTATCATTTATTATTTATCTGATTGACCATCTAGGGTAATAAATCTATTTTTTGCACCATTGCACATTGATAAGTAATTTGGCTGAGAAAATTTACCTGGGAGGAAAGGGATTACCTCTCTAATATAAAATGGTTAAAGATTTGCTTGTTTATCTATTTGTGGCGAATCTACTCTTTATTTACTTCGTCTGTCCGTCAGTCCGTACGTAACGCTATTACAGCTAGACCTTTGATTATTTTATGCCATCATTTAAGTGGGAATATTAGTGTATATTACATCCATAGCAGTCTGAATGCTTTGAAGTAGCTTTTTAGCCGCTTTTATTTTTCTAATGATTTTTACATATCTTTGGAGTCCGATTTTCAAAATATTTTTGAGTAATAGTATCAAAATTAAATTTTCCGTCGTTCTAAGCTATTTTTATGTTCATAGAATAAAGGACAAGCATCTCTCAAAGAGAAAGTCTTTTTTTATCCCTTTAACTCTTGTTTTTTTGTTGTTGATGGTAAAATCCCAAATGACATGCAATAAAAGTTTATTGACCCAACAGTCCTGTAATCAAAATAAGGTTCTTTCCCTCATAGTGTCTATCGGGCACTGAAACCCCTCATCCCCCGACTTTTTTTGGTTATAATTAGAAAAAAAGGTGGGTGGGGGGGATATTTTTTAACCAGTATGGCTTCAAAACTAATTAATATCCGCTGGATTAGAACCGATTCTCAGCTATACTGAAAAATCATATTACAGAAAATTTTCCCAGACTATTACGATAAAATCATAGAATTAATACTAGTTTTGTTACCTGGGCGTCCGCCCCCCAGGGCTAACAAAACTGATTTTTAGCTTAATATTTTTCATCTTTATATCGTTGGAAAGCTGTCTATAATACAGCAAACAAGTGAACCCCCTTCCCTCGTATTTTAAATTTATTTCAAAACAGGGAGAGAGGGGGGGGCTTCTTTGCTCAAGTAGAAAATTTAAGGGAATATGCCAAATACAAACACTGCATTCCATCAACAAAAGAATTGGAACAATTTTAATTAAATTTATAGAAAATTGTCAATTTAAATTAACATTTACATAAAACATGAAATTAAACAAATTTCAGCTTCTAGGTAATTATCATTATATCATGAGTGTAATAAAGACAAGTATATTTGATGTCCCTAGAAACTAGGGGTGTAGCTTCTAGGTAATTATTATTATATCATCAGTATAATAAAGACATGTATATTTGATATCCCTAGAAACTAGGGGTGTAGCTTCTAGGTAATTATTATTATATCATCAGTATAATAAAGACATGTATATTTGATATCCCTAGAAACTAGGGGTGTAGCTTCTAGGTAATTATTATTATATCATCAGTATAATAAAGACATGTATATTTGATATTCCTAGAAACTAGGGGTGTAGCTTCTAGGTAATTATTATTATATCATCAGTATAATAAAGACATGTATATTTGATATCCCTAGAAACTAGGGGTGTAGCTTCTAGGTAATTATTATTATATCATCAGTATAATAAAGACATGTATATTTGATATTCCTAGAAACTAGGGGTGTAGCTTCTAGGTAATTATTATTATATATAGTGTAATAAAGACATGTATATTTGATATTCCTAGAAACTAGGCGTGTAGCTTCTAGGTAATTATTATTATATCATGAGTGTAATAAAGACATGTATATTTGATATCCCTAGAAACTAGGGGTGTAGCTTCTAGGTAATTATTATTATATCATTAGTATAATAAAGAGATGTATATTTGATATCCCTAGAAACTAGGGGTGCAGCTTCTAGGTAATTATTATTATATCCTGAGTATAATAAAGACATGTATATTTGATATCCCTAGAAACTAGGGGTGTAGCTTCTAGGTAATTATCATTATATCATGAGTATAATAAAGACATGTATATTTGATATCCATAGATACTAGGGGTGTAGCTTCTAGGTAATTATTATTATATCATGAGTATAATAAATACATGTATATTTGATATCCCTAGAAACTAGAGGTGCAGCTTCTAGGTAATTATTATAATATCATCAGTATAATAAAGACATGTATATTTGATATCCCTAGAAACTAGGGGTGCAGCTTCTAGGTAATTATTGTTATTATCATGAGTATAATAAAGACATGTATATTTGATATCCCTAGAAACTAGGGGTGCAGCTTCTAGGTAATTATCATTATATCATGAGTGTAATAAAGACAAGTATATTTGATATCCCTAGAAACTAGGGGTGTAGCTTCTAGGTAATTATTATTATATCATCAGTATAATAAAGACATGTATATTTGATATCCCTAGAAACTAGGGGTGTAGCTTCTAGGTAATTATTATTATATCATCAGTATAATAAAGACATGTATATTTGATATCCCTAGAAACTAGGGGTGTAGCTTCTAGGTAATTATTATTATATTATGAGTATAAAAAATACATGTACATATGATACCCCTAGAAACTAGGGGTGTAGCTTCTAGGTAATTATTATTATATCATGAGTGTAATAAAGACATGTATATTTGATATCCCTAGAAACTAAGGGTGTAGTTTTAATGTAATTATTATTATATCATGAGTATAATAAAGACATGTATATTTAATATCCATAGAAATTATGGGTGTAGCTTTTAGGTAATTATTATTATATCATGAGTATAAAAAAATACATGTACATATGATACACCTAGAAACTAGGGGTGCAGCTTCTAGGTAATTATCATTATATCATGAGTATAATAAAGACATGTATATTTGATATTCCTAGAAACTAGGGGTGTAGCTTCTAGGTAATTATTATTATATCATCAGTATAATAAAGACATGTATATTTGATATCCCTAGAAACTAGGGGTGTAGCTTCTAGGTAATTATTATTATATTATGAGTATAATAAAGACATGTATATTTGATATTCCTAGAAACTAGGGGTGTAGCTTCTAGGTAATTATTATTATATCATCAGTATAATAAAGACATGTATATTTGATATCCCTAGAAACTAGGGGTGTAGCTTCTAGGTAATTATTATTATATCATGAGTCTAATAAAGACATGTATATTTGATATTCCTAGAAACTAGGGGTGTAGCTTCTAGGTAATTATTATTATATCATGAGTGTTATAAAGACATGTATATTTATTATCCCTATATACTAGGGGTGTAGCTTCTAGGTAATTATTATTATATCATAAGTCTAATAAAGACATGTATATTTGATATCCCTAGATACTAGGGGTGTAGCTTCTAGGTAATTATTATTATATCATGAGTGTAATAAAGACATGTATATTTGATATTCCTAGAAACTAGGGGTGTAGCTTCTAGGTAATTATTATTATATCATGAGTGTAATAAAGACATGTATATTTGATATCCCTAGATACTAGGGGTGTAGCTTCTAGGTAATTATTATTATATCATGAGTGTAATAAAGACATGTATATTTGATATTCCTAGAAACTAGGGGTGTAGCTTCTATGTAATTATTATTATATCATGAGTGTAATAAAGACATGTATATTTGATATTCCTAGAAACTAGGGGTGTAGCTTCTAGGTAATTATTATTATATCATGAGTGTAATAAAGACATGTATATTTGATATTCCTAGAAACTAGGGGTGTAGCTTCTAGGTAATTATTATTATATCATAAGTCTAATAAAGACATGTATATTTGATATCCCTAGATACTAGGGGTGTAGCTTCTAGGTAATTATTATATCATGAGTGTAATAAAGACATGTATATTTGATATCCCTAGAAACTAGGGGTGTAGCTTCTAGGTAATTATTATTATATCATGAGTGTAATAAAGACATGTATATTTGATATCCCTAGAAACTAGGGGTGTAGCTTCTAGGTAATTATTATTATATCATGAGTGTAATAAAGACATGTATATTTTATATCCCTAGAAACTAGGGAAGTATAATAAGTATTATATATAGTGTAATAAAGACATGTATATTTGATATCCCTAGATACTAGGGGTGTAGCTTCTAGATAATTATTATTATATCATGAGTATAATAAAGACATGTATATTTGATATCCGCAGAAACTAGGGGTGTAGCTTCTAGGTAATTATTATTTTATCATAAGTATAATAAAGACATGTATATTTGATATCCCTAGAAACTAGGGGTGTAGCTTCTAGGTAATTATTATTATATCATGAGTATAATAAAGACATGTATATTTGATATCCCTAGAAACTAGAGGTGTAGCTTCTAGGTAATTATTATTATATCATGAGTATAATAAAGACATGTATATTTGATATCCCTAGAAACTAGAGGTGTAGCTTCTAGGTAATTATTATTATATCATGAGTGTAATAAAGACATGTATATTTGATATCCCTAGAAACTAGGGGTGTAGCTTCTAGGTAATTATTATTATATCATGAGTGTAATAAAGACATGTATATTTGATATCCCTAGATACTAGGGGTGTAGCTTTTAGGTAATTATTATTATATCATGAGTGTAATAAAGACATGTATATTTGATATCCCTAGAAACTAGGGGTGTAGCTTCTAGGTAATTATTATTATATCATGAGTGTAATAAAGACATGTATATTTGATATCCCTAGATACTAGGGGTGTAGCTTCTAGGTAATTATTATTATATCATGAGTGTAATAAAGACATGTATATTTGATATCCCTAGAAACTAGGGGTGTAGCTTCTAGGTAATTATTATTATATCATGAGTCTAATAAAGACATGTATATTTGATATTCCTAGAAACTAGGGGTGTAGCTTCTAGGTAATTATTATTATATCATGAGTGTTATAAAGACATGTATATTTATTATCCCTATATACTAGGGGTGTAGCTTCTAGGTAATTATTATTATATCATAAGTCTAATAAAGACATGTATATTTGATATCCCTAGATACTAGGGGTGTAGCTTCTAGGTAATTATTATTATATCATGAGTGTAATAAAGACATGTATATTTGATATCCCTAGAAACTAGGGGTGTAGCTTCTAGGTAATTATTATTATATCATGAGTGTAATAAAGACATGTATATTTGATATCCCTAGAAACTAGGGGTGTAGCTTCTAGGTAATTATTATTATATCATGAGTGTAATAAAGACATGTATATTTTATATCCCTAGAAACTAGGGAAGTATAATAAGTATTATATATAGTGTAATAAAGACATGTATATTTGATATCCCTAGATACTAGGGGTGTAGCTTCTAGATAATTATTATTATATCATGAGTATAAGAAAGACATGTATATTTGATATCCGCAGAAACTAGGGGTGTAGCTTCTAGGTAATTATTATTTTATCATAAGTATAATAAAGACATGTATATTTGATATCCCTAGAAACTAGGGGTGTAGCTTCTAGGTAATTATTATTATATCATGAGTATAATAAAGACATGTATATTTGATATCCCTAGAAACTAGGGGTGTAGCTTCTAGGTAATTATTATTATAACATGAGTATAATAAAGACATGTATATTTGATATCCCTAGAAACTAGAGGTGTAGCTTCTAGGTAATTATTATTATATCATGAGTGTAATAAAGACATGTATATTTGATATCCCTAGAATCTAGGGGTGTAGTTTCTAGGTAATTATTATTTTATCATAAGTATAATAAAGACATGTATATTTGATATCCCTAGAAACTAGGGGTGTAGCTTCTAGGTAATTATTATTATATCATGAGTGTAATAAAGACATGTATATTTGATATCCCTAGAATCTAGGGGTGTAGCTTCTAGGTAATTATTATTATATATAGTGTAATAAAGACATGTATATTTGATGAAAATGCAATTAAAGAAATGGTAACAAGTTTTGTTGTGTGAAAAAGTTGTTTATCCCCTGGGAGAAATGGCACTTACAGAAACAATATTTGTTTCTTTTATTCTATTATTGATGCATGCATAGTCACTAAATAACAAGGATGACAACATCCATAAAAGGGAATCTCTGAAACGGTAAGAAAAACGAACATTAACACTTGTAGAGCGTCAGAACTGAACAATTAGAATATACATGTATATGATAATAGTGGAAACAAAATTGTGAGTAAAATTTGTTGAAAAACTGCTTAATTGCAGGATAATGTTTAAGGACATACTTAAATTATTATTGAGGTACTTCACTTATAACATTGTACTTTGTTGTCCTAGGAATCAGTATTCTAAAAATACGATCACATAAAAATTTGTTGTTTAAAATGGACGTACTGTCATTCTGGTATCGATTTTAGAGTTGCTATGCTTTCTAAATCGTACCTAATCACCAATCAAAATTTGAAATCGATAGGACAATTCTAAAATGCCTAAATTACCGAAAAAAAGCTATCCGTCCCGGTTGGACGTACGGACCGACCCTAATTATAGAAAAGCTTCGCTTTTAATATATCTTACTTAAATAAATATCAATTAACAATTACTGTTTTATCTTTTCTTTTCTTTTAGTAGCAAAGCTACTCTGCATCTCAGAAATTGTCTAAATATAAAAGTAACAGGATGTCTGTCTGTACCGAAGGAGTTTGCTAAAAACTAAACAAATTAATTCTTCTTTTTAGTAAAGCCTCTCATAGGTACTTGGAAGGCTCATAACTATTTTTAAAGAGGGTACCACCAATCTCCCAAGAGAAATCGTACCTAGAAAAAAATTAAATCTGCCACTTGTGCCCCTAGGCCTCTAGGAGCGTAGGCGATAGTTTTATCTAACGTAATATAGTCACGAGAATCTTTTGAAATCGACAGTTTTGAAAAGACTGTTATGTTTATCGAAGCCCATGTAAACAAGGGGGGGGGGGGTATTTGTGTCGTAAGAACCAAACTTACATAAGATACATTCATTATACTTTTAAAAATCTTTTTTTGAAGCTTCAAATGTTTAGTTATGGCTCGTCCATCTATTTGTCAACTTTTGGAAACAAAAAAAATATTAGACAGTCAGTCTATTCGCAACATAGTAACAATGGCAGTATGATTGTCTGTCAGTCCGTATGTATGTATTTCACCGATAGCTCGCTCACCGCTGTACCGTTATTGACCTCTTTTAATGTGAAGCTTAATAGGTCATTGAGTTTCCAATCTGTTAGGGTTAAAAGTAAAAGGCCAAAACAATATGTACGTACAAAATATTTACAATACAAAATTATTGGACCCTGAATTAGCAAACCATCACCATTTTTATCCTTCTGTTGGTTGTTATATAGGAATAAAACAAGAACCGACAAATTGATGTACATCCCCAAAGGTGATACATAAAATCACTGTAGATTACAATCTATGGTTAAAACGTTTGGACAGCACAATCAACTTAAATGATGCAACCAATCAAAATTCATTAGAATTTCCCAAAGTTATTAAGTCAAAGAAAACGCTACTATAAAACTTTGGGGACTAGTGTAATAAACAGCCCATTGTCCCCTTTCCCACTGGTTACAACCTCTATTGGTTTAACAAAAGAAAATAAATTTCCTGTCTAAAAAAAATATTAATTAGCCAGGCTCGAAAATGTTTCCAAAAATTTAGATATTAGAATAGCATTAGCTGACATCAGTATGTAAGTCATCCTTTTATGTAAATTAGGAAGGTTCCTTTCGTCTATATATTTTCTAAACCGATTTAGTTATTTATTTTATGTGATTTTCACATAGAACCTGAGATAGTTCCAGGCAATCTTTATTTTACCTACATCTTCGAATACAAAGCTTCTGGGTGCTAGTGACGCAGCTACTACTGTTATATTGTGTTGTAAATTAATCTGTTTTTAAGTGTTCTGATTTGGCTTATCTCTGATCCGATTTTATGTAAGCTTGAGATGAGGTCATGGATGCTTTAAGGCTGATTTATTTTAATTGGAATGGTTCTAGGCTACTTTTCTGTCCTACAATTACCCCATAGTTTTTAGAGATCATAGCTAGACTATAAAAGTTTTAGAGATTTTTAATGAATATAATAGATTTGAAATCTGCATAAAATTTTAAGGATTTTTTATAAAATTAGTTTTTTATATAATTCTTTATTTAAAGGCGCAAATACAAATTAAGTTAAATAATTTTGAGATCTTTGATTGGTGGATTGAAAACTATCTGCGCTCTGATTGGAGAAGCTTAAGTGACGTACATCATTCAACCAATTAGAGCGTAGGTAGTTTCCAATCTAGCTATACTATTGGTCAAAATTTATTAACTTAAATCGCATTTGCGCCTTTAAATAAAGAATTATATAAAAAACGAATTTTATAAAAAATCCTTAAAATTTTATGCAGATTTCAAATCTATTATATTGATTAAAAATCTTTAAAACTTTTATAGTCTAATCATAGCATCTAATTTAAAGAAGTAAGTCTAAATATTTAAATGGTGTGCAATTGATTTAAAAATTAAATATTAAAATTCCTTGCCAGTCTAATATGCAATCTTCATAGTACGTTGGGGGAATTTTTAGATTTTAGAGCCCATAGATTCTAGAGGCGAAGCTTCAAGAGGTAATTCTAAATATTTAATTACAATTCAAGTAAGTAAAAAAATATGAAAAATTGAAACGTTAAAAAATTCGTGCCAGTCTAATATGCAATCTTCATAGTACGTGTGGGGAAAACTTCAGTGCAAACATTTTGATGAAAAGTGTTTAGGAATTATTTATATTTGGGTATACATTCAAATTAATCATTATATATACATTATACATTAGACTTTTTCTTATTTCAAACTATTTACATAAAGTTTTTATTTAGGTTTTTAGTGTAATGATTTTATTATTCTAAATTTTTATCAAAAACAATAGTGAAAGTGTTGATGAAAAGTGTTTAGGAATTATTTATATTTCGGTATACATAAATTCAAATTATTAATGTACAATATACATTAACTCATTTTAAAATATTTAATTTAGTTTTTTTAAGGGTTTTTTTCGCCTGAAATTGAAAATGAAGGAGGGGGAGGTAGTTTAGGTTAGGTAGGTTGGGTAATGGGTATCCCCACAGTTTTAGGGCACTACATCTATAGGCCCAGAAAAAAACAATCCCCTTTTAATCTAATTTTTTATCAAAAACAAGGGTGCTTATTGAAGACTTTTTAAGACTTTTCAGAAAACTACCCATAAATATTAAGGAAAACAGTAAAAGTGTTGAACTATGACGTCAGAAAAAATTAACAATTAATCAATAAGAAGCCAGTATTCCCTGTGGTAAAATATATAGCGGCCTCTCATTGGTTAATTGTTAATTTTTTCTGACGTCATAGTTGGACACTATTTCTGTTTTCATATTAGGTATTTCTGTAAATATAATACCAAAAAGTTTAAAGTCAAGTGTTTTAATTTGTTAAATATTCCAAGGCATAACACTCTTTAAAGATTAATGTACAAAGTTGAACGTCCATAAAGTACAGAACAAAGGATTTACGGTGTCAAGAAAAAAGTACAAACAAGCATATTAAAGAAACAGAATACGATTTCAAAATCTACAGAGATTACACATAATACCTAATTGTCCTATGAATAACCACAATAAAAGTAAAGTCATAGAAATAGGGCCAGAATTTCAAAATAATCAAAATGTTTCAAATTTTTTTATAAAGCTTAAAGGGTTGCTGCGCTTTTTTAATTGTACAAAAAAACATCCACCATAGTTTATAATCAACTAGCGGCTTCGCCCCTAGCCTCTAGGGGCTTTGCCCCAAGAGGTGATTTTAAAAAAATCAAGGCAAAATTCGTAAAAGTACCAAGGAATGTTCAGCAAATTCTTTTTTTTTAAATGAGGGGGGGATTTCTTGTTTTTTTTGGGGGGGTTAGGGGTGTCCCACCCCCCAAGAAAATAGCTTAAAACCACCACAGGACCAATTGGTATATACCCTGAACTGAAGAGTAGAATCCGATTGGTTCAGTGGTTACCGAGATCTTAAGGGACAGACGGACAGACAGACAAACAGATGGACAGACATCATTCTCCTTTGTATTATAGATAGGAAGATTCTAGATGACTAAATTCTACATGGCTACAGATCAATTTCAATTAAACAAAAGCTTTGCCGTCAAAAATGATCATATTCCTCAAATTTTGAAGATTATATAAATGTTTTACACCCTGTGGTATTAAAACGTATGAAAGCCAATTCCCAATGCAAATTAAAAGTTTTAAAATTCTTAATCACTTTTAAATTTCCCCCTTTCTATTAAAATTCACTTAAGGTTATAAATTATTTCAATTAATATTCAAATTTTTCCCTGGCAAGCAAGGGCATGCAAACTATTTCTGCTGGGGGGGGGGGGAAGGGAAGAGGTGAGATTGGCCAAAGTTTATCTTAATTATCTGGAATACTTTTCGTACTTCCTACAAACATAAAAAATCAGCTGGACCACTAAACAACCTTTAACAATTTTTATGGAATAGGTTCATGTGGAGGGGGGAGGTGTATCAGCAAACAAAAATAACAACATTCCTGAGAAAATTTTCCAACTTAAAAATGTCAGGGGGGGTATAGTACCACCGCATTAACTTGCCTATTCTCAGAGGTTTCAAAGTTTTCTTCTGTTTACTCCTCCCCCCCCCCCTTCCTTATAACTCAAAACATATTTTCATCTTTTATGCATATATGTACTGTAATGCTTATTTAGAAAATTTCTTAATATTTTTAAGTACAACACTCTTTGATTTTACAACCTTTGTTAAATTATCAAAGTAAGCATTTATTCATCAGGAATAAGCATTTTTGCGCTTACTGGATAATACTCAAAGAAAAACTTTATAAAACTAGAATAATTATTAATCCCATTGTATAAAGACAGCTTTCCGCAGATATTAAAATGAAAAATTATAAGATTTAAACCGAACCAGCCAGTGCTAACATAACTTGTATTAATTCTATAATCTTAATATTTGTCAAAATTCGAATGTATTACGATGCTATACATGATTTTGAAGTATTGCTTTCAATTCGTTCTAATCCAGTGGATATTAATCGGTTTCGAAACCATAAGGAAAAAATTTATTTTTATCGAACTAATTAAAATCAAGAAGTTGAAATTTGTTTATTATTACTATCCTAATAATTACTATTATCTTGTAAAATTAGTTAATGATCTTTTGATTATCCTAATTTACACTAGATTTGAAGGTAAAACATTCAAATTTCTAAAATATGACATGAAAGCAAAACAAATACTTTTTTAATGATATTTTAGATATTGCTTGAATATATATAAAAATGCATAATTCATGTTGTAATAAAATATAAAATGCATAATTTACTGCATTTTTTATTTCATTGTTGTACACACTACATATGGTCATGTTGTCAGAGATTATGAAAAATGTCTCATTTTTGTCAAGGATAATAATTGTAAAGAATGATTATATTGTTCTGCAAGGGATAAACTTTCCATGTACAGTACACAAACAGATACAATACAGATTTCTTTGTAATTAACTTTTTAAGTTAAAGGGGATAGAGAGATGGAACCAGAAAAAAAACTAAAATAATAGTTAGAGCATCGCTATATGCTTCAAAGCACTTGATTTTTACAAGTAAGATGGCATAGATCACTACTATTTTACATCCTCTCCCAATTCAAATTTTACCCTAATGGTTAAATTTTTATGAATAATTTCTGGCGTAATTCACACCCTATAGATATTTTTACCCTTTTTAAAAAGCTTTTAAATGAAGCCTTACAAAGGGTCTCAAAAATCAGCCATGTGACATCTTAAAAATGAGGGATTAACCATTTTTTTAAGTGGTTATCATTCTTTCTTCTCCTCTCATCCCTAATTTCTATGACGCCACATGGCTGATTTTTTTCTAACCCAACTTGCATAGAAATACTAAATAAATCTAATATTTTAGACACTCCTGCGTTTGTCAACTCTAACATTATAGATAATCCAAACATTTGGCGTTTACCAACTCTATATGTGTCCTTATATTAAAATTGTCATTGCTTAGTATTGTTGTCATTTCAATCAATCTTTGTGTCCGCAAAATTTGTAAAAACCTGCTAAATCCTTCACAATCACTTTAAGCAAGGTTTGTGACTCCTAAAATATTGTCCCGCTGATGTACATACACTATTTGTAATACAATGGAGTGTACGTGGACAGACAATTTCAGAATGAGGCTTTTACCAACTCTATGTGTGTGTTATATAATAATCGTCATTGCTTAGTATTGTTGTCATTTATATCATTCGTTGTATCTACAAAGTTTGTAAAAACCTGCTAAATCACAAACACTTTAAGCAAGTCTCGAAGGTTTGTATTATTAAATATTGTCCCGCTGATGTACATGCACTATTTGTAAAACAAAGAAGTTTACGTGGACAGACAATTTTAACAAGAGGCGTTTACCAACTCTATGTGTGGGTTATATAATAATTGTCATTGCTTAGTATTGTTGTCATTTCTTTCATTTTTTGTGTCCGCAAACATAAAAGGTTTCATTTATCTTTGTTCTTCCAATCTTTTTCCTTTATCAGCCTAGATATTCTTTTTTAGTTGTGTAGCTGCTTTATATGTGCATGTGTCTGTCCTTTTGTCGTTTGGTCTTTTTTTGTGGGCCCCTTATTTTTACTTGAGTGATTCAAACTCGAAGCAGAGCTCAGATTTCCGCTCAGTGAATGTGTGAACCGGGATATAATGAGCAAAACACGGTTATGGGGGGAAAATTAAATATTCCTCTTCCCGGTACGAAAAGGGGGGCGGCTTGCAGTGATGTCATGAGCGCCCTTTTCTATTTTTTTTCATGTTTCTTCCTTTTTCTTTCTTTCTTTTCCGTTATTTCATTTTTTTGTATCTTTTGGTTTGCCCACAATCACATAGATCTAGCCCACATAATAATAATTATAATTTTAAACAGTTCTGTAATATTGAACGTAATTGAATCTATTTAGTAGCATAAAAATCAAAAGTGTTTCATTTTCAGGCTTTACCATTATAGTGCAGGCTGTAACTTTTTTTTGTTTTTGGCAGTTAATCTAGCATAGAAACCCCCAAAACCCCATGCTCTAAAACAAATTGAAAATAAGAGGGTAGTTTTTCTCGTTTTTCCTACTCTGTTGATATTTGGTTATGTTAAGTATGGGGTAACCACTGGTCATGTAAAAAAAAATACTCTCACCCTATTTCCAATTTATTTCTTAACTAGAGGAAGTTTCTGTGCTCGCTAAGTACTTTAAGCGAAAGCACATGGTTCTGTCGGCTGGTCTAAATGGAGTTCTCAAAAAAACTAAAATTTTATCGGAACAGATAACACACCATAAATTTTATTATAATGCGGAAACAGCAGGGATCTCAAGGGATAAGACAACGGACGATAAATTTATGTAAATATATTCCAAATGATTATAAACAAAATTACTCCTTCTGTAAAAAAAAACTGGCTTATAGGTTTGGATACTGCTAGTACATACCACCCAATCAAGACTTTATAAAGCTTTTTAGCCAACGAATAAGAGAAGATCTTCATAAACCAGGTATCATTATAATTTTCAGTCCAATGTTCCCTCCCTCCCTTTAAAGAAATAAAGAATATTCATGATTTAAAAAAATTCTGCAGTTAAGATATTTATAGAATAGATATTTATCAAATCGTATTATAGACAGCTTTCCGCGGATATTAAATAAAAAAATTTAAAGATTAAAACCAGTTTTATTACCCTCCACGGACCGAAGAACCAGGCTAACTAAACTGGCATTAATTTTATTATTCTTATTTTAATATTCGCGGGTAATTGTCTGTAATACGATGCTATAAATGATTTTTCAGAATAGCTGATAACCGGTTCTAATCCAGCGGATATTTATCGGTTTCGAAGGCATTACTGGAAAAGTAATGATAGGTTTTCTTTACATTTATAGTAATGCGGTACAATATTTAAACATTTTCAAATATACAATTTAAAGTAAAATTTTGATAATATTGTTTAGTATTTTAGACAATTGTCTGCGAATAAGAAAATAAAAATAACTTTTATCTGGATAAGGGTAACTTTGTTTCTCATAATTGATGTGTGAATGCACCAAATTATCGTCCATTGTCTTACCCTTGCAGGATTAATCCTTTTTAAGTATGCTTCACAACCGGTTTTAATCCAGCAGAAATTCATTGGATTTTGATCCGAGACATACGGGAATGAACATATCGTAGACAGTTCGGAAAATGATAATAGTTATTTCTTTCATCGTATTATAAACCACTTTCCGCGCATATAGAATGTACAATTATAAACTGGTTTTAATCTTATGATTGTACATTTTTATAATCGTAGAAATCGGTTTATAATACGATGCTAGACATAGTTTTTCCATATGGATGAGGACCGGTTCCTATCCACCGGATTCGAATGAATACGATAAAAATGAATTAATTACTAAAATTGAATAAATACAGTAATATTGGACAGCAAATATAAGTTCTGTCTGCATTAATTTTCATCTTATAATTTGACTTTACATTACTGCATTATACTCAGGGTTCAAAGGAAGGGCAATGCAAAATATTTTCAATTTGAAAAAATATAAATAGGACAAGACTGCTTTTAGCCATCAAAGCGTAGATAAAAAATCAGACAGTCAGACCATAGACGTCCAAGAAGGGGGGGGGGGGGTCAGACAAACGAACATTTACTCTTATTGGGTGTCATCACTTAAAGAAACAGAATTTTATTTCAAATTTTGAATAAATATTCTGTATATGAATCGGTATTAAAATTATTTGTATACTAAGAAATATTAAGTTTAAATTTTAGAGAAGCTTTATTATCAACTTTACTTAATCTTCCAAAGGAATCGCCATTTTAAAAGCAATATTAATGGATAATTAACCGACATAGCTATTCACTTTGGACGGACGGAAGTAAATTAAAATCTTTAATATGAAAAATATTTTCAATCAAATCTCTTCAAAAGAAACCCATTTATTTGTACATTTATTCCTGAATATCTTAGTTGGAGAAACTTTGCCATTTAACTTTATAACTCCAACAAATCTATAGATATAGATGTATAATCCAGAAACCTACCTGGATCCAGTGTTGGAGACCTTTCTCGTCTACTACCAAATTGCTTTCTTCTCTTTTGGAGTGATTAGGTGTGTTAATATTACCGACGCTGTTGACTTATATTTTCAAAGACCCAATTGAATGTTGGTACAGGGTCCACGGAGTGGGGACATACATTTACTTAATACCTTCCCCCTCTATTGTTTTACTCTAATATAACTCCAACAAGATAGTGGGAGGGAACAGACATACTAATTAAACAATCACAATCTTAATAACATTATGATGTGTTTATTGTATATTATCTTATATTTATTAAAAATCAAAGATTTTTTTTAACAAACATGTCCTAACTTTTGTGATTTCTTTAAATAACTAGTCAGTGCTTTTAGTAAGTAGTAGATGAAAATGATCCATAGAATTTAGATATCCAATCGGTTTTTAGACCTCGTATTTTGAGGTAATTTAAGTTTTAAAAAAAAATTAAGTTGGTTTTAAGGTATTAAAACGCAACAAAGAAAGAAGCCAATTGCCATTATGATCAAAAATAATTTGACACCATACTTTTTGAATTCTGTTGAGTAATTATTGAAAAAATCTATTTGGTTGAACCCCATTGAATCAAAACTTTAAACTTTGGGAGCTCGTTACAAATGGGTAAAAAAAATCACAAAAGTTAGGACACTTTAGGGTAGATCCTACGTCCGTCCGAAATGCCACTTATAGATTCAACAATTTTGAGACCGATTTCTAAATGTAAAAAATACTCTCTCCTAGTGCTGGCTCTCTATAAGTATCAATGTCCGTTTGTCCGACTGTCTTTTTATGAGCTTCGCTTTTTTTGGTTTTCTTTGTTTAGAACCCATAGCTAGTAAATTTGAAACTACTTTTTAAATGCATTTGTTATATCAATAATTTATAATTGTTAGGCGAAATTTTAATTCTATTGTCATCATATCTATAATGGGTGGTTTCCCTTAAATTGCCTGGTTGATCATGTAAACCCCCCAATCCTTATCTTAAAATTAATTGAAAATAAGGGGGGAGCTTTTAGGTTAGGTTAGGTTATATTGTGTACATATTGAGCCCTGCATGGTTAGGACATCGCAGTTTAAACATAGGAAACACCTCCCCACCCCCTCATTATTTTCAAACTTATTGTGGGAGGGGGGATTACTGCGCTCGCTAGACACCATGATGTTTGTACTTAAGCTAACAACACACAAACTATCTAAGTATTAATTAAAAAGAAACTCGTCAATTTAAATTGTTTTAATTTAGACTAGTCCACAAAGTATCAAAATTACGTTTTCTTATTCATTGGCCTAACAACTTTGGGAACTTTTTTTGGATTTTGCCTGGTTGGTTCATTGAGTTAAATGTACAAATGTTTAAACAACAAAATGTAATCTACAGGAGGGGTAATTTTGTATATCATCATTAGGGATGTACACTAATTTATCAGCCTTTGTCTTATCTGTTTTACTGAGCTAGGCGGCAGGGTGATTCTAGGCTATTTTATTTAATTCTTTATAATGAGATGGTTTTAGGCTATTTTCTGCCCTTCCCTAGATCCTATGGGTAAATATGAAAGTTTTATTATATTTAAATTAAAAATGTGAAAGTTAGTCATCCAAAATGATTCATAAAAAAATTGAAGCGAATGGACTTTCCTTTTATATTCTAAAATACACTATATGATAATTTTCAGGAATTTAAAGGGATAATAATGGAAATCAATAGATGTACACCCCAATTATGAAAAATAAAATTACCCCTTATGTAGATTTAATTTATATTTGAAAAGTTTTAACTCTGCTTTTTTTAGTAGCGAAGGTACTCTATAATTCACTTTGTAACGTGATTTTCTCGGCTCCTATTCAAGAAAGACAGCTGAAATTTAAGTGAACATTCCTATGACATATGCCCATCTAATCTATACATTGTTTTGTCCATTTGTTTGGGGTGCTAGATCGATTCCTAGATTTTCAAGTTTTAATGATTTTCTCAATTTTTATTCAAGATAGAAGGCTGAAACTTTCAGAGATAAATTTATTTTACATTCTACATATTTTCACTAAGTTTTACTAAGATTTGTTTAAAATTGGGATGCTAGATCGATTCCTAGAATTTTAGATTTTTGTGTTTTTCTCGATTCCTATTAAGAATTGACGGTTGAAATAATCAGGGATTGAAAATGATCATATTCTAATTGCGGTGCTAGATCGATTCCTAGATTTCTAAGTTTTCTTAACTTAAAGGCTTCCTGATTTCCCTATTTTATCAAGTTTAATGATTATTGTATGACACTGCTCTATAGTAAACTTTTACGCGATATAAATTCATAATTTTTTAGCTTCGTTACTTATGGATGTTGTTATCCTTGTTACAATACAATCAAGATTTTAAAAAATAGAGATACAATATTTTGAGCCAACAAATGAGATGATGTGCTACAAAACTTTTAGTACCAGAGTACAATTAACAGTCCAATGTCCCCTCCCACCCTGGTTATCGTATACACGGTTTATACTTTCATATAATTTATATATTCTAATATACGCCTCTAGATGCCTCTATTGGCTCTTTAAATGCTTGATTTTTATTTCAAAATTCTAATTTGTGAAATAATTGTCTATGTTGCGTTTAAGTCTCTACTAAAAGCGACAATATTTTAAAAAATTTCAATTTTTTTGTGATTTCTCCTATGACGGTGATGGTACCCTCCCCCAAAATAGTTAGAAACCTTCCCGGGACCTATGAGAAGCTACCCTGCAAAGGAGAACTTGATCGGTTCAGTAATTAGCGAGATCCCTCGGTACAGACAAACAGACAGCCTGTTACTTTATTATAAGGATTTTCATATTGGAATCTATTCTTCAAAGCTTTATTAAATACTAGCGGCTTCGCCCCTAGCCTCTAGAGGCTTTGCCCCAAGAGGAAATTATAAAAAAAATTGTGGGGAGATTTTTTTTATTTTTGGAGGGGTTGGGGGTGTCTCACACCCAAGAAAATAGCCTAAAACCACCACATGACCAGTAGGTATATTCCCTGAAGAGTAGATTTTGATCGGTTCAGTGGTTACCAAGATCTTAAGCTTCAGACGGACGGACAGACATACATCAAGCTACTTTATATTATAGATATATAATTAGCTAAGGCTCTAGGGGCTACGTATTCGAAGTAATAGGTAAGGGATTAAAATGTTAAGCATCAGACAAAATATCTTACATAGGATAGACATGTTAGAATCATTCCATCAATTTTAAATCTTTAAAGCATTTATATCAATAGTATTCCATAAGTATATGTTTAAATTTTAAATTTCTATAGTATCCTTTTCAAATGTAACTCTATCTATTTAAAAGAGTAGTTTTATAAAAAAGTTTTTTTTAATTGTTCTTTTTTCCTTGCGCTAGGCTTTTATTAATGTTTTTATTCTTGTTTTATTTTCACATATTTAGAAATGTTCAGGGGTCTAAAGGGATAAGACAATGGCCGATAAATTGATGTACATCCCCATGATGATACACAAAAATATGTAGATAACACTTAGTGGTTGAAATGTTTTGAAACTCTACTTAATAAGCCAACAAAAGATCCCAAAAGTTTTAAGCTAACGAATAATAAAACGGCAGTATAAAACTTTGGGGACTAGTGTAATAAACAGCCCAATGTCCCCTCCCTCCCTGAATAATGACAGTGTTTCAAATTTGTAAAATATTTATGTCAACAATATACAGGGATAAGACAATGAACTATAAATCAATTTATACCCATAAGATGCTTATTGGATTGGGAAAAGTTTTGATATTGCTAATTTGAACAAATAAATCAAGATTTATTAAAAGTACTCAAAGTGTTTGAGCCAACGAATGAGTTAACGTGTGTATAAACTTTAAGTATAAGTGTACTTTACCAGAAATCTAGAGGGATAAGATAATGACCGAAAAATTGATATACAGTATACGTTACGAAAAATGACCGGTTTTTAAAATGGTCTAGCCCCCCCTGTAATGAAGTTGTAACCCATTTTTTTGTATGTGTGATCTTTATATACATGTATAATGGTGTTTGTTGCGGTCAATTAGATCAAAGAACATTTTCCGACATTCAGCAGGCTTTAAAAGAAGAAATTCAAAATGAAAAAATTCCGACCCTTATTTTTTAAAGTAAATTTTACTTAAGCCGAAAAATCACATAGTAAAATTGAATTAAGCATATGGGTTGTATGAGTTTTATCTTCAGCATAAAATTCTGCTTCCATAGACACCTTACCCGACTTCCTAGCTCTCATACAAGTCAATTGATCCCAAAAAGTATGTATCAAGACCTCAAAATCTATGATTTTTCGGCTTAACCAAAATTCACTTAAAATACAAAAGGGTTGGAATTTTTTCATTTTGAATTTTTTCTTTTATAGCCTGCTGAATATCGGAAAATGTTCAAGGATATAATTTACCGCAACAAACACCATCATACATGTATATAAAGATCACACATACAAAAAAATTGGTTACAACTTCATTAAAGGGGGGGGCTAGACCATTTTAAAAACCGGTCATTTTTCGTAACGTATACTGTACATCCCCAATGATGGTACACAAAGTTAATCATTCTATTTATTAAAATTAGCGGTTGAAACGTTTGAACAATCAACTTAATAACCAACCAATCAAAGTTTACTAAAGTCCTCAAAGTTTTCATGTCAACGAATAAGAAAACGTTATTAAAAATCTTTGGGGACTAGTGTTATAAACAGCCCATAGTCCTCTCAACTGGTAATTTACAGTCCAATGTCCCCTCCCTCTCTTGACAAAATCTAAGACTATTCCGCCGAGTTTTTGTTTATATAAAACTGATCCAAATATAAATTTAATCTTTTCTAAATATACAACAAATACTTTTCTATTCTATTATAAAATACAAACTATATAGATGGAGATTTTAACAAGGATGGCAACATCTATTAAAGCCAAGCTCCAAAAAAGCGAAGAAGAACGATCAATAACACTTACTGAGTGTCAACAATTCCAGACGGATTAAAATCAATACCAAGATTGTTTAAATAAAGATTGTACCTACATTTTAACACTTAACTACAGAGATGTTTTGCTTTTAACATTTGTGCATAATCTTTCAGGAATCATCATATACAGAATATAATTCAAATATTTTTAAAAACCAACATGGTTATAATTGACCTACGGTCGTTTTGAGTTTTAAGGTTGCTATCTTTTAAATATTGCTTGGGAACATTAGGACCATTCCAAAAAACCTAGATTACATTAATTTGTTTTCTCGTATTCATTCGAATCCGTTGGATAGGAACCGGTTCTCATCCATACGAAAAAAACTAGCATCTATTATCGTATTATATCCAGCTTTCTACGAATATAAAAATGTACAATTATAAGATTAAAACCAGTTTTTTATCCCAGAAGGCCCAAAGTTGTAAAGCTAACGAATAAGAAAACATTATTATAAAACTTTGGGAACTTGTGCAATAAACAGCCCAATGTCCCCTCCCTCACTGCAGTCAATTTTTTATTTAAATATCAACCTGTTCTTTCCCATCATTAGGGGAAGAACAATTATCGTATACCATTGCCCTATCCCTGTGTTTTAATAGTTTTGTAAGTTGTGAAATGGCGCCATTAACTTGTTGATATTAGCTGTAACCAAGTTCAATTTAATTCCTCCGAGAGAGTTGTCATCCTGGGTAACCACAGCATTTACAGTTGTGGGCAACAGTTCCTCAGATACCCAGGGATATCAAGGGATAAGACATTCTGGGTAACCACAGCATTTACAGTTGTGGGCAACAGTTCCTCAGATACCCAGGGATATCAAGGGATAAGATATTCTGGGTAACCACAGCATTTACAGTTGTGGGCAACAGTTCTTCAGATAATCAGGGATATCAAGGGATAAGACATTCTGTGTAACCACAGCATTTACAGTTGTGGGCAACATTCACAGGGAGGGAGGGGACATTGGGCTATTTATTACACTAGTCCCCAAAGTTTTATAATGACGTTTTCTTATTCGTTGGCTTAGCAACTTTGGGGACTCTTATAAAATTTTGATTGGTTGGTTTATTAAGTTGAGTGTCCAAATGTTTCAACCAGTAATTGTAATCTACAGAAGGGGTAATTTTGTGTATCGTCTTTGGGATGTATATCAATTTATCGGCCAATGTCTTATCCCTTTAGATCCCTGCATCATTCCTCAGATACGCAGGGATATCAAGGGATAAGACAATGAATTGATAAATTAATGCCCATCCCCTAACAAATTATCCCCTCTTTAGATTAAATTGATTGGGTTTTAGGATTTAGTTAAAGTACCCAAAGTCTTTATGCCTATGAATTAAAGAATTTGTTTCTAAAACTTTAGGGACCAGTATAATATAGTACAGTCCAATGTCCCATCCCCCTACAAATCTCAAGCGGTAGTTTTTTTACCTAATTTTGTTATATAACCTATCCTTAACCTCTGTATTTTACATTTTGAAGAGCTGGTAGTAAAGAAAACAAGAATAACAGTCATAAAAAGCATAGCTTAAATAAAAAAGTTTGGGGGTGCCAAATTTCATTCCATTGCAAAAAACGCGATCTTTGGTTTGTTTAAATGTCCATTTATTTAGCATTTTTCAAGAATGTCAAGCGTGGGAAAATTTTTTTGAATGTGGGAACCATTTATTTTGATTTAAATGGTACATATGATTTTCATTTAAATTCATTTTTTGGACCCGTGAGAAAATTTTTTTAACGTGAGAACCATTTAATTTTCATTGAATTTCATTTTTTGGAAGTGTGGGAAAAAATGGGAGAAAAAATATGTTTTAGTATAAAGAAATGTTCTATCAGTTTCAAACCTTTTTCATTTGATAGATCATACTGACTTTGGAAAAACTGTCAGACTGATTTTTGAAATTCAGTCTGTGAAAAAAGATATTCAAGTTTTAATTTTTTGTTTTGAAAATATTATTTTACATGTATTGACGCCATCTTGGATTATGATAATTTTTTTTGTTAGAAGATTTTTTTTCTAAAATATTTTTAAAAAATTAACTTTTTACAATAAAAAAATCTTTGAACTTAAATTGACCAATAATTCAAAGATTTTTTCTCTTTGATTTGGAAGATTTTTTATGATTTTTATTTTTAATGTCAAATAAAAACACAACAGTGAAAAAAATGAAAATTAAATGAAAAAACGTTTTATGATTTTATTCAAGAAATTATTTGCTAACATCACCTTTTTGTTGCAATAGAATGTTATTTAAGCAAACAAAATTTAGCATAAATGGATATTTAAATCCCTCGGTATTAAATGATGAGCTGACGCTCGATCATTTAATACCTTGGGATTTAAATATCCATTTATGCTAAATTTTGTTTGCTTAAATAACTCATTGAAGATAAACGACACTAGATTAAAAATTAGTCCCCAATTTTTTTTTTAATATTGATTTAGCAGTACAACTATCGTTTTCATAACTTTTCAATTAGTGGTTGAAAGTTGAAACGTTTGGACACTCAACAAAATGAACTAATCACTCAAAGTTCAATACAAGTCCACAAGGTTGTTAATCCAACGAAAAAGATACTTTGGGGACTAGTGTGATAAACAGTCCAATGTCCCCTCCCTCCCTGTGCATAGTTGCCTTGCCTAACCTGACCTGGACGATAACATCTACAAACATTCCAACCTTATAATTAAAATTTAGGGTATAACATGAACTTTTTACCAGGGGAGGAAGGGACATTGGGCTGTTTATTACACCAGTTCCCAAAGTTTTATTATAATGTTTTCTTAGTCGTTGGTGGCTTTTATTGAATTTTGATTGGTTGGTTCCTTTAGTTGAGTCTCCAAATATTTTAACCAATAAATAAAATCCACAGAAAGGGTAATTTTGTGTATTATCATTTGGGATGTATATCAATTTATCGGTTATTGTCTTATCCATTTAGATCTCTGACATCATTATAAATATAATTCTTTTGATTTTGTGGGTCACTTTTTTATAAATATTTTTTTATAATTACTAATACCAAAACGGTTTTTATTGCTTGGGTGGGTGTTTCCTCCCCCCAAAAAGTTATAAAGTTTCCCTAGACCTGTAAAAAGCTTCACTGTAAAGAATAATTGATAAAATTCTTTAAAACTCTGAAATACTTATTTGTAATGCATCAAATGTGTGTGTGTATGTGTGTGGTTGTGTGTGTGTGTGGTTGTTTGTGTGTGTGTGTGTGTGTGGTTGTGTATGTGTAAAGTTTATAATTATCAGGGATTAGAGTAGAACAATGGACGATAATTTGATAAACATTCTCTTTAATGATAAACAATATTACCCTTTCTGTAGATTAAAATTATTGGTTAAAACATTGGATACTACTAGTTTGGAACCAACCAATCAAAATTTAAGGTTTATGAGTAAATGTAATAGGGGTGAAGTGATTCAAGCCCTATTTGGCGAAGCATGCTCTAGGAAGCGACAGTCTGTCGGACTACCACATAAACATATGGACTAACATACACTTATACATCTTGAGGTTACTAGTGTCCAAGTTAGAGGTCAAATTCTAGGGAGGGAAGGTACATTAAGGCAGTTTATTATCAGTCCAAAGTTTTATACCATCAAAGTTTTCTTAATACGATTGCAAATGCAATTTTGGGGACTTCAATTGAATTTCGTTTAGATGGTTCATATAGTGTCCTAAAATTTCAACTACTAATTGTAATCTACAGAAGGGGTAATTTTGTGTATCACCATTGAGGATGTACCTCAATTTAACGTTTTATTCCTTTAAATCCCTTTCCTCTCTGACAATTTTGTATTAGGTTAGTGCTGCCTCAATGGTAAACAAATATTAAATTTATCTATTAGTTAGTTGCAGGGATCTAAAGGGATAAGACAATGACCGATAAATTGATGTATATCCCAATGATGATACAAAAAATTACCCCTTCTGTAAATTAAAATTAGTGGTTGAAACGTTTAAACACTCAACTAAATTAACCAAACAATCAAAATTCACTATGGTCCCCAAAGTTTTAAGCTAACGATTAAGAAAGAGTTATTATAAACTTTTGGGACTAGTGTGATAAACAGCCCATTTTCCCTCCCTCTCATGGTTAGTAAAGTACATCACTAATACAGTTATGTCAAATGAGTTTTTAGGAGAGAAAATTATGCGTGACATTAATAGTTTGAGGAGGAATGCCCTGGCACATAATAGGCACAACTCATTACCATGCACAGGAAGAACTTCCAGACAAAGGTCAGGCAATCAAAGAGTTGGTTGTCTATTGGGTGTTACCAAATAACCAGGGCGATTGAGCAAGTTACACCGCCATTAATACTCAGAGTATGTTCAAGGTGGCGTGGAGAGGACTTATACCCCAAACCTAGCCCTAATATAACACGTATAACTTGAATTAACGGTACTCAATACAGACAAACCTACATTTTATAGAGATTCTTTGCTTATGATATATTGCCTGATTGTGAACCAAAAAATAATTTTGCTAAAAATCAAATGTACAGGATTTTTATATAAAAAATTTTAATCAAGATGCCTAGGTACGGACTTTTTTTGTAATACTTTCTATGAAAGCTTCGCTGTTAAGAATGTAAGTTAATCTATTAAAAAGTTGGCATGGGTTAGCACCCCCGCCCCGGAAATAGATTTCCTTGTTGAAAACTGCATTTGTTTAGTAACTGATTCTCAAACTTTAATTAACACATACCTACTTTTTACGCTTCTCGTTTTTAAAAGCGAAGCTTTTCTATAATTAGGTCCGTCCGTACGTCAGTCCATCTGTCCGAAACGGATAGTTTTTTTAGTTAATTTAGGCATGTTAGAAATGATTTCAAACTTTGCATGATGATTCCTGTAGTAGTTAAGTACGATTTAGAAAGGGTAGCAACTCTATAATTATTACCAGAATGTCCGTACGTACATTTTAAACATTTAGATTTTTATTACTTTTATTACGAATTTATTACGAATTTTTATGTGATCTAATTATCCGATTAATCTGATTTTTGGTATATTGCTTCCTGGGACAACATAGTTTAATGTTATAAGCGAAGCAACTCTATAATCAAGTCCTGAAAATGTATATATGTCCATGAACATTATACTGTATCAAGCAGTTTTTCAACAAATTTACTTACAATTTTGCTTCGACTCTTATACATCTATATTCTAATTATTCAGTTCTGACACTATACAAGTGTTAATTTCTGTTTGTCCTATCGTTTCAGTGCTTCGCTTTTATGGATGTTGTCATCCTTGTTCTTCATAATTTTTATATTCGTAGAGAATCCGCTCGTTGTCAGGTTCTAATCTCGGCCAAACATCGCGTTTAAATTAAACACATTAAAAATAGTTCCTACTGCTGTTATGTTAGGCGCACGACATAAATATTTAGGGGAGAGTAGTTTCTTGGCCCAAAACAGGCGCAACTCATTACCATGTTCAAACTGATGGTAGAATAGAATATGTATTATGTATGTATTAATATATTGTATGAAAATATATGCACTTTCTTATCTGCAAGTAACATTGACATATAATATAATAGGATTATCCCATAAAATGGCTTAAAATTAATTTAATATAATCTCTGAAAGAAACTATTCGGAATGAGTTTAATTTAACACAGTTTAACTTAAGCATAGCATTTGATATATTTAAAACATATTCCTAAAAAAAGTTACAGAATGTTTATCTGTCAGTCTGTTTGTCTGTTACTTGATATCTCGATGAATGCTGATTTAATTTGTTTCTACTTTACAGTAAAGCTTCTTATAGCTTATAACTATTTTGGGAGAGGTACCTACAATATAAAAATAAAAACCTAAAATTATATAGTATTCTACTTTTTTCCTTTGAAACCAAAATTCAAAGTGGATAGTCGATTCACCCCTCTTATTTTAATGACCCCTAGAGGTCTCTAGGGGCTTAGCACTAGCCGCTAGTATGTATATTAGTGGGTCATACTGTAAAGTTATTATGATTTACCATACTGGTTTACAAAAAAAATGCATCTTTTATGCGAGTGTTTGTGTGATTGTTTTTTTTGTGTGTATATTCTAAACTTATAAATAATAACAAGATTTTTATAAGGATATGTTTTTATATATAAAACTAACATAATTAAGAATTATTTTAGTTTTATGAATGTTTATTTATCTTTAGTACATATATTTCAGTAATGTAGAACACGAATTTCTCAAAATGCATTTAATAATTTTCCTTATTATTTATAAATAATACTGTAGCCTTATTTATTATTTGTAAAAGCGAAGCTTTTCTAAAATTGTGGTCGGTCCATCCGTCCAAAACTGTTATCACTTTTTGTTAAGTTAGACATGTTAGAATTTTTCTATCAATTTCAAACTTTGCGTGTTGATTCCTATAGTAGTCAGGTACGATTAAGAAAGCTTAGGAACTCTATAATCAATACTAGAATATCAGTACGTCAATTTAAATTATGTTGATTTATAACTTTTTTGACAATAAATTTTCATGTGATATAAATATCCTATTCATCTGAGTTTTGGAATACTGATTTCAAAGACTATATAGTACAAGTCCTAAAGATGTAAGTATGTCTTTAAACAATATCCTGTATTTAAGCAGTTTTGCAACAAATTTACTTACAATTTTGTTTTAGACTTCTACTTTTTCCAGTTCTAACACTCTACAAATATTAATGTGCGTTTGTTCTACCATTTCAGAAATTCATTTTTATGAATGTTGTCATCCTTGTTCATTGAAGAAATTATATAATTTCTCTTCCTAAATTATCTTTATATACTTACAATAAAGTTTACCATGAACTACTATCTGTAATAATTAGATTACCATTATTCTGTATATTATATTATTTATGTTGTTTTGTGGTCTCTCTGGAGCGAATATTGTCAATTATAATTACTTTTTACATTAGATTTACATAAAAAATATTCGGATCTAGTGCAGTTCACGGTGATGTGTTCCTAGTAACGATTTTCTCACAAAAATCTTAGCAATTTAAAGGCCGCTAGTTACCAAACGGATGAACGTACATGTTATGCCCAAACACAATGTAAAGTGACATAAGAAGGTCTATAATGAGTATAAATAACCTAGAATTCCTAAGATCCAAAGATGCACAGGAAAAGCTTCACTGAAGAAAAAATGTATAAAATAAGTCTTTTTCGCGCATTTAACTGCGAGATAACTGTGCATCAATGAGAAATGACTATTCCAGATTATTTGTAGGGTATCTATAGTCGTTAACAGGAATATTTTACCGTGAAGTGCACTAGATCCAAATATTATTTTAGAGGAATTGAGGAATAGTTATAGATCATCGTCATGCATTAAATAACAATGGCTTTAATATATAGGGCAGGTTAATCTAAATATAGAAAAAAAATTAGTAGCTGTTTTGTGTTTATTTATTGTAAAAGGGCAGCTGAGACGTTCATCTCTCCTAAGAGAATCGATCATTTTATTCCAACTATAATCGTGCAAAAGGGTGGTGTTCATCTCCCCACTATCCCTTAACATTAAAATTAGGAAAATCAACTTTCCTCTTTTTTCATCCCTTTAAACCCTCTCCGCCCCCATTCTATTGGAGTCAGTTTGACAAAAATATGGCGTTTGATCGAATTATAAGGTTTAATAAATGGACATTATTTTAGCAGGGAGGGAGAGTACATTGGATTGTAAATTACAGGAGTACTCAAAGTTTTATATAATATATATTATTATTTATATAATAAAACATATTCTTTTGTTCATCGGCTTAAAAAGTTAAATCTTGATTGGCTAGTTCAATCTAGCAGTGTCCAAACTTCCCAATCAACAAGCAAAATCCACAGATTGGGTAATTTTGTTTATCATCATTTTAATTCATCGTTCATTTGCTTATTGTGTATTTAAGGGACATTGAAACAGTAGTGGTAATCTTTTATCTAGATCTATTTTTTCTTTTTTTCTATACAGACCTTGGCGGCAGGAATCTAAAGAGATAAGACAATTGCTGATAAATTTATATATATCCCCAATGATGCTACACAAAATTACCGCTTATGTAGATTACAAATGGTGGTTGTAATGTTTGGACACTCAACTTAATCAACCATCCAATCAAAATGCAATAAAAGTCACCATAGAATAAGAAAACGGTATACTTTGGGGACTGATGTAATAAAACAGCCCAATGTCCCCTCCCTCCCTGCCTTTTTACTATAGAAGACCTTGGCGGTCTAATAATGAGGACACACAATTAAATCGTAAAGGTTGGGTTTATAATCGTTATATTTAATACTAGTACATTATGTTTTATGTCCACTAAGGCTGATATTATGTTGTAATATTAGTGCAACATAATTTTGTTGAAAACCGCCTAAAATTATTACTCTTATTTTCGCATGGAATTATGTTATAAGAGCAGCAACTGTATAACTGGGTTCTTTAGTCTGTCTTATTGAGAAAGAAGAACTATTCGACAGCTGTGATTTTTTTATAGTGATTTCATCTTTTTTTAAAAGTTTATCTTATTTCATAACATTTAAGTATTAATCGTTTTTTTAGTTTCTTTTTCTATTAGAAGACTATAGTAGTAATAAGATACGCCAATTTTTTCGTGTTAATTAATCTAATCAAGGGGTATGTTTTATCGTTAGCTGTCAGAATACTAACCTTTTAGTCTTTTTAAATCACATTCTAAATTATTATTTCTAAAATATATTGAGAAACAACGTACAGTGTCCAATAAAAATTTACCTCATACTATACAAATGACCAATGATATGCCAGTATACATTGTATTTGACCAATGGTAAATTGTATACTGGCCAATGATTGGTCATTTGTATGACGTCATTTTTTATTGGACACTGTACGCTGTTTCATATATTGATGATGAATTTCTGATTGTGAGATGGTGCATGTCTGTAAGCTTCTCTGCTAACGCACAGTTTTGTACTTGTTCTGATCAAAAAATACAAAAATGTATATAGTGTACAACCTCGATGTATTTTTCAATTAGCGGTATCCCTCATTCGCCTATAGACCACAAACACACTTTATGAGGGAAAAATCGTACTTTTCAGGCTTATAATAAGTTAGTGTGTGAATTAGGAAGGCCCCGCCAGGATAGGGACCCATATGGATTGGTACTGTAAAATGGAACAGAATAGTTATTTCTCGCATCGTATTATAAACGGCTTTCCGCTGATATGGAATGTACAAAAATGACCGAAGGCACCGGCTAAAAAAACTGGTTGTAATCTTATGATTGTACATTTTTATATTCGTAGAAAGCTGGATATAATACAATGCTAGACATAGTTTTTTTTCTATGGATGAGAACCGGTTTCTATCCACCGGATTCGAATGAATACGAGAAAAAAATTTCCAAGTTGGGTTTAAAAATATACTGAAAAATCATGTATAGCATCATATCACCGACAAATTTCCACGAATATTGATATAACAATTATATTATTAATACCAGTTTTGGTGGCCCGAGGGAATCTGCACTAGAAAAATCAGACCTCTATCTTTCATAGCAGCTGAGATAATCTCATTTTCTTATGGAGTGACGGACGACCAAAATTTTGTAATAGAGGAGCTGCGCTTCCATCAAAAGGTAAAACACTTATGCATATAATGCACACACAAAAAAAGATATATATATATTGTACTTTCATAGTCAAATATATTATGGTTCATCATTTAACACACCTCGTCTTAATTTCTTTTAACATTTTAAGTGTTAGAAACAATAGTCATCATATTATTGATGAATTTTATGCAGGGCTTTGCAGCCTTGCATTCTGTAAAAGAAAGAAATATGTAACTCTCCCAACAGAGTGGGGACCCTGTTCCAATTTTGTATTGGGCCTTTGAAATCAGTAATATCGTCGGAAATATAAACTAAATACAAAATAACAGAAATCAATTTGTTGGGGGCAGACGGAGAGGATCTCCACCACTTGGACCAGGTAGTTGTTTGATTATACATCTATACTTATGCATACATTTATTTCTTGGACTAAGGATCTTAGAAGGTTGGTGTACATATTCAATGATGATAAACAAAATAAACCCCTTCTGTAGAATAAATTATAGGTTGAAGAAATAGGACACTCCTTATTTGGAACCAACCAATCAATTTAAATTAAAGCACCTAAACTTTTTGAGCCAACGATTACCGAAAATGTGGATATAAAATTTTAGGTACCAGAGTGATTTTCTATGCAATGTCTCCTCCCTCCCTAAATTGGTAGGTCAAATATAGGAATAGTAGCTTATGCAGTAATCCGTAAAATTATGAGCAAGCTTCCAGTCAAATGGGCTTATTAAGTCTAACTGATCTTAATGTTGACGAAACGCATAGTATGATTAAACGCATATTTAAAAACAGTTTGACCTAATAAGTGCATTTGACTGGAATCTTACTTACAACTTTACGGATTATTGTGTAAGCTACTATTCCCTTTATAAGCTGTTAGAAAGAGGTGTGTAATATAATATGGTTGAATTATGAATATAATCAGGGAGGGAGGAGACAATGGGGTGTTTGTTTATTACACTAGTCCCAAAAGTGTTATAACAATGTTTTCTTATTCGTTGGGTTAACAACTTTATTTAATCTTGATTGGTTAATTAAGTTGAGTGTTCAAACATTTCAACCACTTATTTTAATCTACTGTAAGGGTAATTATGTGTATTATCATTGAGGATGTACATCAATTTATCAGCCATTGTCTTATCCCTTTATATCCCTGGAATATGATGTATAATAGTGTAATATTACAAGCAAAGGACACAAACACCAGGGGTAAAGAAAACGATAATAGTTGTTTATCGCATCGTATTTTAGACATTTTTCCGCGGAAATGAAAATGAAAGATTAAAACCCGTTTCGTTAACCGCAAGGAGACAAAGGCCCGGTCTAACATAACTGGTATTAATTTCAAGATCTTTATTTTATTATTCGTGGAAGATTGTCTGTAATACGATGTTGCACATGATTTTAGTGTATGACTGTGAACCGCTTCTAATCCAGCGGATATTAATCGGTTTCGAAGACATACTGGAAAAGCAACTTTAAAGTTTGCAATATGTAATTACTTAAAGAAATTTTCTAAGTTTCTCTAAAGTTCATAGTCAAGCACAGAACGCCTCTCATATTTTAAAATAAATCAAAATAAGGTTGGGTGGGAGTATGTGTGCGTTTGTCAGGTTAGGTGATGGTAGTAGACTGGTGGACTTTGCTGGTAGCTCTGATGTTGACTTCCAGGTAGTTGAACCTCGGACAGGCTCCACCGCGACAACCGTCAGGTTAGGTTATATTGCATGGTTACTCTATAGCCACGCAGGGTTGGGGCCCATGCAGGGTTTAGAAATAGAAGAAAAGCCTTCTCCCCCCCCCCCCTCAATAATTTTTGGCCTATCTATTCTTATTGGGCATACGAGATCTTGAGAGATAAATGGGAAAATTTATGTACACCCCCAATTCTGAAAATCAAAATTATCCCGTATATTCACTAAAATTATGGATATAAAGTTGTATGAACCAACAAATCAAGATTTATAAAACTTTGGGTACCGGTATAATTAAAAGTCCAGTATTCCCTTGAACTCTGATGGTACATTGTATGCATATGATTTATACAAAAAGATGACGATTACAGCATATAAATAGAAAATATCAATATACAATAGAACATCATTTACCAGGACATTTATTCATAGTGTTTGCTTTCCACTGATCTGAATTATGGATTAGACAATGGACGAAAAATTGATGTTAACACAAGCCTGTATATGATAGACAAAATTTACCCTTCTGTGGATTGCAAATAGTGGTTGAAACGTTTAAACACTCAACTTATGAACAAATCAATCGAAATTTAAATAAGTCCCTAAAGTTGTTAAGACAATGAGTAAGAAAACGTTGTTATAAAACTTTGGGGACTAGTGTAATAAACAGCCCATTGTCCCCTCACTCCCTGGTTTGGTTTCCAGGGATCTCAATGGATAAGACAATGGAGGATTAATTAATGCACTTGTACACAACCCCAATTTATTATGATACACTAAAGGTACGGATCAACTGCAGCTCACGATAAAATATTCCTGGTGAATATTTCCAAAAATCTATGAATTTTAATGGCTGCTAGCTGCCAAACGGCTGAACATGCCCGCACACCATTTTAAGCGGCATAAGAAGCCCTACACATAATCTGGAATAGCCAAGATCCAATGATGCACAGCGAAAGCTTCACTGAAGAAAAAACGCGTAAAATATGTATTTTTCGCGCATTTCTCTGCACTGTGAGATAATTGTGCATTACTGATTTATGGCTATTCCAGATTATTTGTAGACCTTCTTATGCCGCTTAAAATGATGTGCGGGAATGATTCAGCCGCAGGGTTGGTTATAAGGGGAAAAATTTTTGGGTACTTGCTTACATGTGGTAGACTGGAGCACCGAAAACCCCCCCCCCCCCCCCCGCTTAGTTTTGACAAAAATAAAAAATAAGGGGGGGGTAGTTTTTTAATGTCTGGAAAACGGCAAGGAGGCAAAAAGCACCGCAAGGCAAAGAATTAACCCCCCCCCTTAATTTTGAAGAAAATCAAAAATAAGGGGGGGGTAGTTTTTTCACTGTACAACACGCCAGAAAGTTGAGTGAGGTAAATCAAGTAAATCCAGTATACCAGAGGGGAAACCTTATTACGAGATATTCATGTTTTGGGGCGTAATTTCCTTATTTATTGACTTTGGCCAGTAAAAGGTTTTAATTTTGCGCAAAATTAAAACCTTTTACTGGCCAAAGTCAATAAATAAGGAAATTATGCCCCAAAACATGAATATCCCTGTAATAAGGTTTCCCCTTTGGTATACTGGATTTTCTTGATTTACCTCACTCAACTTTCTGGCGTGAAAAAACTACCCCCCCCCCTTATTTTTGATTTTCTTCAAAATTAAGGGGGGGGTTAATTCTTTGCCTTGCGGTGCTTTTTTCCTCCTTGCCGTTTTCCAGACATTAAAAAACTACCCCCCCCTTATTTTTGATTTTTGTCAAAACTAAGCGGGGGGGGGGGGGTTTTCGGTGCTCCGGTCTTCACATGTAAGCAAGCACCAATTTTTGAAAAAAAAATAACATGGTCTCAAATGATTCCAAATTGCCTAATTCGGCGAGAAATGCAAAAAAAAAATTTTTCGGCGGCGGAAAATGGCGGTGAACCATAAAAAAAGCAAAATTAATGTACAGGGTGGCCACAGACTTTTTTTCAAAATAGCATAAAATAGTATGCAGAAAAAAAGTGAATAGTATGTACAAATTCCATAAAATAGTATGAAATAGCATGCATTTAAAACAACTTAATGCCTTAAAATGCAGGCAGGGGAGGAAGGGGGTTGGGGTCATCAGGTGTTGATTCTTGCATAAACTATCGCTCATGACTCTGACAGCTTTAGTCCAAAAAAACTGCTCTGATGATCGAATGGTTTAAGAGATACCTAACTAGGGTTAGGTTAATCTTAAGGTCTTTTTGAGCCACGGAGGGCTAGGGGGGAGGGGGCATTAGATTGACTTCTAGACTAAAAGTTGGTTGATACCAATGAAAGCCAAAATATCTGCATGGTAAAATAGGGGATTCCAGGTCATTTTTAGAGTTTTAAAAAGCCATAAAAGGCTGGAGGCATGGGGGGGGGGTCAGGGGGAATGACTCTTAAACTTAAAAGTTATTTTATACAAATGTGATCCAAGAGAAAACTAAGGTTTGGTCAATTTTTAAGGTTTCATAAAGTCCCAGAGTGCTAGGGGGATTGGGGCTAAGGTGTTGCTTCTTGCTAAAATTATAACTGATGCCTCTGATAACTTAAATTTTAAAAAATCTGCTTTTATGATTAAATGGCTTGTGGATAATAAGGGTCAGGTTCATTTTAGGGTTTTATTGAGCCTCGGAGGGCTAGGGGAGGGGAGAATGACTTTTAAACTAAAAGTTGGTCTGCACTAATAAAAGCTTAAGTCCAAAATATCTGCACGGTTTATTAAGTGGTTTTAGAGAAAACTGAGGTTAGAGGTTTTATTGAGTCTCGGAGGGCTAGGGTGTGATGGCTGGGTAATTGCTTCTTGCTTAAACTATATATCATACCTCTGATAGCTTAAGTCCAAAAAAATCTGCTCTCATGATCAAATGGTTTATGAGATAGTTAAGGTTAGGTTCATTTAAAGGCTTTTTTTAACCCCCGCGGCCCGCGGGGCTAGGGAAATTGGAAGTGGGGTGACATCTAACTAAATGTTAATTTTCCAATAAAAACTTAAGTCCAAAAAATCTGCAAGGTTCATAATTTTGGTTCCTGAGACCCCCCCCCCCCCTTGATCTAATAGGCACCGAGTGACTTAAATAATGGGTCTGGGTATAACACTTAAGTGAGAGTAAGAATTTTATGTATGTATATCTCATTCCTAGCGGGTACAGGATGCCAGCAAACCTGGCAGGATCATCCAGGTAAACAGAAAAAATATTTAAGTTTAAGAAAGCATTTTATATTACCAAAATACTAAAATATCATATATATGTATATAGGCAACAATTTAAGGTTCCAGGTGTCCACATGAGGTAGGTATAAAAATTTCATAAATATCCACCGTCGTTTTCCTGCCGAGCCCCGGCTGGCAGCTGCCAAGTACAGCTTCCGCTGCTGAAATTTATGTTTTGAGATTCCTAACATAAAATTTACACACACAAAAACATTTTCTGAAAAAATTGGTCTTTTAGCTTCAAAATTACAGCCGTTTAAAATTGTTATGTGAAAAAGGACCTAAAACAGAGGATTTATATTAGTTAAGAGATAATAAACCTCAGTTACCTATAGGATCATTTAATAATAAAAGTACTCCTCAATGCCATTAAAATTTAAAAGGAGATATCTTTACATTGAATGTGGAAATACCAATAACTTTCAAAAAAGGTACAACAATCTGAACTGAAGAACTACTTTCTTCTGGAAACATTTCTAAAAAAAGTTTGCCGTATTTTCACAGTAGCATTTGATAAGTTATTTTAGGTTAGGTAAGTGGTAATGATTGCCCCGCAGGGTTAGAGCCCCCCGCAGGGGCTAGAAATAGGATAAAAGATGCTGTGAAAATGCGATAAAACCCACTACTTCGCTTTCTTTTCATGATCTAAAAAAATCTGTTCGTTTGAATTACCTAAAATATTGAAGATTTATCCGACATACAAATAAATAGTGGAAAATAGTAGGTATGCAGTTTTTGGAAAATAGTGGAAATAGTATGCAGTTTTGTACAATAGTGGAAATAGCATAATTTTTTAGAATAGTTTGCATAGCATGCAAAAATAGTGGAAATAGCGGAAATAGTGGAAATAGCATGTTTGTGGCCAGTCTGAATGTAAAAAGTTATGGGGTAATTTAAAGGAAAGTAAAGTGAGGCACTAAGCGCCGAAAAAATCTCACATCAACTACTTGAAAAAACATCTTAGTTATGCAAATTTTTTTTGGAATTTAAGAAATAATGAAAATACTGACTCATGAAAATTTCCAAAAACTGAAAAATACTGAATAAAATTTTCAAATACTGAATATTCAGTATTTACTGAAAATACTGAATTCCCAATTTCCAAATACTGAAGAATACTGAATATTTTCAGTATACTGAAAAATGTGGCCACGCTGTAGATTGGATCCAACGCATCAACATTCAAGAAATACCCAAAATTTTCAAGCCTACGATATTTTAAAACTAGAGGTTTAAATGGCCCCTCTACACCGGTTCTAATCTGTTCTGAAATAGCATTATCGTATCGTTTTGAACAATTCTCTACGAATAATAAAATAAAGATCATAATATTTCATTATTTAACTATCCGCAGAAAATTGTCTTTATTACGACGCAAAACAAAACTGTGATAATGCATTTGACAATGAAAATAAAATCCGATAAAAAGAAGGCTAAATTATGTTAAAACAGGCAGACACAAATACATCTATTACTATGGCAGATACTGAACTATTCAACAACATAAAACAACAAAGATATTATTTTTATATTTATTTTGTCAAATTTTTAGAACTACAAGGGAAAACCTCATCTCCAAAGCTTATAAAAACAAAACATGTTAGTATATACAAGAAAAGTTTTAAAAAAGGGGATAAAATATAAAAATTCTATAAGAAATATGGGTTAGTGTGTCTCTATAAGCGTTGTAGATCGGGACAAAAACCTCGAGTCCTTAATACATTATTTTTAACATCTAAAAAGCTACAGTAATACAATATAACATGGATTAGTTTTTACAGATTATCAGTTAAATGCAACGGTCATTAAAATATTTACAGTCAAATTTAGGATACAGTATTTATGGTAAATGATAAAATGTATGATTTAAAGTTTTGACTTTACGTTTTAGATCATTTGTTTAAAGACAGGCTGACAAAAAGCTTGCTTCAAGATAAATTTTTCATTGCTTGACTGTTTTAAATCTACTTTACTTTTGCTAAAAATGATAGGTTGTACACGTTTGCAGGGATCTTAAGGGATAAGACACTGGACGATAAATTGATATACATCCCCAATAATGATAAACAAAATTACCCCTTAAGTGAATTAAAATTTTTGGTTGAAAATTTAATAACCAGTTTTTGAACTAACAAAAAAGATAATATGGTTTTCTACGAATATTAAAATGTACAATCATAAGATTAAAACCAGTTTTTTAGCCGGTGCCTTCGGCTACTCGGGGCTAAAAAAACTAGTTTTAATCTTATAATTGTAAATTCTATATCCGCGGAAAGCCGTTTATAATACGATGCGAGAAATAACTATTAAAAACTTTGGGTAATTTCCAGTCCAATGTCCCCTCCCTCCCTCTTTGAACGAATGAATATGAAAGGATGAAAGAAATTATGACTTGCAGAAAGTACAAGAAAATAAATCTGATAAAAATCTTTTTCACTGCAGTCAAGTTCAAGGTTTAAAGGGAGTGATAACAGGGATGATAAAGTATAATATTTCATACTAGAAATTGTTAAAATTTTACAATTTTAGATGAAAAAATATTCATCTTTGTCTAGGTATAATTTAATTTTTTTTTTCATTTTTTCTTCAGTTTTTTACGGATTTTTTTCGATTTTTTTCTTTTTTTAAATTACATGTAAATTTTTGGATTAAACATTTATACATTATTCTCAGTAAACTTTTTGGATTTTATTCTTTTCTTCATTTTTTTGGCTTTTTAAATTCTTTTAGTTATTTTTCTTAGTTTTTAAATTTATGTTATGGGTTAAATAGAAGTTTAAAAACTAATTTAAAAGGATAAAAAGATTATTCTGTTATAATTATATATTAAAAGTTTGTTGTTGGAAGTTTATCCAAGATTCTGGAATCCAAAGGTGCCAAGATTTCTAAAAATTGCAATATTCATTCATCTTTCTAATAGAGTTATCCAAGAGACATATTGTCTTATTCCTCCAATAGGAGAATACTAAAGGAACATACACGAGATCTCATTGGTTTAAATTGTGTACACATTTTGTTACGCAAGGGCATAATTTAATCATTTCGTTTGTATTACCAGTCAGCTATAAATTTAAGGATTAAGCTTTTCTAGGGTAAATTAATTCGTGTAAAAAAATTCTTCCCTCGTATAATTTGAAGCATATGAAGAAACATATATTCAGTTATAAAATTCTTTTAATAAAGTTAGCTTTCTAAAAATGATATTGTGAAATAAATTCGTGTAAAATTTCGTCGCCCGTATCTAGTACAATTGACAAATTAAAAACAAAGGGTATGTCTGCAACAATTCCATTTTTAATTTTGACGAAAAATGGGGTCAGATGGGCTATCTAAATATACAACGTCTTTTACCTTTCTTAAGGCAAGATTTTGCACCACAGATAAAACTTGATTTAACACTATTTCTAGTATTTTGGCTTCCAAACCGACTAATATCCGCTGGATTAAAACCGGTTCTCAGCCTTACTGGTAAATCATGTATAGCATCGTATTACAGACAATTTTCATTTATATTACTTTTTCATCAATATATCCGTGGAAAGCTGTTTTTAATACGATGCGATAAATAACTATTTCCATTCTTATAAAATAGTTTGTAAATTAAAGCTTTTCTACAATTAGGGTTAGTCCGTCAATTTAATACTTTTAATATCTGTTTGTTTAACCCATTAGTGCCGAACCGGGTTTTAAAACCCGGTTCCAGAAAATGTAAAAAAAACGGTTTCCGGCTTCATAATTGCATCATTCTCAGTATGAATCCCCCCTCTACTACCCTGGCTTTCATTTCACCCTGGAGCAGGCAGTTTTGCTTACTTCCGTTTGCCGGTATAGATCAACAAAGTTTGAAAATCATGAAAATTCAAAATACCCCATCTAACTTTTTTGTTTTTAAAGTAAAGTCGCTGATTTTTTTCGTTAAATCTAAAGTTTATTGACAAGTACATCTATTTGTGAATTCGTTTTATTTAAATTATTATTTTTTATATGATTTTTTTATCGTTTTTTTACGCCCTATATAGGCCCGGTTCGGCATTTCCATTTGGAGTCTGAAATTTTTATTACCCGGTTTCACTAATAGATCTTTTTTGACAACAACAACAAAACAGGGTTTTTTTTTCCCGAAATCGCCGGCTAAACACGAAATTTGAAATAAATCGCTTCGATTATACTTGTAGCTCTATAGATTACATGAGGTTGTGTAGTTTTCAATTGCGGATCGTATCAAAGTTCTAAAAAGTGTTCATCTCACTTTTGGCGTTCAAAAATTACATTTTTCGATTTTTGGTCAAAATAACCGGGTTTTTACAGGAAAACCGGGTTTTAACGCCAGGGGAAAGCACCAAAAACGGGTAATAATGCCTGGTTGGTATTTATGGCCGAGCCGAACCGGTTTTTTTTGCAACTTTCCTGTGCACGCCAGCAAAACAAAAAAATACAAATTCCGTTTTGACCATTATAAAGCTTCCCTGAAACTTTCAGCTCGATCGAACCGATATGGTTCTCCTTTATAGGGTAGCATCTTAAAGGTCCTGGGAAGGTTTAAAACTATTTTTGGGAAAGGCAACACCACTCTCCCTCCCGAGAGAGAGAGAGGCCTCTAAGGGCAAAGCGCTAGTCTTATATAAAGTAGTATGGTGCTTTGCCTGAAGCTTACGATTTTGACAAGCACTACGCCAAAAAGAGTTATCCATTTTAGTGAAGCTTCACTTTAGTCCAATGATGGTTTTATGCTATTTTGTTTTAAATTTAAGTCCACAAGTTGAGTTTTTCTGTCCTTCTAAATCCTTTTGAAAAAAAGCCCTTATATGTTAGAGATGCAGCCGCTAATTATGTATATATACAAAAAATACATAATTCAAAGAGAAAAATTTTATTGAGTGAAAAAAAGAAATGAAAAGTAAAGTAATAGCAAAGCAATATATATTTTGTAGATATAATTTCTATATTTTACAACAAGTTGTAAACTGACATATTATGTCAAGTAACAGATGTGGTTAAGCAAGAATACAAATTTTCAAAGCTTTAAACGTAAAAACTCAGTACAGTGGCGTGCAGAGGATTTTGCCCGGAGTAGGGATGGCAATCCGTCAAATTTTTGGACCGGATTCGGATTCTTAGAAAGAATCCGTCAAAAAAATGGCGGATTCTCCGCAGAATCCGGATTCCAGCTATTTTTTAAAATTACATTAGTACATATGTCCTAAAAATTAATGTTCTTGGTGTTCTCTATAATTAACTTCCGAGAATCGAACCAGATTTTAAAAAATATTATATATAATGATGATAATCTTTGCCTTCAAAAAGAGCTAGTTGAAAGAAAACGGATTCCGGATTCCAAAATTGGCCAAAAAATGGGCTGATTCCAGATTCAGATTCGGATTGCCATCCCTAGTCAGGAGTTTGTCTTTATATAGGGGTGTATCAGGAGGGAGGGGTGTATCATCCAACCCCCATGCACTGAAAAAAATAATAAAGTAACTTTTCCAATAGAAAGTGCATTATGTACATTCTATTCCTAAATGATGATTGACAAAATAATAACCTTTTTCTTAGATCAAAATTAATTGTCAAACAGTTTGAGCTATTTCAAGATTTTAGTTTTAAGAATACGCCTCCCTCCAACATTAGAGTAAAACACTAGAGGGGGAAAGGGTTAAATAACTATTATGTCCCCATCTCAAGGACCTTGTTCTGACGATCAATTAGGTCTTTGAAAATCAACCAATAGTGTCGGGAATATTAACACAGCCAAGTAGCAGAAAACAATTTGCTAGAAGACAAAAAAGGTCATTGGAAAAGGTGGGCAGATGGTTATCTCTATATACATCTATACTATAGATCTATTCCTCCAACCAAAACCGCCGCTGTTCATTGAAAATGTCTCGAAATTTAAAAACTTAGGTAATTTAATAGAAGCTGCGCTTTTTGAAATAATAATAAAATGTATAAAATGAAAAATCATCTTGGTTAAAGTGAGGCAAAGTACAAAACAATAAATTAAATCCTTCATAAAAGCAGTTATATCATATATATATGCAAATTTTTTTTTATATAAATGAATACTTTGTTTTAAAAAGCAGAGGGGTAAAAAGAATTTAAAAAGAATTAAAGTAATACTAGTTTTCTATAATTATGATCCTCTTTAATTAAAATCTTCAATAATCCATTCTAATTCTTAATTATTAGGAACTAAATATTAAAACTTGTAATTAAGTTGGAAGGAAGAGATACTGAAAAATAGGTTGGTTCTCCATCCTTTCTGAAAATACGACAAAACGTTTTATTTTAAAATAAAAGACTTTTTTCAGTATTACATAATTTTAATTCGGGTTGATAAAAATACGTGCCATCGCCCTACAGCAAATTAAGTGATCAAAAACAATTCTGACCCCCCCTTTTTATTATTTAACGCCACGCCCCAAGAGTATGGAAGTAATCTTTCAGTAATGGAAATAGCACGGGATTTACTTTACCCCAGGGATATAAAGGGATAAGACAATGGTCTATAAATTGATACACATCCCCAATTATGCTACACAAAAGTATCCCTACTGTAAATTACAATTAGTTGTTGAAACATTCACTAAAAGTCCCCAAAGTTTTTAAACAAATTAATAAGAACATGTTAATATAAACTTTGGGGACTAGTGTAATAAAACAGGCCAATGTCCCCTCCCTCCCTCCCCAGAGATATTTACTAGAAAATAAGAAGACTGGTGGTAACAATGTTCCCCTCCCACCCTTCCTGACTCCTCCCTCCCCAGAGATATTTACTAGAAAATAAGAAGACTGGAGGTAACAATGTCCCCTCCCTCCCCAGAGATATTTACTAGAAAATAAGAAGACTGGTGGTAACAATGTTCCCCTCCCACCCTTCCTGACTCCTCCCTCCCCAGAGATATTTACTAGAAAATAAGAAGACTGGAGGTAACAATGTCCCCTCCCTCCCCAGAGATATTTACTAGAAAATAAGAAGACTGGTGGTAACAATGTTCCCCTCCCACCCTTCCTGACTCCTCCCTCCCCAGAGATATTTACTAGAAAATAAGAAGACTGGAGGTAACAATGTCCCCTCCCTCCCCAGAGATATTTACTAGAAAATAAGAAGACTGGTGGTAACAATGTTCCCCTCCCACCCTTCCTGACTCCTCCCTCCCCAGAGATATTTACTAGAAAATAAGAAGACTGGTGGTAACAATGTTCCCCTCCCACCCTTCCTGACTCCTCCCTCCCCAGAGATATTTACTAGAAAATAAGAAGACTGGAGGTAACAATGTCCCCTCCCTCCCCAGAGATATTTACTAGAAAATAAGAAGACTGGTGGTAACAATGTTCCCCTCCCACCCTTCCTGACTCCTCCCTCCCCAGAGATATTTACTAGAAAATAAGAAGACTGGTGGTAACAATGTTCCCCTCCCACCCTTCCTGACTCCTCCCTCCCCAGAGATATTTACTAGAAAATAAGAAGACTGGTGGTAACAATGTTCCCCTCCCACCCTTCCTGACTCCTCCCTCCCCAGAGATATTTACTAGAAAATAAGAAGACTGGAGGTAACAATGTTCCCCTCCCACCCCTCCTGACTCCTCCCTCCCCAGAGATATTTACTAGAAAATAAGAAGACTGGAGGTAACAATGTCCCCTCCCTCCCCAGAGATATTTACTAGAAAATAAGAAGACTGGTGGTAACAATGTTCCCCTCCCACCCTTCCTGACTCCTCCCTCCACAGAGATATTTACTAGAAAATAAGAAGACTGGTGGTAACAATGTTCCCCTCCCACCCTTCCTGACTCCTCCCTCCCCAGAGATATTTACTAGAAAATAAGAAGACTGGAGGTAACAATGTCCCCTCCCTCCCCAGAGATATTTACTAGAAAATAAGAAGACTGGTGGTAACAATGTTCCCCTCCCACCCTTCCTGACTCCTCCCTCCCCAGAGATATTTACTAGAAAATAAGAAGACTGGTGGTAACAATGTTCCCCTCCCACCCTTCCTGACTCCTCCCTCCCCAGAGATATTTACTAGAAAATAAGAAGACTGGAGGTAACAATGTCCCCTCCCTCCCCAGAGATATTTACTAGAAAATAAGAAGACTGGTGGTAACAATGTTCCCCTCCCACCCTTCCTGACTCCTCCCTCCCCAGAGATATTTACTAGAAAATAAGAAGACTGGAGGTAACAATGTCCCCTCCCTCCCCAGAGATATTTACTAGAAAATAAGAAGACTGGTGGTAACAATGTTCCCCTCCCACCCCTCCTGACTCCTCCCTCCCCAGAGATATTTACTAGAAAATAAGAAGACTGGAGGTAACAATGTCCCCTCCCTCCCCAGAGATATTTACTAGAAAATAAGAAGACTGGTGGTAACAATGTTCCCCTCCCACCCTTCCTGACTCCTCCCTCCCCAGAGATATTTACTAGAAAATAAGAAGACTGGTGGTAACAATGTTCCCCTCCCACCCTTCCTGACTCCTCCCTCCCCAGAGATATTTACTAGAAAATAAGAAGACTGGTGGTAACAATGTTCCCCTCCCACCCTTCCTGACTCCTCCCTCCCCAGAGATATTTACTAGAAAATAAGAAGACTGGAGGTAACAATGTCCCCTCCCTCCCCAGAGATATTTACTAGAAAATAAGAAGACTGGTGGTAACAATGTTCCCCTCCCACCCTTCCTGACTCCTCCCTCCCCAGAGATATTTACTAGAAAATAAGAAGACTGGTGGTAACAATGTTCCCCTCCCACCCTTCCTGACTCCTCCCTCCCCAGAGATATTTACTAGAAAATAAGAAGACTGGTGGTAACAATGTTCCCCTCCCACCCTTCCTGACTCCTCCCTCCCCAGAGATATTTACTAGAAAATAAGAAGACTGGAGGTAACAATGTCCCCTCCCTCCCCAGAGATATTTACTAGAAAATAAGAAGACTGGTGGTAACAATGTTCCCCTCCCACCCTTCCTGACTCCTCCCTCCCCAGAGATATTTACTAGAAAATAAGAAGACTGGAGGTAACAATGTCCCCTCCCTCCCCAGAGATATTTACTAGAAAATAAGAAGACTGGTGGTAACAATGTTCCCCTCCCACCCCTCCTGACTCCTCCCTCCCCAGAGATATTTACTAGAAAATAAGAAGACTGGAGGTAACAATGTCCCCTCCCTCCCCAGAGATATTTACTAGAAAATAAGAAGACTGGTGGTAACAATGTTCCCCTCCCACCCTTCCTGACTCCTCCCTCCCCAGAGATATTTACTAGAAAATAAGAAGACTGGTGGTAACAATGTTCCCCTCCCACCCTTCCTGACTCCTCCCTCCCCAGAGATATTTACTAGAAAATAAGAAGACTGGAGGTAACAATGTCCCCTCCCTCCCCAGAGATATTTACTAGAAAATAAGAAGACTGGTGGTAACAATGTTCCCCTCCCACCCTTCCTGACTCCTCCCTCCCCAGAGATATTTACTAGAAAATAAGAAGACTGGTGGTAACAATGTTCCCCTCCCACCCTTCCTGACTCCTCCCTCCCCAGAGATATTTACTAGAAAATAAGAAGACTGGAGGTAACAATGTCCCCTCCCTCCCCAGAGATATTTACTAGAAAATAAGAAGACTGGTGGTAACAATGTTCCCCTCCCACCCTTCCTGACTCCTCCCTCCCCAGAGATATTTACTAGAAAATAAGAAGACTGGAGGTAACAATGTCCCCTCCCTCCCCAGAGATATTTACTAGAAAATAAGAAGACTGGTGGTAACAATGTTCCCCTCCCACCCCTCCTGACTCCTCCCTCCCCAGAGATATTTACTAGAAAATAAGAAGACTGGAGGTAACAATGTCCCCTCCCTCCCCAGAGATATTTACTAGAAAATAAGAAGACTGGTGGTAACAATGTTCCCCTCCCACCCTTCCTGACTCCTCCCTCCCCAGAGATATTTACTAGAAAATAAGAAGACTGGTGGTAACAATGTTCCCCTCCCACCCTTCCTGACTCCTCCCTCCCCAGAGATATTTACTAGAAAATAAGAAGACTGGAGGTAACAATGTCCCCTCCCTCCCCAGAGATATTTACTAGAAAATAAGAAGACTGGTGGTAACAATGTTCCCCTCCCACCCTTCCTGACTCCTCCCTCCCCAGAGATATTTACTAGAAAATAAGAAGACTGGAGGTAACAATGTCCCCTCCCTCCCCAGAGATATTTACTAGAAAATAAGAAGACTGGTGGTAACAATGTTCCCCTCCCACCCCTCCTGACTCCTCCCTCCCCAGAGATATTTACTAGAAAATAAGAAGACTGGAGGTAACAATGTCCCCTCCCTCCCCAGAGATATTTACTAGAAAATAAGAAGACTGGTGGTAACAATGTTCCCCTCCCACCCCTCCTGACTCCTCCCTCCCCAGAGATATTTACTAGAAAATAAGAAGACTGGTGGTAACAATGTTCCCTCCCTCCCTGACTCCTCCCTCCCCAGAGATATTTACTAGAAAATAAGAAGACTGGTGGTAACAATGTTCCCTCCCTCCCTGACTCCTCCCTCCCTCCCCAGAGATATTTACTAGAAAATAAGAAGACTGGTGGTAACAATGTTCCCTCCCTCCTTGACTCCTCCCTCCCCAGAGATATTTACTTGAAATTAAGAAGACTGGTGGTAACAATGTTCCCTCCCTCCCTGACTCCTCCCTCCCCAGAGATATTTACTAGAAAATACGAAGACTGGAGGTAACAATGTCCCCTCCCTCCCCAGAGATATTTACTAGAAAATAAGAAGACTGGTGGTAACAATGTCCCCTCCCTCCCTGACTCCTCCCTCCCTCCCCAGAGATATTTACTAGAAAATAAGAAGACTGGTGGTTACAATGTTCCCTCCCTCCCTCCCTCCTCCCTCCCCAGAGATATTTACTAGAAAATAAGAATACTGGTGGTAACAATGTTCCCTCCCTCCCTGACTCCTCTCTCCCCAGAGATATTTACTAGAAAATAAGAATACTGGTGGTAACAATGTTCCCTCCCTCCCTGACTCCTCCCTCCCCAGAGATATTTACTAGAAAATAAGAAGACTGGTGGTAACAATGTTCCCTCCCTCCCTCCCTGACTCCTCCCTCCCAAGAGATATTTACTAGAATATAAGAAGACTGGTGGTAACAATGTTCCCTCCCTCCCTGACTCCTCCCTCCCCAGAGATATTTACTAGAAAATAAGAAGACTAGTTGTAACAATATCCCCTCCCTCCCTGACTCCTCCCTCCCCAGAGATATTTACTAGAAAATAAGAAGACTGGTGGTAACAATGTTCCCTCCCTCCCTGACTCCTCCCTCCCCAGAGATATTTACTAGAAAATAAGAAGACTGGTGGTAACAATGTTCCCTCCCTCCCTGACTCCTCCCTCCCCAGAGATATTTACAAGAAAATAAGAAGACTGGTGGTAACAATGTTCCCTCCCTCCCTGACTCCTCCCTCCCCAGAGATATTTACTAGAAAATAAGAAGACTAGTGGTAACAATGTTCCCTCCCTCCCTGACTCCTCCCTCCCCAGAGATATTTACTAGAAAATAAGAAGACTGGTTGTAACAATGAACAGGATATATAAATGGCCACCAGGATAAATTCAAAGATTTGAACATCATCAAAGGACAAATCACCAAAAATTAGAGTAAAATACTAGAGGGAGAAAGGGTTATATACTGTATCTCCCCATCGCACTGTCTTTGTACCGACTCTCAATTAGGTCATTGAAAATCAACCAATGCATGGTGTGGTGTGTATTAACACAGCCAAGTATAAGTAAACATATTGCTAACAGACCAAAATGGTCGTTGAAAAAGGGAGGGAGGTAGTTATCTGTATATATTTCTATACTATAGATCTGATGTTGGGGAGGTGAAAGGCCCAATAAAATTAATAACTTAAAATGAAAAAAGTTGTACCTACTGCTACTATGTCAGATGCGAAACATCAATATTTAAAGTAAGGGTGAATGCCTTAGCCCAAAACAGGCGCCACTTATTACTATGTACAGTTAGAATTCGTGCAATAAAAGTGTTAGCCGGTATCTTCAACTTTTTTTTTATTAACTTTAAAGACTTCTTTATTCCACCTGCAATACGGCTGTACATAGTTTGAAAGTACGTCTTACAAATACGAAAAGAAAACTAAGTTCAAGACCAAATTTAATCTAGCTTTAATAGAGTTTATGGGTCAAGTCTGCAGTAAGATTATATTTACAATACTATAGCGGCAGCACCCCTAGCATCTAGCGGCTTTGTATTCGAATGGGAAGAATAAAACCTTCCTTAAATCATAACAGGACTATACCAGATCAATGGTTAGCGAGATCTTTTGGGACAACAATATAAATCTTACTACTTAAAAACAAAACATTTTTTGCATGAAAATCAAATGCATTTTATATATATTTTATATATTATAGAATATATGGTGGTTTATTTTTAATATTCCTTTGTAAATATCTGGCGGCTATGTTTCCTATAAATATTCGAGTACCATCAGAGAGAAAGAGGGGACAATGGCCTGTTTATTACACTAGTCCCCAAAGTTTTATTATTCGTTGTTTTAACAACTTTGGGGACTTTGATTGGCTGATTCATTAAGTTGAGTGTTCAGACGTTTCGACCACTAATTTTAAACTACCGATGGGGTAATCTGGAATATAAATCAATTTATCAGCCTTTGTCTTATCCCTTTAGAACCCTGGAGTACTATCCACATAAGGATTTGTTTTCTTATATTATAGAAAATTGTAATAAGTAAGGCTACTCTTCAAATTAATTTGTCTCTTTCATATCAGTCCCTTAACCTGATATCCTATTATATAAAGTAGTAAGGTTTTTTTTTGTCTGAAGCTTAGGATCTAGCCCATTTATGACCATCTTAATAATAAAGAGCCTACAGACGCTAGGGGCTTAGTCGCTAGTTATACCTTAACAGTTTGTTTTTTCTTTGTACGTTAAGATCTTGCTAACCGCTGAACCGACCTATTTCTCCATTATAGTGAAACTATATAAAGGCCCGAGATGGTTTAAGTCAATAATGGGGAGGGTATCTCAACCCTCTTAAAACAAATTGCCCCTACGGAAAATTACAACTCCCACGACTTTCTTTTATCCTTCTCTCGAGTCTTATAAATTGCCCCTAAGAAGCCTCTAGAAGCGTAGCCGCTAGTATCTTTATAAACAGAAAAATGCAGAAGGAAAATGAAGAAAAACTTTGAAATTCTTTTAAACTATGACTGGGCAAAATAGTTTTTATTTTATTGCAGAATCATTCTACTTCTTGGAGATTAGATTTTAATTTAATTGAACTTCAAGAACTGGCAGCTTCGCCTCTAACCTCGCGGGAAATTGGTTACAATTATAGTTAATTGTTTTTTTTTGAATAATATTTTAGTAATTTTTCTCTATCCCTAATGGTTTTTAACGTTAAATAATAACATTTACGTATCCTTCAATATAAAGTAGTAAGAATTTTTTGTCTGAATCTTAAGATCTTAACAATTACTGAATCGATTTTAAATAAGCTTAATAAGGGTCCTGTGATGGTTTTAGGCTATTTTCAGATTTTAGTCTTCGGATGGTTTTAGGATATATTTCTGCCCTTTTCCTATCACTTTAAATTCAGACCCCTAGATGCTGTGGGCGTAGGTTAAAAAGTAAATGTTTAAAGATAATTTTTTATAATGAATATTGCAATTTCCTAATCTTAGTGAGTGTGTCCTCCTCCTGGTTTCTGTGTGCTGTTGTCTGTACCACCCTGGCATAGGTGGGAACCTGCTCCTGGTGCTGAGCCTGCCAAACTCTACCTGTATCCTCCGGGGCGGGTGCCAGCAAATCCAGTCGTTCCCCGGAAGGTTGGGGCGAATCTTTCCAGTCAATGTTTGTTGCAGGTCTAAAAGTTCAAGTAATTCATTATTACCTTCCCAAAATTAAATTTTGTTTTGTTACAACTTCTTACTTTTATTAATAGCCAGCTGATACGCCCTTAAAGACCTCTAGATGCACTTGAAAGTTTGGAAAGAAGTCGTCAATTTAAGTTTTAGAAAGTTGAGTAAAAAAAGATACCCTCCCCCATATTAGTTAAAAACCTTCCCATGACATATGAGAAACTACATTGAAAAGGAGAAACATATCGGTTTACCGATTAGCGAGATCCTTCGGTACAGACACACAGACACAGATCCTTTTAAATTTACATAAGGATTGTCATTGTTTCCAATACCTGAAAGTGGGCAGCTGATAAATATTTGCTTCAGCCTCATTACCATCATCAGCATTGTTGATAGCATCACTACCAACAGCAAGAGGCAGACCAACATCTCTTCTGTCCCAATTCATCCTACTGATGGCTTTCATCTCCCAGGAGTCCTCAGTGCTCCCCTCCTTCGAGTCCACCTCCCAATTAACCCCTGACGTTCGTCGCATCTGCCAGTTGTCCGCTGTTGAGCAGATCTGACTGCCCCAGGCCGCCAGGGAGGAGGTGGTAGCTGTCAGGTTGAATGATTGTTGCTGCTGATGGTGAATGATGTTGTTTTGTTGCATTTGCAGCAGCTGTTCTTTTATGGCTTTTTCGGCAGCTGCCGCCGCGGCCATTTCATTTGAAGCCTGAACACATTTTAAAGATATATCGTTATTTATACTGTTATATAAAGTAATTAGCTTTTTGTATGTAGCGAAGGATATCACTCACTAACCACTGAACCGATATGGTTCTCCTTTAAGGTGAAGCTTCTTATAGGTACATGGAAGATTTTCAACTATTTTTGGGGAGTCTATTATAAAACTTTAGGGGCTAGTCTAACAGCCTTCCCTCCTCCACCCCTCCCTGACTGATCCAAACTGCTGGAAATATGTTTAGACCGAACAAAACATTAATCCAAGCAGCTATTGTATTTCTATTTAAATTTAATTACACAAGCTGGGCCCAAATTGAATCAATGGAATTCAGAGAGAGGAGATAGAGAGTGGGGAGAAAGAAAGAGAGAGAGAGAAAGATAGAAAGGGAAGAGAAAGAGAGAGGAAGACTGAATGCAAAATTAGAGAAATGAAATAAATTTGGTTTAAGCCTTTAAGTTGATACCAAATGCATTTAAAGATTTCAGAGAAGAGTTATTTATAATAATGAAATTATTTGCAACACAATCTTCAATTTTCAATTTTCTTTTTTATTTAAATTTTTAACAGAAGATGTTTAGAACTTGATTATGGAAAAACGCCGCTTATAACATTGTACTATGTAGTCCTAGAAATCAGTAGTTCAAAAATCAGATGAATATGGTAATTAGGCTATAAAAGTTTTCCGGAATTTTAATAAATATAATAGATTTGAAATCTGCATAAAATTTTAAGGATTTTTTATAAAATTCGTTTTTTATATAATTGAATTCATTATTTAAAAGCGCAAATCCAATTTTAGTTAATAAATATTGACCAATAGGATAGGTGGATTGGAAACTACCTGCGCTGTAATTGGTTGAATGATGTACGTCACTTAAGCTTCTCCAATCAGAGCGCAGATAGTTTTCAATCCACCAATCACAGATGTCAAAATTATTTAACTTAATTTGTATTTGCGCTTATAGATAAAGAATTATACAAAAAACGAATTTTATAAAAATTCCTTAAAATTTTATGCAGATTTCAAATCTATTATATTTATTAAAATTCCGGAAAACTTTTATAGCCTAATGGTAATAGATGAAATATTACATAAAAATTTATTGCCATAAAGTAAATAATCAGCATGATTAAAATGGACGTACGGACTTTCTGGTACCTAACGATTGTGAGTTGCTACGCTTTCTTAATTGTAAATGTTTAAGGAATCATCCTGCAAAGTTTGAAATCAATAGGACATTTCTAACATGTCTAAATTAACGAAAAAAGCATACCGTTACGGACGGACGGGTCGACTCTAATTAAAGAAAAGCTTCGCTTTGTAAAAGATTGTCACCTGAATTTGTTTTGATCGTTCAGCAAAATATTCCGTTGTAAACTGTGGCTCCTAGTTTTATTTTAATTAGATTTATATCATTTTAGGTCAGTTCGTTCATTCAGTAGGAGGAGAGGGGATGGAGTAAAGGGGTTACATGATAATCCGGTGTAAGATCCAAGTAATAATTGGTTAAAACATTTTGGGGTAATTTCCTCTTAGGAATTTTTTTTATCAATTTCGAAAATTTGGCCCCCCCCCCCCCCCCCCAACAAAAAAATAATATTTTCTGTAAAATATTTTTATGTTGGACAGGAAGGAAGGGAGGGGTGGGAGGGGGGTAAGTGGAGTCATAAGCCTCATTAGTCTACCATGGCAACTGGTGAACAGAAACATAGTTCTTCACCACAAGCCGCGGAGGACTGCCATTAAAATCATCCATTCCGCTTATTTATATGCATCTAAAAAAGAATCTGCTTTGCTTTGTACCAAATTTTCAAACTTGATATAAAATGTCCTAAGAGGATAACGCCCATTTTGGAAATATGATTTTTACTTGGCCGTTATTCAAGATAAAGGGCTATTTTATTTTTTAGAATCCTCTTGTCAATTAGCATCTAGTAGACTAGTACACAATTCATTTAATTGGGGGGTTAGCTAAATAATAGCGTACCTACTTGATATCAGGTTAGAGTCTGGTCTACACTTCATAGAGACGCTAAAAATTGTACCTACTGCTGCTATGTCTGGCACGTGACACTAATAATTAGAGTAAGAGGAAAACCTTTATCCTAAAACAGGCGCAACTCATTACCCTGCCAAGTTAGAACTTCCAGACAAAGCCATGCAATCAAAAGGTTTAGTTGTCTGTTGTATGTTACCCCACCTAATGTTCTAATATTAAATGTAAATGATCTAATTAATCCATCCCTGATTATCCTTGGTTGTTTGCGCCACACTGTACAATAGACTAGGATTATTAGCCAGTATCATTTCACTCATAGTGTTGTGGAAACTATTTATATTCTGATGTTGTGATTGCTGTTGAAGTTGTTGTTGTTGTTGGTTGTTGGCCCGCCTTTAAGGTGAGTTTTCAAAAGATTTTCAATAGGTATGTTTGTTTCTGCTTTTTTTTTCTTTCTGTCGTCTCAATTTAAATCAATCAGTTTATTAGATTCAGTTTCTAAACCAAAAAGCGTTTGATTAACACGTGCATTTTAACATTTATCATTAAGTTGCCAACTAAAAATCAATAACGAGTAATAATTTAATACCCCATAATTTAAAACTATTGAAAAAATGATATATTTTGATTCTTAGTTTGGCAACTTCGTTATGAAATATAATGTCGTCGTTTTTAATTGTGCGAAAATGCCGCGAATTCTTTTTTTAAAAATCTCTTAAAAACTCGCCTCAGATAGAGAGGTTTATTTTCTTCCTCGTCCTGTTGTTCCGAGCCCGCCATTATATTCTCAAACATGGCAAACATCGCTATCTTATCAGACTCCTATATATAAAAAAAGTTACATTGAGAGTTTTTATAATGTTTATTACTCAAATATCACAGTAGATAGAGATTCTATCAATAAAATGATCATTTTTAAGAACCATCCAGAATAATTTAGTTTTATATGAATTTTCTTTTCTGCTAGAAATTTTGTAGATTATTTTCATTGATTTTTGTCTGCTAGGATCATAACAAATTTAGCGGCATTATGTGCGCTAGACCTTAAAGTCTTTAAAATTAACCAAAATAAGAAAAGTTGCATTAGTTCCAATTAGTTATAGTACCTAATGTCCAAAAAAAGCCAAGAAAGTGAATTTTAGATCCGTTGTACCATCCCTATATCCCTGGGTAGTTTTGTTTATCATCATTGGGCATAATCTTCTGGTCCATTGTCATCATCCTTAAGATCCTTTACTAAAACTAAACCTTGCTAACCTGATCATCTGCTTTAACAAGACCATTATCAACATGATTCTGACCATGATCATTATTCATATCATCAACCTTCGCATTATCATTGAACTCCATGCCGCCATTACCATTTCTTTCAGCACTGTCCCTGGCAACTTGTTGTTGTATACTTGGGGGAGATAGGGCCGACCCACCTTAATTAAAATCTGAATTATTGCTGTGAGGGATATTAGACTGTAAATTACTTTAGATCCCAAAGTTTTATAACTTTGGTTACTTCGGTGAATTCATTTCCTTCCGCATAATTATTATGCCCACAAATAACAGAACTTGAGTATGAAAATATTGAAATATATTTAATATACCGAAAATCTGAACTAACCTTCAGAAAGTATAAGTTCTTCAAATGCCTGGGCCTCCTGTAGCTTGCCAACAGAGCAAAGGAAGGTGAACCAGGACTCCTGCGCAGTTCTTCTCTCCAGGATGGTCTGCAAGTCCATCCCCTGGGGCAGGATACGCTCTGTAGCGTTCTCCAGCTTCATAGGCTTCCGTATAGCCAAGGATCTTTCAGCCTACAAATAAAGGGTGTTTCAAAACAACCTAATCATTCCCCACAGGGGCTAGGTCTCAAGATATGAGTAGATTCAAAGTTCAATATTTGTTTTCTTATTGCCATTGCATGAGCATAAATTAGTCTATTTTTTATTCAATTTTGACCAAAACTGTAGGATTTATATTGAAAGTCCCCTAAAATGTTAAACCAACGAATAAAAAAAAGTTAATAAAAAACTTTGGGGACATGTGAAATAAACAGCCCAATGTCCCCTCCCTCCCTTCGTTTTACCCCTATATTATTTAAAATGTGCTGTATTCGTTTACCTGATGGTTAAATTGAAAGTTGTCCTCTTGTCTGATCGCCAACTGATTCTGTTGATGCATGTTGGGTGGGGGAGGTGGCAGGGGAGGTATACCCGGTACTCCAGAAACAGGAGCCCTCAGGTGTCCTAAGGCCGCAGCCGCGGCTAGAGATATTGGAATCTCTCCATGGTGACTTAGCATGGGCAGCATTGGTGTCCTTAGGGGGGCGCCACTAAAGGGGGGCATAAAATGATGAGGTACAGTGCCCCCGCCGGGCAGATGTGGTGGGGGCGTGGGTGACAACATACCCCCGCCAACTCTTGCCGCCATGGCAGCTCTGAAAGGGTTAGGATTAAATCCAGCCGCATACAGCGCTGGACTTAAGATTGGATAGGCAGGACCTGGTCCTGCAGGCAGTCTTGATACAGGCAGCATACTAGTAGCTAAACTGGCAGCAGCAGCCGCGGCGGCAGCTTGTTCATGATTACCAACAATAGGTGCCAATGATGGGCGTGTTGAGCGGGGTAAAGGCGGGACGCCCAACAGGGAATGCGGTAAGGATACAGGGCGTTGGTGCGGATGATGGCCTGGGACACCTGCCATCAGTCCAGCAGACACTGGCACAGGTAGGTGGGTGGGGGGAAAGTGTGGGGGGCGCTGCAAGGGATGGTGAAGGGGAAGACGGGGAGGTGGGGGTGCATAGAACATGGGTGGCGGCTTGTAGCTTACCAACTGGGTAGAAGTTTGAACTAAAAAAATTATTAAATCTTGTAAAACCTTTATGTAGTGCAAAATATGTACAAAAATAAGCTAATCTTAAATTTATGTTCAGCATCCCTAATCAATAAATTTTCATTAACACTATCATAAGATAATGTAAGTATGATATTTACAAAATATCATATTACATCGCATAAATTATCTTCAATAAATCCTCAAGGCTTCAACCAAAACTTTTTATATTTTTAAGGGATAGGACAATGGACAATAAATTGATACATATCCCAATGATGTTCAATAAATTACCCTTTTTGCATATCAAGATTATTGGCTTAAAAGTAAAGACACTACTAGTTTAAGAGAGAGTGGATAATGGGCTGTTATTGCACTAGTCCCCAAAGTTTTATAATAAGTTGAGTGTTCAAACGTTACAACCACTAATCTTAATTAACAGAAGCGATAATTTTATGTATCAAAATTGTGGATGTTCATTAATTGTCTTATCCCTTTAGATCCCTGACTAGTTTAGAACAAAGCAATACAAAAACGAATAGATAACGTTGTTTTAAAACTTTGGGTACCAGAGTAATTTACAGTCCAATAAAACTTCCCTCCCTGGTATTTACAAATATGAAATTAAATGAATGAAAAGTGCTTCAAATAATATTTACCAAACTATATTATATTTCATGAATATTTGTGTAAATTGATATTGAATTTAAGTTTAAAATCATTCATCAACAATAAAAATAGTATATTTTTTGAAAGTACAAGTTTTTAAAATACTATCGGTCTTTGTTTTGTTAGCGTCAATACAATAAGGAGCAGAAGGCCTTAACCATCAAGTCTGATGTTGCTCTAATTGTGAAAATTTGTCCACGATACGAAACATACTGTTTCAGTATGGCTCAGAACCGGTTCTAAACTAGCGGATATTAATCCAGCGCAAAAAATCTTACCTCTCGGGATAAATTCCTTAGCCAAAGGATTGAGTCCATAGATATTCTTGAGTTCAATAGCGGCCAGGTTTGAGGCTAGTTCTTGCCAGGTGTAACCAAACAAACTCTCATTCGCAGAACATATCTCAAGATATCGTTGCCAGAGTGTTCTAAAATAATAATTAACTTTAACCCATCTACCTGGATAACATATCAGGGATCTAAAGGAATAAGACAATTGGCGATAAATTGATGTACTTCCCCAATGATTATACACAAAATTCGCTCCTCAGTAGATTACAACTATTTGTAAAAAACGTTTGGAAACTCAACTTAATGAATGAATCAATCAATATTGATTGGAAGTGCCCAATTCATACGAAAAAGAAATTGTTATTAAAAACTTTGGGGACTAGTAAAGTTAACAGCTAAATGTCCCCTCCCTCCCTGGTTGCTGGAGCAGGGGACGAGAAAAAGCGAAAATAATAAGGCGGTTTTCGGCCGCCATTTTTCACAAATCTACGTTATACCACAATTACCAACTGCCATGCGAAATTTTAGAGTTCTATATAAAGTCTTAAGAACCTCACCTTTAATAAAAATTCGCGAAAAAATAACCCACTTTGTTACAAAATGTACAAAATATGAAAAGTAGACCTGCAGCGTCCCACTGAGCACATAGTAACAGGATCTCCTACAACGGCCACCAAGCTTTGGGCTCGAGTCAAGGCTGTGTTCAATAACTTGGCACTTGACAAAAATCTAAACAAATTAAGGCTTGAAGGGAGAAGAGTTTTTTTTTCGTACAGATCCCGTAAAATAAGATATTAAAATGACACTTAAAAACTAAAATTTCATACATGGCTTTTTAGAAACCTAGACCCTCAAAAATAGCCACCTCGGTTATGTAACCATATGTTGCTAATAAGCTATGTATAGGTATAACCACCAACTATTTCGTTTCTTCAGCTGTTTTTGGGATACTACCTTAATAAATACTAAGACTGCATCCCAAAATCAGTTGAAATCACAATACTTTTTTCTTCAAAATTAATTAACTTATTAGTTGCAGCTTTTAATAGGCATTTGCGATTGTTAGTGGTCAAAGCATTCTCCCATCTACTAGTATGAATATATCCCCCACAGAAGATAGCATTTTAATAATCATTAGTATTAACTTACTTAAAGCCAATCTAATGAGTAAGTTTTTAAGTTTCTAATAAAAAATAAAGTTAAAGTCACAAAATTATCATCAAATGTTAAGTTAAAGTCAAACTGATATAAAATAAAATTTAAACTCTCAACACCTAACAGGAATTTTAAAGACAATGGACGATAAATTAATATGCATTCCCAATAATGATAAACAACATAATCCTTTTTTATAACAAAATTATTGTTTGAAAAGTTTTGAAAAAAACAATCAAAATTCTTTAAAGTATTTGAGCCTCAAAAAATAAATTATTGTGTTTATAAAACTTTGGGTACCCTTCTCTTCCGGGTATCACTTACCCAAAATCAGTTCTTCCCTTCTCCTCTCTCTGCATGCACGAGTCTCTGGTTCTAACAATTGATATGAATATTGCTCTGTATTGTTTACCCTGATTGCAACAATTAAATATTAATTTATAAACAAATTAATTGTTTTATGCATATACAATGGCGGATGCCTCCCTAGCCTAAAACCATCCCATTAATAACCTCGTAAAGGTGAGACTCTTCTTCGATTTTTAAGTGATCATCTAAAGAGTCCGGAACATCATCCACTTCTAATGGAATGCGATACACTAACACCCAAGGATATTAGGTTAAGTAACATTCAACAGACAAAAACTTATTGAGTCACGGTCGCGGGTATCTACATTCTACAATCTACATAGCCTAAAACCATCCCATTACTTATGTGAAGTTTCCCTAAAATGGGAAACCTTTCTACTTTAAACTACATATAAGCTTCCATTATAAGCAGCAAAACTTAACTATGCATGGGACATGTAAGTCTTTAAGTCTTAACTTTGGAAAGAAAAAGATATTAATTTCTTACTTACAAAGTTCATTGTTCTATATATTTCCTAAACGAATTCTTTTTATTCTATCTTTATTCTAGCATATTGTTCTTCTTAGCGTATTAAAGCTAAACTTGCTAAGAAATTAATCATACTTGTTTTTTAATGTTTCCTTAAACCTAAAGCAATGAAACTTTCATTTATAAAGAATTTAAAAGAAATAACTAGGGTAACAAATGTTGCAGATAAAAATAGAGAAGGGGGGATCTACTTAAATCTACAAATTTTTGAGAGCTTATAGTTAAATCATATAAAGCCAATTCATACATAGCTTCAAATTATTTCGAGTGAAATTTTTCCTTTGATAATTAGTAGAAAAAGAAAGGGCTGTAGATTAATTTGGGAGCTATTGTCCCATCCCTCCTTCCCTGTTAATTACACATAAAATTCATTATTACTCTTTCTTCCTAGCCTACATTATTTATATTTATTACAAAATTCAGGGATATAAAGGGATAAGACAATGCAATGGCCGATAAATTAATGTACATCCCCAATGATGATACACAAAATTATACCTTATGTAGATTTTAATTAGTGTTTGAAGCGTTTGGACACTCAACTTAATGAACCAACCAAACAAAATTTTAAAAGTCCCCAAAGAAAAATAAAAGTTTGGGGACTAGTGTAATAAACAGTCCAATGTCCCCTCCCTCCCTGCTACCATTATTCATGTTTTATTATAAAATTAATACATTCCTGAACATTCTGAACTCTTTCTACTGAAATATTATGCAGTCTCTTCTTTCTTAGCTCATTTCTCAGTCTTTGCACCTAATAACAAAATTTACATAATTTTGCAAGATTTTTTTCAAAAGAAATAAGAAAATTAATCATTCCTTTCAAAAATAGATTAAATTATACCTAGACGATAGCATTGTATTGTTGTGGAGTAATAAAATGTGAGAAAACATGAAAAAACTCTTTATAGAAAATACATTATAGGTTTTAAGTAGGTACATACATGAATTTTTAATGTTTATTCTCTTATAGTGCCTATTGGAGGGGGAGGGGGGAGGGGGAGTTTGGCACATATTGATTGAAAGCACCATAATTGCTGACCTAATAAATCTATAAATAAAGATTTATAACCAGACAATTACCTGGATCCCCTGTTTCATATACCCAATTGAAAATCAGCACAGGGTCCTCTGGGTGGGGATATACAGTTATCAAATCCCTTACCCCTTTATTATTCTACTCTAATGCTGACCTGATCATGGTAAGGGGTGACAACCCCAACTTCTACTTCCTCCTTCTTGCCCCAGACCTCGGGCCAGGTTTTCTTGAGCTCCATCAGCCTGTCTGCTATCTCTGCCACCTCGTAGTTGTTGTAATACGATGTCGAGTTTGGGTCCTAAAAAAAATAATCCTTATAATAAAGTAATCGGAAGTTTGCCAGTCTGTCTTTTAACGAAGGATCTGGCTAACCGCAGAACTGATATGGTTCTCATTACAGGGTAGCTTCTCATAGGTTCTGGGAAGGTTTATTATTATTGTTCTCCAAAGAGAATCCCCCCTAGAAAAAAATGACCCCCACCCATCTCGAGGGCCCCTAGAGGCCTCTAGGACCATAGCCGCTAGTTTCTAAATAAATTGTTATGAAGTAAGTGACTTTTAGAACATATTCTTCTAAGGAGGATACATTGGGCTACTTATTTTACTGGTTCCCAACATAATCTCTAATTTGTTGGCTTAAAAATTGATTGAGTCAAACAGCTGATAGAAATATAATATTTTATTATAAAAGTAACATGATGTCTGTCTTTCTGTGTGTAGCAAAATATCTCACCAACCACTGCACTGAACCGAATTTTTTTCACTTACAGTTCAACTTCTTATGGTTTTAGGAAATGTTTATAATTTGCTTACTAGATATCTTTCTCTCTTATTCTAAATAAAATATATGATGTGAAACCCAAGCCAAAATCTTGATATTTTCAACCTATCAGACATCCAAATTGCAATTTAAGAGGAAAAACACATAAAATATTTGCAAAATAGAAATTGTGCTGAAATAATATCTCCCGCTGAGAAGGTAAGACAGGGATCTAAAGAGATAAGACAATGGCCGATAAATTGATGTACATTTCCAATAATGATACATAAAATTACCCCTACAATAGATTACTATTAGTGGTTGAAACGTTTGGATACTGAACTAAATAATGCAATCAAATTTAAATAAAAGTCCCTAAAGTTGTAAAACGAATAGTAAAACATTATTATAAACTTTAAGGACTAGTGTAATAAACATCCCAATGTTCCCTCCCTTCCTGGATGGAAGGTAGACTATCTAAATGTGTAAAGATCTGCGAACTATTCAGTTTTTAAGCAGGGCGTACACTGAATGTATAAACCATACCATTAGGTACTAAATAAGTGATTTTTTTCAGGGATCAAAGGGGATAAGACAATTTATTATATATCAACAAATGTCTAAATAAAAAATCATTCTGTAGATTAATATTATTTGTGGAAATGTTTAGTCACTGCTACTTAGTACAACCCAAAGTTTTAAGCCAACAAATAAAAGAATGTGTTTGTTCATAAACCAACATAATTTTAATTCATAGTCTATGTCCCCTCCTTTTGAAATCTCCCCATGTTAACGCCCGAGTCTGAACCTAGAGTGGCTGCATTAAGGATTCCTCAGAGGCGTTGCAAAAAAAGTTGAGAATGAGATGATTTGGAAAATTGTTAAAATTCTTTTATTGGCTGCAAAGTTTTGGCATAAAATCATATTACCCTCAAGCATAATTGGACTGATAAAGGGCACAGGGATCTAAAGGGATAAGACAATGACCAAATATATTGATGTACATCCTCAATAATAAAACACAAAATTAACTCTTATGTAGATTAAAATAAGACGTTGAAATGTCTTGTGTAAAGGGCAGCAGTGCAAATTTTCATATTTTAATTTTTCCTCTATTAAGATTTTTAAAAAGCTGTCTTTTGTTTCCTTAAGAACATAGAAAATTGTGCCCCATAGCACATCAATTATAAAGTAATAGGATTTGTCTGCAGCTTAGGATCTCGCTGACCACTGAACCGATATGGTTCTTATCTATTGCAAACCCACTTTTAGGTCCAGGAAAGGTTTTTTGACAATCAAAAGTGAAATCGCCCATAAAGAAAAATTTCTTTTCATTTTTAAATTAAAAATTGGAGGGTTGGCTTAAACCCCCGCCTCCCAATTCTTCAAGTGCCAATAAAGGTCTTAAAAGGTTGGGGGGAGGGTTGAAGTCGACCCCCATTTTATTTTTTTTCTAGACGAATCTCTTGTAAGGGTAGTTTTATCCTTACCCAATAAAGTTATAATTCTTCCATGAACCCATTAGAAGCTACTTTGCAAAGGAGAACTATATCGGTTCAGTGGTTACCGAGGTCCTTCGGTACAAACAGAAAGACAGACAGACACACAGCCTCACAGACATCCTGTTCAGGATAATGAGATACATGAAATTCTACATGAATTTAATCTGTGTCAACAATATTCTGCGTTGAATGTGTAATCTGTGAGACAATACTTGGGACAAACCATTCACTCTAATCCCTTCCACATTTTCAATTCACATTTAGTATTATACACAATAATACATTTATATAATAGAGTATCTTTAGAGTTATATTTTTAGTACAAGTCTCATTTTCCCTGATTTATCATTATGCACAATAATAGATTTCTTTAATAGAGTAGGTATTTTTTAGAATTAGTGAATCTAATATTAACTATACAATCATATTAAGTCCAGCCTCCTATATAATATTATTACTCTATTGTTATATATATAATATTAACTATACAATAATATTATTGTATCTAAGTCTAGCCTCCTATATAATATTATTACTCTATTGTTGTATATCTAATATTAACTATACAATCATATGATTGTATCTAAGTCTAGCCTCCTATATAATATTATTACTCTATTGTTGTATATCTAATATTAACTATACAATAATATTATTGTATCTAAGTCTAGCCTCCTATATTATATTATTACTCTATTGTTGTATATCTAATATTAACTATACAATCATATGATTGTATCTAAGTCTAGCCTCCTATACATTATTATTACTCTATAGTTGTATATCTAATATTAACTATACAATCATATTATTGTATCTAAGTCTAGTCTCCTATATAATATTATTACTCTATTGTTGTATATCTAATATTAACTATACAATAATATTATTGTATCTAAGTCTAGCCTACTATATTATATTATTACTCTATTGTTGTATATCTAATATTAACTATACAATCATATGATTTTATCTAAGTCTAGCCTCCTATATAATATTATTACTCTATTGTTGTATATCTAATATTAACTATACAATAATATTATTGTATCTAAGTCTAGCCTCCTATACATTATTATTACTCTATAGTTGTATATCTAATATTAACTATACAATAATATTATTGTATCTAAGTCTAGCCTACTATATTATATTATTACTCTATTGTTGTATATCTAATATTAACTATACAATCATATGATTGTATCTAAGTCTAGCCTCCTATATAATATTATTACTCTATTGTTGTATATCTAATATTAACTATACTATCATATTATTGTATCTAAGTCTAGCCTCCTTCAAAATTAGAAAATATTCAACAGGATTAAATTCATACAGAAAAATAGATAAAAAGGGATAGAAAAGGACAATTCTGATTACTTTTTAATCAAAATTCCAAGTTACAAAGAAAGTTTACTACATATGTGATTTAACTTCAACTAGAGGATGCGCTCGTAGCATCTAGGGACTATACTCAATGGAATATTGAGGGCAAAAATAGCCTAAAGCTAAACCCATCTTATTTATAAAACAAAATGGCCAAAAACCATTCTGGGACATATGAGAATCTACCCTGTAACAGAGAAACATATAAGTTCAGCGGTTAGCGAGATCCTTCTCTTCAATAAATAGTTATAATCCTTTTCTATGAAAAGATCAGCAGCGGTTAGAGAGATCCTAGGGTACAGACAGACATTCTATTTCTTTTTTATAAGAATTGAATAGTAAAATAAATTCAAGATGCAAAAGACTAATCTGGAGAGATTCTTAGTGTATTTTTTTAAAATATCTTTTTGCATAATATTTGAAATTTTAAAAATTTCAATCTGCAGAAGGGGTATTTTTTTCTTTATCCTATCTGTACATCAATTCATCCCATAAGATCCTTAACAGCTAACCAAAAGTTGAATCTCCGTTTTTATGTTCTTAGAACCATCCCAGTTTTGTAATATGCTTTGCAAAAGTATTCATTGAGAATGCATGGAACAAAAAGCCAAGCTCACCAAAGCCATTTTCCCAGGGATCTAAAGGGATTAGACAATGGCCGATAAATTGTTATACATCCCAAATGATGATAAAAATAATTACACAGTCTAGTGATTAAAATTAGTTGTTAAAACGTTTGGACACTCAACTTAACGAATAAGAAAACGTTATCATAAAACTTTGGGGACTAGTGAATTAAACTCTCTGCATTTTCCAGTCCTATCATATCAGGAATCGTGATAGGACAAGGATAGTCAAAAAAAAACTTTCCCCAAAATAAAGTCAAAAAAATTTTGTAATAAAATGATAAATCTGTGGGTGGGTAATAGCATTAATATTTAATTTGCATGCCATTGTCCCCTCCCTTCCTGAATTAGATAAATTTCAACTAGGGATCATTTAAATTGCGATTGGATATGGAAAATTGGGCAATTCAATTCAGTTTTGCTGGAGTTTTAGAATTATTTTATCTTACTGGAGAAAGATAATGATTCTAAATTGTATGGGGACAATTAGATTTCATATTATGAAGGGATTGAAAACATTGATGATTTTGCATTGATGACGTAATTACCATAATCATTTTGGTATCACAGATTTTAAGTTTAAGACAATAACTTAACATTTGACTATAGAAATGTTTTACTCTTGTCAAAGATATAACTGTATATTAATGGGGAGGTGGTTATTTTGTTTAATAATTTGGATTAGTTCAGGCTTTGTTAGGTTAGGTACTGGTTAGCCCTGCAGGTAAAAGCCCCTAATGGTTAAGGCCCTCCGCAGTTGTTAGGTATGAAGAAAAGGCCACACACCCCCCTCTAAGAGGATGGGGTCAGTGTTCGTTAGGGAAAGTATAACACTATCGATAGCTTAATATTACTGGGTTAATTATGCACCTAATTTTCCTTGTTAGAACAAAATCAATCTTATACAACAACCTTTATATGATGATAATGCAATTATTAAAATATTTTAGAATCCTAATTGAAGAGGGTTTATTTGAGCTCCATGGTTTAGATCAAAGTGAATGCCTTAACATCCTTCCTTGGAAAATATTTCATGGTCAGTTAACAAACAAACAAAATCAAAACACAAGGCCGACTACATCCACAGAAGCAAAGATTGATAAACAAGTCATAAGTAATTTAAAGCAAACACTCTCACTTTATAAAGTTTTATGTGTTAAGAAGCAATACAAATGACGAAAATTGTTATAGTCGGAATAGACATAAAAGATGGTATTTTTTTTTACATATTTCTAAAAATTTTGGTGTTAGGTTGTAGTCAAATGCTCTTATTAAGTCACAGTGTTCTATATTTTGACAAAATATATCACTGTGGGCTACAATTAAATCAAGACAAAAGTAAGTGCCGAGCCCTGGGACCTATGTAGGGTGAAAATAGACATAAATCCTTGATGATTCCAGGTGGAGACAAAATATTTTAGCGGGGTCTTTTGTTTTTTTTTCAATTTAAAGTTCTGAAAAAAAATTGAAAAAAATATGAAAATCTTTAATAAAAAACAAACAAAAAATAATTTTCAATATTTTTTTTTACTAAAAGATACAAACAACTTATATAAATACTATAAGCTTTAAAAAAATCACAATTTTCAAATTTAGACTTTCAATATAAAGATTTGTAGAAAAAACCTAACAACAAATTCTAACATATTTCTGATCAACATAGCAATAAAACGTCTTTTGCAAAATCTTTATAATCAAAAATAAATAGCACTTACTAAAGACTTTTTTTCATTTAAACTTATACTTTTCACATTAATTAACTTTAAAGATTGATTTTTTCTAAAAGAAAGGTTGCGTGATTTTTTTATTCATAATTAATTGCCTAATTTTGAGATTCAGATAAAAAACCTTACTGCTTTATATCATTGGATACTCTACTAGCAGCGGCTACGCCTCTAGGGGCATATAGGGACGCTTAGGTTGGGGGGGAAGACGAACCCCCCCTTAAAATTACAGCTTTTTTTAATGAAAAAGTTAAAAACATTTATTTTGGAGAGTTAATTCTCTTGGGATAGTGATGGTACCCTTCCCCAAAATAGTTATAAACCTTACCAGGACATCTGAGAAGCTACCATGTAAAGGAGAACCATATTGGTTCAGTGGTTAGTGAGATCCCTTGGTGCACAAAGACTCACATAGAACGTGTTACTTTATTATAAAGATACATATATACACAGAAACTCTACAATCAGAGTATGTCTGTTTGTTCATCTGTCTGTATAAAAACATTACAGAATATATTTATTTGGTACTAGCGGCTACGTCCCTAGAGGCCTTTAGGGGCACTTGAGAGGGGAAGAAGTGGTTGAATTCTACAACTAGATTTTTATTTTAGACTTAAAAAGAAAAAGTTATTTTTTTGTGTGTGAAATGGGGTCCTTTTTTAGGGGTTGATTTCTCCTAGGATGGTGGAGGTACCCTCCCAAAATAAGTTATAAACCTTCCAAGAACCAATGAGAAGCTACATAGAAAAAAAAAGAACCATTGATCATTTTTAATTACTATTCAGGGATCTACAGGGATAAGACAATGACCGCTAAATTGATTTACATTCCCAAATATGATACATGGATAACCCTTCTGTATGTTTCAGTTAATGGTTGAAATGTTGGGCACTTAATTTAATAATCCAACCAAACAAAAATCGCAACAGGTCCCCTAAGTAGTTAAGCCAACGAATAACAAATTCCTATATTAAACTATGGGGACTAGTCTAATAAACAGACCATTGTCCCATCTCGCTCTGATTAATATATTTTTGCATCTGTATGTTACAATTGCTATTTTCTTTATTTGTATTCTTTTAAACTTAAGAGCTTTACTAATTATGGATGTTGTCTTTTTCCCTTGTTAAATCCAATTACCTAATTCTGGATATTCTTTGAGGTTGATAATTACAATTATATTTTATTAAATGGAAAAAGAACAATTTAATTATAATTTAAGATAAAAATTATTTTATCACTAGCGGTTTTGCCCCTAGAGGCATCTAGGGGCCCTTGACAAGTGGGGGGAAGTTGACCCCTCCCCTACTTTCAGTTTTAGTATGTAAAAGAAAAAGTTTTTTTTAAATGTTGGGTAGGAACTAATTTTTTCTAAACTCAAAACTTCTCAGGACCATGAAAAACTTGAACCAAGAAGAACTATATCAGTTAAGCGGTTACAAAGAATCTTCGGTACCGACAGACACCCTCACACACACAAACAGACAGACACAGTAACTGTTACTTTTATATAAGGATTAATAGACACTAAACTACTCCTTAATATGTTGACCCTATTATCAGTCTAAAAGATAGGTCAATAAAGAAGAACCAAATTGGTCCAGCGGTTAGCAAGAACTTTAGGCACAGACAGAAAAAACACACGGACATCCTATCTTTTTTATACAGGGATATAACTTTTAAACGATAGGAAAATTTTTTTTCCCAGATGATATTTCTCTCCCTACTTTAAAGCACTATTTATGATACAAAATAGATTGATGTCTGTTTGTCCATCTTTCTGATGCTTAAGAACTGATATGGTTCTTTTTTTACTTTACTATGTAGCTTCTCATTGGTCCTTGGAAGGTTTATAACTTCTTTTGAGAAAGAGAAGAGAAATCGCCCTTAAAAAAGGACCACAACACACAAAAAAAACGTTTTCTTTTTAAGCCTAAAATAAAAATATAGTTGTTGAATTAAACCCCTTCTTCACCTCTTAAGTGCCCCTATAGGCCTCTAAGGGCGTAGCCGCTATAGCAAAATAAATATGTTCTGTATTGTTTTTATACAGACGGATGAACAAACAGACATACTCTGATTGTAGAGTTTCTGTGTATATATGTATCTTTATAATAAAGTAACAGGTTCTATGTGAGTCTTTGTAAACTATGGTTCTCCTTTACATGGTAGCTTTTCATATGTCCTGGTAAGGTTTATAACTATTTTAGGAAAGGGTACCACCACTATCCCAAGAGAATTAACTCTCCAAAATAAATGTTTTTGACTTTTTCATTAAAAAAAGCTGTAATTTTAAGGGGGGGTTCGTCTTCCCCCCCAACCCAAGCGTCTGATTGTAGAGTTTCTGTGTATATATGTATCTTTATAATAAAGTAACACGTTCTATGTGAGTCTTTGTGCACCAAGGGATCTCACTAACCACTGAACCAATATGGTTCTCCTTTACATGGTAGCTTCTTAGATGTCCTGGTAAGGTTTATAACTATTTTGGGGAAGGGTACTATCACTATCCCAAGAGAAGTAACTCTCCAAAATAAATGTTTTTAACTTTTTCATTAAAAAAAGCTGTAATTTTAAGGGGGGGTTCGTCTTCCTTCCCAACCTAAGCATCCCTATATGCCTCTAGAGGCGTAGCCGCTGCTAGTAGAGTATCCAATGATATAAAGCAGTAAGGTTTTTTATCTGAATCTCAAAATTAGGCAATTAATTATGAATAAAAAAATCACGCAACCTTTCTTTTAGAAAAAATCAATCTTTAAAGTTAATTAATGTGAAAAGTATAAGTTTAAATGAAAAAAGTCTTTAGTAAGTGCTATTTATTTTTGATTAAAAAGATTTTGCAAAAGACGTTTTATTGCTATGTTGATCAGAAATATGTTAGAATTTGTTGTTAGGTTTTTTCTACAAATCTTTATATTGAAAGTCTAAATTTGAAAATTGTGATTTTTTTACAGCTTATAGTATTTATATAAGTTGTTTGTATCTTTTAGTAAAAAAAAATATTGAAAATTATTTTTTGTTTGTTTTTTATTAAAGATTTTCATATTTTTTTCAATTTTTTTTCAGAACTTTAAATTGAAAAAAAAACAAAAGACCCCGCTAAAATATTTTGTCTCCACCTGGAATCATCAAGGATTTATGTCTATTTTCACCCTACATAGGTCCCAGGGCTCGGCACTTACTTTTGTCTTGATTCAATTGTAGCCCACAGTGATATATGTTACTAGTGGTTTCGCCCCTAGCCTCTAGGGGCTTTGCCCCAAGAAGTATAATTACATCTTCTATTACCTAATACCTACCCAGCGGAAAAAAATGCGAATGAATCGCAAATTTTCGCGAATAAAAGATTATTCGCTAATTACTAATAAATAAAAGCTTCGCTTTAAGCAAACAAATTCACATCGTAAAACATTTAAAAGAATTTATTGAAGAAAGTTTTATTTACTTTGTACTTTTCCTTTTTTAGTTTTATTAGGCATTAAAAACTTGTAAACTTGAAAAAAAAGACCAATAAAATAGTTAATTAACCCAGAGTTCAATGTTAAGATTGTTGCAACAAATCATAAAGTAAGACATAAGTAAATATTTAAAAAGCGAAGCTTTTCCATAATAAAGGTCGATCCTTTCGTACATCCATCCGTAACGGTTAGCTCTTTTCATTCATATAGACATGTTAGAATTGTCCTATCGATTTCATGATGATTTCTAGGTACGATTTGGGAAACGTAGCAACTCAATTATCGTTACCAAAAAGTCCGTAGGTAAGTTCATTTATAACAAGCTGATTTTTTAAATAATGATTCCTAGGACAACAAGCGAAGAATCTCTAAAATCAAATGTAGTAGTGATGATGATGTAGTAATCCTTGTAGTAGAATTAAACTTCTAATAAAAATACTACAATGATTTACTAAACCTTGTAATTACTTTAACTGTCTGATAAATAATTCCCAATTAAACAAATTCTTTGCAAATAGGAATGTTGATATACTTATCACTTTAACCCAACAAATACTTATATTTAAAACATAAAAGGCTCCGTTATGCCTGCATGAAAAGTGCATTGCCGCGTTAATCAGTAAACTTTCATTGTAAAAAAAAACTTAAATTAAACAACATGCAAGTAATTAGATGTGTTCTGATTGTTTGTTTGCTATTTCCTTTACCTATACACAGGGAGTAGGGAATGCTATTTTGACAAACAAGTCTAAGTGAAAATTTCCCCACAACCCATTATATCTGCCTTGATTACCCACTTCCCTTCATTCAAAAGTCATAGAAGGTTTTTAAAAGAAAAAAAATGCAATTGTAAGCACATATGTATTTTCTTTGTAAAATAATACATATTTAAATTCTTTAATGCTGAAATATGATGAAAATTTTAAAAATGCATTTATAAGAAAATGTGTTGGTAAACTAAGATTTATTAGCAGAATTTCTGGTTCTTTCCCTTAAAATGTCTATTTAGCAATGAATCCGACCCCCTCCCCCCTCCTTACACGAGAATTGCGGGTCAGCTTATAACGTATCATAGAATACATCCAGCTATGCGCAAAGCTTACCAATCTATGATTGGCCAAAGGATTCTCACCTCCAATCTCCGTGTTCATCTGAATCCTAACTTCAGATAATCAGGGCTACAAACAACAACCATCCAACCCCATTTTGGCATTTTTGAAATTAAAAAAAATAGGGAGGTTCGTTTTCTTGTTTATTACTTTAGGTAAAGTTATTTTATTTTCTAAAAGCCCTTGCTAGCCCCACAGGGTTAGGGAACCGAGGGTTAGGCATAGAATAAAAAAAAACTAGACCTCCTCCCCTCCTTATTTTAGTTTTTATCAAAAATAAGGAGGGGGTTTCAATGCTTGATATGCACTATAAGAGAAAGAATCGAAATTCTATGCTAAAAAATTGAAAAGCTGGCTAGATCCAATTTTGTTGCCGCGTTGTGCTAAATCTTGAATCGACCTGATTTTTGCAACAAATAAATATGTAGGTAAGTATTTATCTTTATTTTTTAGATTAGAAGAAGCTACATGTTTTTATAATTAGAGTCGGTCCGTTTTTAGGCATGTAAGTTAGAATTGACTTATAAACTTTATGTTTGCATGATAATTCCTAAAGCAATTAAGTACAATTTAGAGAGAGTAGCAACTCTATAATAATTACCAGAAAATAATTAAGTTCATTTAAAGAATGTCGATTTATATCTTTTTCAGTGCTATAATTTTCCTGTTCCCTAATATTATAAATTTTCCATTGTACTACTGGCTTTAAATAAAATTGTTCTTGTTTCATATCCCGTCAATATGGCACGTTTTACAATTTGTGAAATAATCAATCTCCTTGAAATTGAGTTTTTACACTTATGTGTATGGATATAATACATTATACATATGTTCCTTCCAAATTCTAATACATAAAAGAATTTGGAAATATGGTAGTTCTAGGGGCACTCAAGGGAAGTAGGATGTGGTCTCCAAAATTAATAACAAAATTTCCATGCACCTAAAAAGCTTCAAATCGGTTCAACGGTTACCTAGCGAGATCCTTCACTACAGACAGATATCCTATGACTTTAATATGAGGATATAAATTTTCTTGTCTATATAACAGCTTTTCTGTATTAGAGGATTTTCTTCTGATGATCGTATTCTCTATTAGCTAATAACAACACAATAACTTGAATTAAAAGGTAAATTTGATGTGTTACCAATTTAGAAAAACGTTAATTTCATCTCAAAATCATAAAAAACTACCTTTACTAATTTTTGTCTAGTTTTTAAATTATTTAGACATTTTTTTTTACATATTACTATTTAAGACTGTAAAAAAAAATCCGCAAAAGAAAGATATAATAAAAATGGTGGAAAGTGAAAAAAGAGAAATGATGTAAAGTCTAAATGTTTGGTTAGGACACTTATTGTCAAGATTATAGAATTTGGCGGGGAGGAGGTATTCCTAGCTTTTCATGGATACAGCGATAGGTAAATTTATTCATATTATGTCAGGGAGGGAGGGAGGGGACATTGGGCTGTTTATTACACTAGTCCCCGAAGTTTTGTCGTAACTTTTTCTTATTCATTGGCTTTGGAGTCTTTTGGGAATTTTGGTTAGTTGGTTCATTAAGCTGAGTGTCCAAACGTCCTAACAACTAATTGTAATCTATTGTTATATTTCTGTCAATACACATACAGCCAACTTCTTTGTACTTACTTTTTCTTTAAAAAATAAGAGAATGGAAGGGAGGGACACTTGACTTAATATTTCTTGTTCCAGATATTTTTTTACATTTTTAATGGGTTTTAAAAACAAGTATTGTACACACTTTTCCATTGATAATTTTGTTATTTATAATTGAGGGTGTACTACATTTAGTCTTATTCCTTAAGATCCCTATTAAATGGTCTAAAATAAAAACATGTTTTAACTAATAATTCCAAACTTGTATCATCATATTCGTTTTTCCCTGGAGATTAGCGAAGATTAATTATTGTATCTGAAAGCTGAGGTTTCTTATATACTAGAGCAGCATAGCATAGTACCTTGTTCTAGTTAGTATTTAGGATTCAATTAAGTCTAATATCTAATAATAATCTTCTCTAAATGGATCTTTCCAAAACATTCATTCTCCTCTTGATTAAGGTTAATATAATATGCTGTATTCAACATCTAATGGCGGTTCGCCCCTAGCTTCTATTGGAGGGGGAAGGGGAGGTCGATTAAAAAGCCTAACACAACCCCAAGATATATACAGTGTTTTTTTAACGAAACAAAAGTATTGCTTAAGTTAACCCACTTAACATTTTTTTTTTAAAATATTTTATTCATTTAGTAAAATTATGCCTCAAAAAAACCTGTTTTTCCATAGCATATGATTTGGAAAAATTAATGGATTAAATCAAAAAAATTCCAAGGTCATTATTCTGACTGAATTACTTTATATGCAGCTATCCGGAATTGAAAGTTCTCAAACCAGCATGGTTGTTTGTTTAAAGAACTTTAAGATATTTAAAATGTCCTAAAGGTAATGCTTTCTAAAATATCAATATGTTTTGACAATTACAAAGAATACAAACTACCCAGCCTCATAAGTAGGTCAAAGTGTCATTATACAATATTTCTAAATAAATGTATGTCGCAGGATCTTAATGGATAAGACAAAGAAAGATAAATTGATATGCATCCCCAATGATTAAAACAAAATTACCCCTTCTATAGATTTAAATTTTCGTTTGACAAGTTGGAACTTATCAATCAAAATTTTAAAATAGTACCTATAGGTACCAACGAATAAGATAATTTACATGATTATAAAACTTTGGGTACCAGCGTAATATAAACAGTTCATTGTCACCTCCCACCCTGACCCCTTTCTCAGGCCAAGACTCGACTAAATTTGACATTGACGCGGATATTATTATTCAGCCATCTGGGCTAATATTACCCTGTCAGGAAAAATAAGTAAAAATAGTAAAAGGAAATGTGAAAAGTGTATGGTGCTTTCCCACCAAGCGCCGTTCGAGCCTTGGACCCCTCTTATTTGATAAATAATAAAATTAAAGAGGAGGTAATTCCTATAACTTAACCCTGCGGGGCTAACAATACTATTATATAAAGTAATACGTTTTTGCCTGTAGCTTAAGATTTCAATAACTACTAAACCGATTGTGTTCTCTTTTTTAAGTAAGCTTCACAAATGTCGTGTGATGGTTTTAGGCTATTTTATTTTCAGATTTTGGTTTTAAGCTATATTTCTAGCCCCTAGATGCTAGGTTTATATCCATAACTTAACCTAAAGTAATCAACAAACAAACAAAAAAGTAATGAATTTATTTTTAATATTTAAAAAAGATAAATTAAGGAAGGGAGGGGGGGGGGGTAATTATGCTGAACAAGACCCTTGAAGGGAAAACGCCAAGAATGTATACATCTAGAGAGTGGATGTAAGATAAGGGAGATAGGGAGAGAAAATAGGGTAGGCCCCTCGATTTCTTTAAATGGAGCTATATTTTTCTTTGCACAGATGACTACAATTACGGGAACAAGTGCAAAACATTTACAATATTGAATTGCAGATTTTATACCAATATTCAATTTGTAGAAAATTAGCTTTTCAAACATGATTTTATCTAAACAGAGAGGCATACAGATGAGAAAAAAATTGACGAAAAATAGATGAAATATACATGCCCAATTATGAAATACAAAATTACCCCTTCTGTAAGTTGAAACTATTTATTAAAAAGTCCGGAACATTGAAAGAAACCGAAGTGGCGGGTTTCGTCGGGGCAACCATTAACATTTACCTAACCTAACCTATCTACGACTACTGTGAAAATACAACGAAACCCGCTCCTTCGTTTTCTTTCCATGATCAAAATATTCTAAAAGTCAACTAACATTACAAAATGTAAAAGTACCCAAGTGGAAAACTTTGGGTGCCAACATAATTTACTTTCCGATGTCCTTTCTCACAGAAAAATTTGTTCCAAAAACTTAATGTTGAGAGCATAGTGTAAAAGTTATTGAAGGTGAATGCAATGAAAATGTTTGTCCAGATGTAAGTGCAAATGTTTTTCAGATCTTTACACACATACCAAGGGAGGGAGAGTGCATTAGAAGAATGAAAATGTTTGTCCAGATAGATATAAGTGCAAATAATTTTTCAGATCTTTACACACATACCAGAGAGGGAGGGAGGGTGCATTAGAAGGTATATTAATGCTACCCTGAGATATATAGAAACTCTCAAACGAAATGAATTGAGAAGAATTGAATAAAGCGAAATATATAAATTTTACTTAAAAATTTTGTACTTATTTGAGTTGTATAGCTCTATAGCGTTTTTTTAGACGAAGATTTAAAGTCTTAGTCTCTCATTCGCTGGCTTAAACTTATGGTTCTTTTTATTATCTATTGTCTTATACTTGAAGATCCCTGCTTACATACAGATAAACAAGGATCTAGGAAAAGGTAATCTTATCAATAAGGTTTCTTCACACATTGATAATTTGGTATCGGAAAGAGGGTTATCTTTTTCGCGTATTTTCTGTAAAGTTGTGTGTTAGCGTTTTGTCAACTGCGCTTATTAAGTCAAAATTTCTTAATTTTGACCAAACCATGACATTAAATCAATTAACATTATTTCATAGTTTGTTCTATAAGTAACCCATCCATATAATACTACGGACATTTATACAATTAAAATAAAAATATAAGTCCTGTAAGGAGGAAGGATTACTTTTAAAACCTAATACATTCCTATCCTATTTGGTGTATGTAGATTCATGTCATTTAGGCTTCAGTATTAAGGGGTAAGTCAATTAAACCAAATAAAAATCAGTGATTCTCCTGCTTTTAACATACTTTAATATAAAATCAGAAATAACCAGAGAAAGAGAAGACAATTGGCTGTTTATTACACCATTCCCCATGGTTATATAATAACGTTTTCTTATTGGTTTGCTTATCAACTTATGTGAATTTTGAATGTTTGGATCATTAAGTTGAGTGTTTCATTTTGACCACTAGTTTTAATCTACTAAAAGGGAATTTTGTGTATCATCATTGAGGACGTACATCATTTTATTGACCATTGTCTTATCCCTTTAGATCCCTTGAAATAACACAATTATATGCTAACCTGGATATCTTCTCCCCTCGCCGTGAAGAATGTAAGTGAGAACCATTTGGGATGTGGCGGCTGTTTGCCCGAGGAAACTAGTTTCTGTTCATAAAACAGCTGACTTGTAAAGTCAACTATTCCCTCGTGGCTCCTGTTTCGTTTAAACATAAATAAAAATAGGGTAAAAATATTTAAAAACTGTGTTGTGTATTTAATATTTCAATTCGAATCTTTAATCACATAAAATTAAATAAAAACTTATTACCTAATACCTAAAATCTTATAATGAATTGAGAACAACTCATAAAGAAAAACTTTTTCAGTATAAATTCGAAACAAATTAATAATCGCTGGAATATAATCGGAAAAATCTTATTATAGAAATAATTAAATTAATACCAGAAATGACAAACATGGGGTTTTAATATTAAACTTTTTCAATGTAATAGCCGCGGAAAGCTGTCTAAAATGTGTACAGTTTAGTTCCCAACCTAAATATGTTATATGTGGAGTGGGAGTATGATTTTCAGAACTACTTACAAGGCGCTTTTGCATAAATTTACTTGTAGAGCCCTGGCCCCTCCCTCCCCTCGACACTATTTCTAAATAATTTGAAATAATGGGGGGGGGGGGGGGGGCGTGTAGTTTTTGTTTTGATTCTTATTTTTGGCGGATTCCGGATTCGGATTCAGGATTCTAGCAATATTTTAAAGGCTTTTCTAAAAACTAAAAAATTTAAGTGATACATATGTCCTAAATTTTAATGTTCTTGGTGTTCTCTATAATTCACTTCCGAGAATCGAACAAGATTTTATAAGATTTTATATATAATGATGATAATCTTTGCCTTCAAAAAGGGGGAGTTGAAAGAAAAAACTGAAGACGCTAATTTTAGCCTACCAATTAAGAATCCGGATCCGCTATTAAAAAACGGATTCCGGATTCGGATTCCAAAATTGACCAAACATTGGGCGGATTCCGGATCCCGGATTCGGATTGCCAACCCTAGTAGGTACTGAGTTTAATTGATTTCCCTTCGTAGAGGTTAAGCATTGTAAAAAAAACTACCCCGATCTCACTCTTTTTTCCAATTGAATTGAAAAATAAGGGGGTAGGGGAGTTGTCAGTGCTCAACATGCACTTTATGTGAATTCACCACTTATACTTTCAACATTCTCAAGTGTTTGGCTTATTTAGGGATATGGTTCAATTTTACAAACCATTATCTGTTTAAAATCAACAAATAAAACAGTCCGCCCAAAATTTGTAACAATTGTAAATAAAAAATCGTATGACCTATCTTATATTTATATCCACAAACCTTTTTAACCAAACAATTCCCTTAAGTATGATACTTTTTCAGTTCATTTTTCTCCTAAGATACCATTTTTAAAGTGGGAGTAATATTTAGGCCAAATGAATAATGAAAGATAGTGAGAACCCTTTACATGGGAGAGAAAGTTACACTTGACAAATCCTTAACATTCATTTTCAAGGTGAGCCATCTGAATCAAAAAGCTTTTTTAAAAAGTGGGTAAAATGGCAATCCACTAAAATCAAATGTTAAGTAGGTACAGTTAGCAACATCCTAAAAATGTATTCATATGTAAAGCTTGAATCAAAATATTGATTCAATTTTCGTAAGCCCGACCCTAAAGTCCCCCGAGCCAAACAAAACTAAATCAAATTAATTTTATATTACATTATTTATTTACTATCCGCGGATAACTATCTATAATACGTAGCGATAATAAATAACCATTAGAATTTTTTTTAAATTATGTTTTCCTGTAGTTTTCACAGAGGAGAATCTTGCAAGGATGATTGCTGGGATAGTGGTCGTACAGACGTTCTAGTTCATTTTTATGCATTTTAGAAGCTAGTTAAATCAGAAGCTGATAACTTCAAATTTCTAATAATCTTCATCCTATATGCAACAATAGCGAATAAGCCACTAGAGGCCTCAAGGCACGTAAAATGTTTTTTTTTTCAATCTATTTTAAGATTAGCAGTTAGCCAAAAATGGGATTTATATATTTTTTTCGATTTATCTTGGGAGGTTGGTGGTATCCTCCCCCCAAAAGAGTTACATGTCTTCCCAGGAACAATGAGAAGATACCCTGTTAAGGAGAACCATATTGGTTCAGTGGTTAGCGATATTCTTCGGTAAAGACAGGGATCCTGTTACTCTTTATATAAGGATATCATGAGAGTATGCACATTATTACAAAAACACACTTCAATAAAATAATTGCCAGCCTTACCAAGAGAACCTTTAACAATGATAACAACATTGCGTTTTCTAACAGACAGACATTTCGAATTATAGAGCAGCTTCGCTACTAAAAATCATTATTGTTTATTGATCACTTTAACTTTTAAATCCTATTATTCGAAGTAGTAAGGGATTTTTGTCTGGAGCTTAAGATCTCAATAACTACTGAACCAATGGGATTCCCTGTTTTAGGTAAGCTTCAAGTAGGCCCTATAATGGTTACAGGCTATTTTTAAAGCCCCTCTATGCCCCTTCAGAGCCCCTAAACTCTAGGGGCGTAGACATATAAGGTCTGAAACATTAACTATTCATTCCAATTTAAATTTTATTTTCAACAATAATTTGCAACACCTTTTCCTACAAACTTTCAACAAAATATTTCTCAGCCAGAAAAAAAAACTTTTGCAATATTTTGTTAACCAACGAAGAAAATTTAGAATTTTCAAAGGTAAAGTTTTGAAAATTAAAATCAAGGAACAACCATTACTTTAACTAATGGCTCATTAAGAACTTTCTTTAAATAAACAAATTCATAAAAGCTGGAATATTGCGGCGCTGGGTTACACCGCGACAGAAGCAAAAGTAATGCAAAATACAACATAAATAAAATTTGTTTTTATCATAAAATGTTTCTTACACACGACCAAAACAAATGTTTTGAATGCAAATACTAAACAGGATAATTCTTAAGGGGGGAGCGGACATTGGAATGTAAATTATACTAGTACTCAAAGTTTTATAAACACCAGGGAGAGAAGGGACATAGCACTGTGAATTATACTAGTACCCGACACGCTCTCTCATTAGTTAGAATTAGGCCTCTTAGGCAGGGAGTAAGGGAGGGGACAATGGGCAATTAATTCAATTTAAGAGGGTTCGCTGAAAAGCAACGAAAACCAGATTTTTCAAGAAAATTTTACCAAAATTGTAAAGGGATCATGGTAACCTAATTTAGAACAAAATTAGTTCTAAGAAAAAAATCATTTACTTGAAAATTAAATTATCAACACATCACAATGTAGTAAACATTCTGTAATTAATCACTAGAAGAATCTTGTTCAGAACTACCCCAACCCTTATGATATATTTATAACTGACCCCAAAATTCAAGCGGTTCTTAGATTATTTAATACATAAATATCACAGTAGAGTTTCTATACATGAAAAGACATTTTCTTGGGAAAAAATATTTGTTAAAACCAGCGATAAAAAACAAACTTTTCTGTCTGCATATTCAAAACTAGCTCAGCTAGTTAGCGGGGCATTGATGCGCAAGTCCCCAAAATCAGTAAGAATCTGCTGTATTCGTGCACATTCCCTTTAAGCCAGTCCCCAAAGTCTGAGACTCCTTAAAAATTGAATATTCGATCCATTGTCCCCTCCCTTACTCCCTGCCTCTTAGGTCTAACAAAACTGGTTTTAATTTTACAATTTTTTATTTTAATATCCAAGGAAAGTTGTCTATAATACGATACGATAAATAAATATTATTATCCATTTAAAGTAATTTAGATTAATAAAATTAAGCATTAATGCCAAAAACAAAGTTTTTATTGCAATTAATCTATTATTTACTTTTCATTTGTTCATATCTTTATCAGGGATCTAATAGGATAAGACAGTGGCCAATAAATTGATGTACATCCCCAATGATAATACACAATATTACCCTTTCTATAGAGTACAACTAGTAAATGAAACGTTTAGACACTCAACTTAATAAAGAAATCAATCAAAATGCATTAAAGGTCCCCAAAGTTGTTTAGCTAACGGATGAGAAAATGTTATTATAAAACTTTAGGGACTAGTGTAATAAACAGCCCATTGTCCCCTCTGTCAATGTATCTTAATAGCTATTGTATTGCTTTCTATTGGTTACATCTGGACATGTAATATCTATATTTTGGAAGGTATCCAAGCACAAGATTTCTATCTGATTTTTGTACTTTTATGTAAGCAAAACCATCTCTAGAAAACTTGTTATATCAGTTCTAAGAAAAAGCTATGTATTCAAATAAAAAAGTCTACAGTAAATAATGAATGTATGAGCTGAGAGGGAGGGGACATTGGGCTGTTTATTACACTAGTCCCCAAAGTTTTATAATAACGTTTTTATTTGTTGTCTCAAAAACTTTGGGGACTTAAATTGAATTTTGATTGGTTGGTTTGTCGAGTTGAGTGTCCAAACGTTTCAACTACTAATTGTAATCTACAGAAGGAGTAATTTTATGTAATGTACATCAATTTATCAGCCATTGTCTTGTACCTTAAGATACCTGTTTCTAAATTGGACTTGACATATTTTATCATTATTCGAATTAATATTTTACTATAGTAAATCGGAACTATATAATGTTATTTTTATACCTACCCTTTTTGGTGTCTCATTGATTTATGGATTATCTATATAACATATACCTATATATCTGATAAAGAAGTTGTATCAACTTTTTTGCTTTTTATTTAAGATAGCTAGCCGGTCCTTTCAGTAAGTAGTAGATGTAAAATTTTTCATAGAATTCAGATATGCAATCGGTTTTTTTGTAGACCTCTTATTTTTTAAGTAATTTAAGTTTTTTAAAAAAATAATTAAGTCGGTTTTAAGGTACTAAAACGCAACAAAATAAAAGAAGAAAATGGCCAGTATGAACAAAAATAGTAAGATCTTTAATTTGACACCTTACTTTTAAAATTCTGTTGAGTAATTATTGAAAAAATCTATTTTTTTAACCTCGGTTTAATAAAAACTTTAGACCTAAATATTTTCTCAAACAGACATAAAAAACATGGGTTCATATATACCTTTAGAATCAGAAAAATATTACGAATCTATTCTAAGCAAAATTGAAAAAGTTTTATAAAACTATAATAAAAAAAATAAGTTTATTTTAAGAATCATAATTTTCGGCTTTAAAGGGTTAGCTTGAACCAAACCTGAACCAAACCTAAACAAAAGACAATGCAATGTAGCAGATATTTTTTAAACACAAGAAACAATAATGTATTTTTAACTGCATTGTTTTGAAGTTTATAAACAGACTGATGCATATTTGTTCATAATTTTTCATTCTTTACATGTTCTTTAATATCACTATATTTATTGTAGTATCTATTGTATATATTGTATGAACGTTCTCCTTTTTTTCTGGCAATTCTATAGGTTAATTTTATAGATTAAGCTTCCCGATTCGTCAATTTTTGCGATTTGTGATTGGCTAGTTTAGTAGTTACAATTCTTAAAATAACTTTTTTATTTTTTCTATTTTTTATTACAATTTTTTTAAACTTTTTCAATTTTGCTTACAATGGATTCATATTATTTTTCTCATTCTAATGGTATATATGAACCCATATTTTTTATGTCTGTATGAGAAAATATTTAGGTTTAATGTTTTGATTAAACCGAGGTTAAAAAAATAGATTTTTTCAACAATTACTCAACAGAATTTTAAAAGTAAGGTGTCAAATTAAAGATCTTACTATTTTTGTTTATACTGGCTATTTTCTTCTTTTATTTTGTTGCGTTTTAGTACCTTAAAACCGACTTAATTATTTTTTAAAAAAAACTTAAATTACTTAAAAAATAAGAGGTCTACAAAAAAACCGATTGCATATCTGAATTCTATGAAAAATTTTACATCTAATACTTACTGAAAGGACCGGCTAGCTATCTTAAATAAAAAGCAAAAAAGTTGATACAACTTCTTTACCATATACATATGAAAACCGGTTCTGTCACGGGGTGAAAAGTAAAGATTGGTAGGTATTGTTATATGTAGTGATGGGAATCCGGATCCGGAATCCGAATCCGGAATCCGCCCAATTTTCGGCCAATTTTGGAATCCGAATCCGGATCCAGAATCCGTTTTTTATAGCGGATTCCGGATTCTAAATTGGTAGGCTAAATTTAATTTAAATAGGTTAGAAAATACCAAGCACATTTTTAGGACATACGTAGCACTTAAATTTTTAAATTTACTAATGTGATGTAAATGTTTTAGTTATGCTGGAAGTCAACACTTTAAACAAATCAAGGCTTCAACCAAGTAACATAGTGATAAATTAACGAAAAAAGCTATCCCTCTGTGACGGACGGCCTTTTAAAATACTGCTAGAATCCGGAATCCGAATCCGGAATCCGCCAAAAATAAGAATCCGGAATCCGCAAGAATCCGTCACTTTTTTTGACGGATTCCTTCAGAATCCGGAATCCGAATCCGGCCCAAAAATTCGACGGATTCCCATCCCTAGAACTTATATGTATATTAAGTGTCCACGTAAATGTAAATAAAAATCATAAAATTGCTTTATGTTCTTATGCAGCGTTTCGAAGCCGTTTAATTTTTATGCTGCTCCGGCTCATACCTTAAAATTAATATATCAATTTTTGTTCATTATTGAATTTGATAAAATAAAATAAATAATATAAAATATTTTGCTTTTATTTGATTAAAGCTATATAAAAGTAGAAGGATGTGTGTCTATTTGTTAAGTAATAATAGTTTTTCAGTTTATTATATGGAAATAGAACGTTGCCAAATTATACTTTAAAAATCATGTTTAGCTAATCTGGAGCTGGAGCCGTTTTTAACAAAAAATACGGCTCCGGCTCCACCAAAAATGTTGCTGCTCCCGGCTCCAAAACGCTGTTCTTATGCTTTAGGCCTTTTGTACGAAAGAACATTTTAATTCAATAATTTAAAACTTAAATATGTGTGGTCAACAAAAGACTTATATATAAATATGTAAAATTGAAAACCCACTTCAATATGTATATTGAATCTGAGAATAGTTATTTCTCGCATCGTATTATAAACGGCTTTCCGCGGATATAGAATGTACAATTATAAGATTAGCCCCTATGTGCCGTAGGCACGGGCTAAAAAAACTGGTTTTAAACTTATGATTGTACATTTTTATATTCGTAGAAAGCTGGATATAATACGATGTTAGACATAGTTTTTTCGTATGGATGAGAACCGGTTCCTATCCACCGGATTCGAATGAATACGAGAAAATTGTATACGTTGGTAAGCTGATTCCTGGGATCCAGTAGACCAAGAATGTAGGCAAGTTTGTACAGAGGAATTACAGAATGAGTTGTTCTCAATTTTAGGGAATCTTCAAATGGGCACAGGGTGGTTTTTAGGCTATTTTATTTAAGATTAAGGTATTCTAATGGTTTTAAGCTATTTTCATTTTTATAGGGATGATAGTATTCTATATAGTAAACCTTTGTCATAATGTTTGTTAAGCTTTAGGAAGAGCCTTATTTTGAATAATATTTTCTGTACAAAATTGGGCTCCAAATTTTCTTGTCATCTGGTAGCCACTAGTAAAGTAATAGTTGTCTGTATAGTGCATAAAATAGAATTGCGGAGAGGGAATATTCGTCTGAAGATAAGTTTTAGTTAGTGTCTTTTAAACATGGTAATTTTTTTGTTTGCAACATAATAGACATTGCATTGTATGAATGTCACTACAAATGAGAATGACGAATGTATAGTTATACACATTAGTGTTCGATGTATTTATGACTGTTATTTTAAATATTTTCTAAGCAGAGGTTTACACATTTTAACAGAATCCCCTATCCAGCTTTATGTCAGTTGATTATAAAATAACAGCAGTCCAATGTTTCTTTAAAGATGAAAATTGAACAATTGAATAGAACATAGTTTTTTTTACTATTGAAATAATCTTGTGAGAATAGTGCTTTCTAGTAGACAGAAAGAACACTTTCCCCTACTAATATTCATAATTATAAACGGTAATGAGTAGCTTAGACTAAGCAGGGATGTATTCAAATTGAGAAAACACAGAAAATCCAAAATCTTTGTAGTAAAACAATAGAGGGACACCGGTTAAGTAACTGTATGTCCCCTTCCCAAGGACCCTGTGCTGACTTTTAATTGGGTACTTGAAAATCCACCAATAGTGTAGGGAATATTAACACAGCCAAGTCCCTACTAAAGAGCAGAAAGCAATTTGCTAGCAGACAGAAAAGGTCTCCAAACAGGGAGATCCAGTTAGTTGTCTAGTTAATATCTACATATACATATTCATAGATTTATTCTCTTAACTAAAGTTTCTGTGAAGTAAAGGTAAGACTTTCTAACCAAGTAAATAATTAGAAAAGTCCGATTGCATCATCATTGTGGATGAACATAAATTTATCATCCATTGTCTTATCCCTTAAGATCCCTGTACTTAAACCAAAACGACTTAGACGGCTATTAGTATTCCGCCATGTTATTAAGTCAAATAGGGAGGAATATTGGTGCAATTTTTTCACACAATTGAGCAGCAACCACTACACTGAGTAGGTGCTTCATTTTTAGAACTGCTTTTACCACGGACGAAGGGAACATTGGACTGTTAATTACACTAGTACCCAAACTTTTCTAACCACACTAATTTTGAGTACTTTTAATAAATTTTGATTGGTAGGTATCAGTGTTGCGGAGCCGGAAGCCGTCATAATTTGCTGGAGCCGAAGCCGTAATTTTCGTTAAAAAACGGCTCCGGCTCCGGAACAGATTAATCGAGATTTTTTAAAAATTATCATTTGGTAACTCTGTTTTGTCATGTTTTTTTCTTGATTTTAGGTCGGAGCCGGAGCTGGAGCCGCCATCATCACAGATGGCTCCGCGGAGCCGGAGCCGCACCAAAATCAAACGGCTCCGCAACGCCGCGCTGGTAGGTATGTTACAAACTAAAATTTTCCAAACTTTTCAACCAATAATTATAATCTATAGAATGGATAATTTTGACTATCTTATTTGGGAATGTAAATCAATTGTCGTCCATTGCACTATTCCTTTTGATCACTGACTTTAAACAGGGATAAATGGAGATATTAAATAAACATTTTTCACATTACGTTTGGTAAACCATTTTCCTTGCAGAATCATCACAAAATAAATTAAGCCGCATATCCAAGATTTAACAACCAAGTAAATCAAATTCTTCACCTACAGACATCTAAACTCCTTGAATTGCAATACTAACAGACCAAGGGACCGATGCTGTATTTAGGGGGAAAGAAAGCATTGTAGAATATGTTAACCCCTATCTCTCTGAAATATACCAAAGATCACGTTCCGTACTTTTAATAGTAATTTGAAAATCAGGCCAATTGCCATCTAAAATTTAAAGTCTAGCATAAATATGAATGGTGCTTTGTGAGATTATACTTAAGGAGGCAACATCGTCTTTGAAAAACTTACGTTATCCGTATGTAAAAGTAACAAGATTTCTGCAATGTCTGTCAGTGTGTAAAAAGTGTCCCTAGAGGCGAAGTCACTAGTCTTTTATCTATAATACAAAGTAGAACGATGTCTGTCTGTTTGTTTGTCTGTGTGTCTGTTTGTTTGTAGCGAAGGATCTCGCTAACCGCTGAACCGATTAGGTTCTCCTTTACAGCGTAGCTTCTCATAGGTCCCGGGACTACCCCCCCCCATAAAAAAAATTCCCCCCCCCGAAGAAATTTTTTTATATTCATTTTTAAAAATCTAAATTACGAAAAATTGGTTTGATCAAACCTCTTAGGGCAAAGCCCCTAGAGGCTAGGGGCAAAGCCGCTAGTATATTACAACTGGTTAAGGGGGTTTTCTCCTCGCCTAAATATATCATTGCTTAAATAAAAAAGCATTTTCATGGGGATGGGGTGAGTGAATGATTCATATTTGGGGTTGTCAAATATCTTCATACAAAAAAGTATAATGGACAATTACTAAGATATCCTGAAACATATTAAAGGATTGATTCAGACGTTTGCTAGATATTTTCAAGACAATCACATCCCTCAATTAAAAATATCTATTTATTGAGTAGGATAAGAAAGTATACAAAACGTACTTCTGGATTGAAAGTTGACTTTAACACTTAAATACAGTGAATGCACCTTGATGTGCTGTATACTGTAATACAGAGTGGACCAAATAAAACCTTGTCAAGCTGTATACTGTAATACAGGGTCGACCAAATAAAACTTCTTTGTACTGTACACTGTTTACAGGGTTAACCAAATAAAACCTTGTCGTGTTGTACATTGTAATACAAGGTGAACCAAATAAAACCTTGATGTGGTGTACATTGTAATACAAGGTGAACCAAATAAAATCTTGTTGTATAGGTGGACCAAATAATACCTTGTTGTGCTGTATACTGTAATACAAAGAGGACCAAATAAAACCTTGTTGTCCTGTATACTGTAATACAGGGTCGACCAAATAAAACTTCTTTGTACTGTACACTGTTTACAGGGTTAACCAAATAAAACCTTGTCGTGTTGTACATTGTAATACAAGGTGAACCAAATAAAACCTTGATGTGGTGTACATTGTAATACAAGGTGAACCAAATAAAATCTTGTTGTATAGGTGGACCAAATAATACCTTGTTGTGCTGTATACTGTAATACAGGGTGGACCAAATAAAACCCTTCTGTGGTGTAAACTGTACCTACTACAGAGTGTACCAAATAAACTTGTGTATTGCAGTATAGTGTAAAATGTAAAACCAAAAACATTGATCTTTAAGGAATTGCATCCAATTTTCACTTGCTCTGAGGCCATGACTTTTTAAACTTGTTGTTCGTCTAGTCATTTAAGATAACTTAGCAGACAGACAGTTAATACGTCCTATTACTTTAGTATCTAGAATTATTCCGCAATTTGTAATCAAAATAATAGTGCACTCTGTATAGTGTATAATACAGGTTAAAGTTTACAAACTTAACAAAGTTGAAGCTAAGTCAGAGGAGGTGAGAAGAGATTCATTATAAAGATTATAAACTATTGTTGCTTTCAAATTTGTGCATTCACAAACAATTATAAAATTATACTTTTAAAAAGAATATGACTAAAGAACAATTACAATTAATTCACCCAAATATAGTTAACATGAATCAGATTCAATTTGTGTACTTTAGACTTCAACAAGGCATTTGACTGACTAATAGATTTAATAATATTTCCGTTTAATTGAAAGTTATCCCTTTTATATTCCTGTTTAGAGCACTGTTACAAAATTAATAATATAAATTTTCTTAACACTTTTAATTATAATCGATTAGGTAGCTATTTCATTTTAAGTCATTTTAAATTTTGATTTATTCTGTAGAAAGAATATTGTCAGAGGTATTAGCTGTCAATAGGATTATAAATCTCAACAATATAACAAGGACTATTATGTCCATATGTACTTCAGCGCAGTATTTGAAGTCAACAATAGCTTGAGAAAAAAACAGTTAACTCTTACTATAACAAACTGGAAGAAAACATATAAAGTAGAATTAAATACCTAGGTGTATAATATGAATAAAAATAATAAACAAATCTCATAACATCTAAGCTACTTTTTAAAATTTTACTTACAGATGAGCGGGCACACCAAAAAGTTGTAATAAACCGTCGCGTAGCACGTAGCACATCCACTTGTTTTCGGGAAGATGATAGCGTCATAACTGAAGATGTTAAACATAGTGCGTGACATAAAAATATAGAAAAAAAAACAGGCGCAACTCATTAAAATGCAGTTAGAACATCAATACCATAATTACAGAGTAGCTGCGCATTGCTGCTAAAAATGCATAATTTCCTAGTAGAGAAAGATTAAGCCGTTTTTCCAGAGCAAAGCTGGAAACTATCTCAGGTTCTAGCTGCATGTGATCACCAGCAAGCACGATCCTGAAATAAAAAAAAATAGTTTTTAAAAGGGAAGCTTTTTATAATAAGAGGCGTTCCATTATTTAAGTAATGTAAATAGAGTTAATAGAGGGGGAAGGAATTAAATAACTGTAAGTACTCTACCCGTGGACTTTATGCCGACTTTAAATTGGTCCTTTGAATATCAGCCAATGGCGTCACAAATATTGATACAGCCAAGTCGATAATAAAGTGCTGAAAGCAACTTTTTAGCAAACGAAAATGGTCCCCAACACTGAATCCAGGTAGTCTATACATTTATTGGTCTGTTATTATTTCCAGATTTATCCTCTCCCTCTTTTATGATTTCTAAAGTATGGCCTTCATGTAGCAGGTGTCCTACCTATGTAGACTATAATAGATTAAACTCTAGAAGCTAATGAGGTTATGAGTCCCATATTTGTTTCTCTTTTCTTGGATATAGTTTTATTTTTCGCGTTAAGTAAACAAGGAAAGGAGAGTTACGTTGTTCCTGCCTTGTCTGTACCATGATAAAACCATTCACACACATACACACACACTCACACACACTAACACATACACACAAACACACACAAACCCCGGATATTAGAACAATGCAACATGAAAGTTGTCCCCTTGACAAATTCAAAGGCCAAAGTTGTGTGGAAATAAAGTTTAGTTTCCAGGTGCTCAAAACAGATACACAGAGTGAGCAGGAAAAAAAAATACCAGGGAAGGAAGGGACATTAAGCTATTAATTACACTAGTCCCTAAAGTTTTTTAATAACGTTTTTTATTCGTTGGCTTAATAACTTTGGGAACTTTTATTGAATTTGATTGGTTAGTTCATTTAGTTGAGTGTCCAAACGTTTAAAACTTTGATAGCAATCTACAAAAGTGTTAATTTCGTTTTATCATTATTGAGGATGTAAATCAATTTTTCGGCCATTGTCTTATAGAGTGTTTGCAAAATAGACAAGCTACCAAAATCTATGTTCATATTTTTTACTCATTTCTCGGACACCCAGTATTTGTATAATAAATACATTAAGATAGAAACACTCTTCCTTTCTTTATCTATATCCGGAATATAAAAGGAAAAATCAGAGGAAAATGTTTTCCAGTATAGTATCGAAACCGATGAATAACTTCTGGGTTAGAACTGGCCTTAGTCATACTGAAAATCATGTATAGCATCGTATTTCAGACAATTTTTCAGAATTTTAAAATAAAATCATGAAATTAACACCTGTTTTGTTAACCGGGACCTTAAATTCCTATGGGGCTAACAAAATTGGTTTCAATCTTATAATTTTTAGTTTAAATATCTGTCTATAATACGATGCGATAAATAACTATTATTTGTATCAATCATAATGGTTGAAACAAATGGCCTTAGTACAATTTGGTTAAAAATAGAATCTAAATAGTTTAGATTTTTTAATGAAATAATGATTGGTGCTACATTTGTATTATTTATTTTGAAGTGAAATTAAACATCAGTGTTTTTTAACAGGGATATCACAATGTCAGATAAACCTGTTCTGTTCTTCAGAAGGTAGTTAATTTTTACTTTGGGTAGCGTAACATGTGGATAAATCCTTATATAAAAGTAACAGGGTATGTGTGTCTGTCGAAGGATCTTGCTAACAGCTGAACGGATATTGATCTTCTTTACAATATAGCGCGCATTTTTTCACTCAATCAATAATTACATTACATTATCGGAGTTGTGCAGCATCCATTGTTTTAACCCTCAAGATGCCTAATTTTTTTATATAAAAATCAACGCGACTTTTATGATGTATCAAAAATGGTTGCCAGTGCATAGAGTACAAAAATAGCACTTTCCATTCTAATAATTAACACTTGAAGAAGAACTAACAATGTACCCTATAACCTACTTGAACATTGAATAGAATAGTGTGTGTGTGTGTGAGTGGGGACAATATGCTGTTTATTGCACTATTCCCCAAAGTTTTAAAATAACGTTTTTTTACTCGTTGGCATAACAACTTTGGGGACTTTTGATTGGTGGGCTCATTAAGTTGAATGTTCAAACTTTTCAACCACTAATTTTAATCTACAGTAGGGGTAATTTTGTGTATCATCATTGGGGATGTACATCAATTTGTCTGGCCATTGTCTTATCCCTTTAGATCCATGGGACAATGTATAATAATGCATATTTATTGAAAATAACTAGTTAAATGCACTTTCTCCTAGGAATATTTTCAAAGTTAGATGATGTATATGAAAGTGTGTGTGTCACTCGTAAAGGGATGACCAATAAATGTAATAAACATAGATGTATGTACATATATGCCAGACATCTACCTGACCCGAGGACCTTTTTCGTCTGCTAGCAATTGCTTTCAGCGACTTAGCTGTGTTAGTATTCGCGATGCCATTGGTTGATATTCAAAGACCCAAATCTAATTTAATTGACATAAAACAAAAAATAAATTTAATGTTTTATATCAATTAAATATTTGTTTTTTTTGTAACTTTTTTCATCTACAACATAAAGATTTATGCTACATACTGTTTAAAATCAGTTTTAAATATAAAAAAATTGGGTATAGTCCCTTTCGTGGCAACTCCTCTTAAGGGACGTGGCGTTTCGTCGTATTTTCACAGTAGCTTATTGATAGGTTATTTTAGGTTTGGTTAAGTTGGGTTAATAAATTGCCCTGCAGGTTTAGGCAATTGGCCCCGATGGGTTACAGCCCCCAACAGAGGCTAGAAATAGGGGAAAAGCTACTGTGAAAATACGATAAAACGCCCCTTAAGAGGCATTGTCACGAAAGAGACTATACCCAAATTTTCTTTTCAAAATACACCAAAATTTAATTTTCTATCCACTTACAAATTCTGCCAACCATGGTAACGCCAGGCCAAGTAATAATAAAGTTTGGATGAACTCTGGTTTACTGTTATTGTTTCTCAAGGTCCTTCAAATTGATTTTAAAGTTTGGGGCCACCATCATTTTACTTTCACACTCTTCTCCAACACAATGGGAATATTCTTATCACAGGAGCAGCAAACAAAAATATTACAAAGATACTCAGGTAGGGGAAAATGGGATGTTTAATGTTTATTACACTAGTCCCCAAAGTTTTATAATAACATTTTCTTATTTGTTGATTTAACAACTTTGGGGAAATTTTTATAGGTTGGTTAATTGAGTGTTCAAATTTCAATCTAGAGAAGTGGTAATTTTGTATATTATCATCATGGGGGATGTACATCAATTTATCGGCCATTGTCTTATTCCTTTATATCCCTAAAGATACTGCAACATAAAGAGAGAGAGATGGGACAAGGGAATGGAATTGATTATTCACCCAATAGGTACATTTAAAACTCATTCTGCCATGGGTGTAGGAAATATGAATCAGAAAAAAATGGAGAAGAACTTAGGAAGGGAAACTTGGACTGTGAATCATACTTTATACCCACGCTACCTTATTCGTTGGTTCAAAGAATTTGGGTACTACTTTTATTGAATTTTGATTGGCTAATTCAAAACTAGAAGGGTCTATCTAAACTTTACAACTAATAAAATTGATTTACAAATTACATATGGGGTTATTTTGGAAATCTTAATTGGTTACGCATCAATTTATCGGCCATTGTCTTATCCATAAAGATCCCTGAGAAAACTTTACACAATTTAACAGATGAGTAATTTAGTTTATCATAATTGGAGGATGGATGACATTAATTTGCCCGTTCATTAACTTCTCCTTATATCCCTGTATTACAAAGCAGGGTTAAAGAGATAAGACAATGGCTGATAAATTGATGGACATTTACAATTAACATTAAATTTGCAATGAGTTATTTAAGCAAACAAAATTTAGCATAAATGGATATTTAAATCCCAAGGTATTAAATGATCGAGCGTTAGCTCATCATTTAATACCGAGGGATTTAAATATCCATTTATGCTAAATTTTGTTTGCTTAAATAACATTCTATTGCAACAAAAAGGTGATGTTAGCAAATAATTTCTTGAATAAAATCATAAAACGTTTTTTCATTTAATTTTCATTTTTTTTACTGTTGTGTTTTTATTTGACATAAAAAATAAAAATTATAAAAAATCTTCCAAATCAAAGAGAAAAATCTTTGAATTATTGGTCAATTTAAGTTCAAAGATTTTTTTATTGTAAAAAGTTAATTTTTTAAAAATATTTTAGAAAAAAAATCTTCTAACAAAAAAAAATTATCATAATCCAAGATGGCGTCAATACATGTAAAATAATATTTTCAAAACAAAAAATTAAAACTTGATTATCTTTTTTCACAGATTGAATTTCAAAAATCGGTCTGACAGTTTTTCCAAAGTCAGTATGATCTATCGAATGAAAAAGGTTTGAAACTGATAGAACATTTCTTTATACTAAAACATTTTTTTTCTCCCGTTTTTTCCCACACTTCCAAAAAATGAAATTCAATGAAAATTAAATGGTTCCCACGTTAAAAAAATTTTCTCACGGGTCCAAAAAATGAATTTAAATGAAAATCATATGTACCATTTAAATCAAAATAAATGGTTCCCACATTCTATAAATTTTCCCACGCTTGACATTCTTCAAAAATGCTAAATAAATGGACATTTAAACAAACCAAAGATCGCGTTTTTTGCAATGGAATGAACATTTACAATGAACACTAAACTTAATAAATCATACAATCAAAATTCAATTAAAGTCCCCAAAGTTGTCAAGCCAACAAATAAGAAAACGTTACTATAAAACTTTGGGGACTAGTGTAATAAACAGCCATTGTCCCCTAGCTGCCTGTTTATAAAGAGTAATATTTTAGGAATCTTGTTATATCATATAAAGGTTTCATTGAAGAGCTAATAAAAACTTAAAATAAGTCCTGGAACACTTTACACGACCTAAAATGGTTTAACCTAGATAACATTTCAGGGGTGTTTATTCTGCATCGGATCAACCAGCCCCCCCGGCCCCCCCTCCCCTAAAGGGAGGGGTTGGATGAAAAAAAAATAAAGTGTACTGAAAAGATCAGCTGATGCTATTATCCGAAAACACGAAAGATATGGGGAAATATTCAGCAAAATTTTCGGCAAAAAACTACTTATCATCTCATCTACAGACACAAAATTCCGTTAGAATGATGGGAAATTTAATTTTAACGATTGGGGGGGGGGGGGGGGGGGACAAATAATATATTTGTGCAGTATTTTTATTTTGTACAGGTATATTTTAGGATAATAAAATATGCGATAAATTGATGTACATCCCTAAGAATCAAAAACTAAATAACTATTATTCTACATAAAATTTTTTAGTTGAAAAGTATTAGTTTGAACTAAACATTAGTATTTAATAAAAGTATTTTAAGTTAAAATGTCCCTTCCTCCCTATGTTTTTTAATGGTAATCACAGGGAGGGAGTGGACATTGGACTGTAAATTACTCTAGTACCCAAAGATTGATAAACACGTAATTTTCTTAACTCCATTGGAGATGTACATTAATTTATCGCACATTGTCTTATCCCTTAAGATCCCTGGACAATCTAGACAATACGTGCTTAATACGTACCTTGTTGTATTTGTAGCCAAGATCAGGGGTATAATCGCTTCAGTCTCTAACGCCTAAAACATTAATTTCAAAATAATGAGAAAAAATATCAAGGAACATAAAAAGAAAACTTTGCTTTTTTAGGGGATTTTTCTGTGGGGGGGGGGGTTCTTTCTCTTTCCTGTTCACCTTTACATTGCAGCTTGTCATAGGTCCAGGGAAGGTTTTGGGGGAGTGTACTAACACCCTTCCAAGAGAAATCGCCCTTGGAATAAATGCCCCCCCCCCCACTATTTCTTTTTTACTTTTTCTTTTTAAAACTAAAATTAAAATGGAGGGGTAGAATTCAACCCCCACCACCTCAAGTGCGCTTAGATGCCTCTAGGGGCGTAGTCGCTCGTTCTACATAAAACAAATTAAGGTAAGGCATATTATATTTCATAATCTGTACACTGTCGCCTTCTAATACCCAAGAAAGTTTGATTAGAAATTTTGCGACTGCCACCACCTTACATAACAAGCATAGAGAGAAGGGACAATGGGCTGTCTATTACAATAGTCCCCAAAGTTTTATAATAACGCTTCTTATTCGTTGGCTTGACAACGTTGGTTGGTTGATTGGTTGGTTCATTTAGTTCAGTGTTCAAGCGTTCAAACCACTATTTTAAATATAAGGGGTAATTTTGTGTATCATCGTTGGGGATGTGCATCACTTTATCAGCCATTGTTTTATCCCTTTAGATCCCTGGATTCCCAACCTTGAAATATTGAGATGGAAAGGCCATTCCACTCTCACAACAAAAAACTGGAAGAAAAAGTTTTGCCACACCAAGACTTTCTTGACACATTAAAACACTCGCACTCAGCTAATTTGAATGATTGAGATACCACAACATTTGACACATAACCCACCTTTTCCCCCACACACCAGATTCAA